>NC_072797.1:9822954-10125984 GCF_028583425.1 Eublepharis macularius | reverse complement strand
TGAGTGCATCTCTGGGAAAATAATGAAAAGGAGGGGGGGCATTCATTTCTTCCAGGTCTGCTGTGAGCTCCGATGCCCCCCTTTTTCCTCCCCCCCCAAAGATTAGTCAGTGTAACGAAGCCTTTCAAACTGTTTACATTTTCTTTAAAAATAGCCTCGTATGTCACATTCGTGGAAAAAAACAACAACAACAAGACAAGGCTCCTTTTCAAGAGGCAGGATGCACAAATGTGCTCGGATTCCAAAGAGGAGATGTGCCAAACATTAAGAGCGCCTTTTGCGAGAACAACGTATCTCAAGAGTCAATATAAGCCGTGCCCTTCACAAAGAGAGGTCTTTCATGCGCTACCCATCCTACCCTGGCAGAAACCGCGAAAGCAATCTGCTACACGGCTTAAGCTGTTCTCTCACAAAAGTCTCTCTGTGTAGCTGGAAGATAAAAATCCACTTCAGTTTGTTAACAACATTATTTAACCTCTTGATCTCTTCCCTCTACGCTCCGAGAGGGAGAGGGATGAATAGGAAACTTCTTGATGAAGATTGCTTTACCCCATGGCTCTAACACTGGGATTGTTGCTCACTATGATACAACTTTAGATGCTGGGCTGGAATCCCGCCCCCCACGGGATTCTCTACTTCCTGTATACCGTCTTGGCCCTGAGCAGAAGAGGTCCTAACCCTGTCCCCTCTTCCTGTCACATGACAGTGATGTCACATGCTTGCAGATTATTGGGTTCCATACTGCCCACTAGAGAAATATGGTGTAGGGTTGACAGCCTTTAGGTGGGGCCGGGAGATTATAACTGTCTACAGAGATCAATTCCCCTGGAGAAGATTATTGCTTTGGAGTGTGGACTCTGTAACATTATACCCTGCTGAAGTTTCACCACCTTGTCCAGGCTCCACCCAACCCCCTAACAACAACAACAACAGCAACAGCAGCAGCAGCAGCAACAACAACAACATTAATAACAATAACAATAACAACAACATTCTATTTATATACCGCCCTTCAGGATGACTTAACAACCACTTAGAGCAGTTTACAAAGAATGTCATTATTATCCCCACAACAACAAACACCCTGTGAGGTGGGTGGGGCTGAGAGAGCTCCTAGAAGCTGTGACTAATCCTAGGACACCCAGCTGGCTTCAAGCGGAGGAGTGGGGAATCAAACTCGGTTCTCCAGATTAGAGTCCCGCACTCTTAACCACTACACCAAACTGGTTCTTCTATTTATAAACTGCCCTTCAGGACAACTTAACACCCACTCAAAGTGGTTTACAAATTGTATTATTATTATCCCCACAACAAAACAGCCTGTGAGGTGAGTGGGGCTGAGAGAGCTCTGAGAGGGCTGTGACTGCACCAAGGTCACCCAGCTGGCTTCACAGAGAGGAGTGGGGAATCAAAACTGGCTGTCTAGATTAGAGTCCTGCTGCTCCCAACTGCACCAAACAATAAATCTCCAGGAATTTCCCAACCCAAAGTTGGCAACCTTACTTGTGTCCCAACCCACAAAGGTTGAGAAGACTACTAAACTAAAGGACGGATTCAACTGCACACAGATGAAGAGAAGAACGGCAAGTCGTCCCCACTTGAAAAATTGGTCTCTTAGATTACTCAAGCATCACCTGGTGGTATCTTCTCTGGTAACTGAAATGATGTAGTCAAATTTATTTATCGTTTATTAAAGGCATGATTTGGAGAAGTGACTACTGGCTACAGTACAGGTACAAGACTGCATGGAATGGCTTTGACAGAGTTTCTCACCTTGGGGGGTGGGGGGGGCTAGAGATCGACCTAAAATTACAAATGATCTATAGGCTACAGAGATCCATTTTCCTGGAAAAAATGGCTGCATTGGAAGGTGGACTCTATGACATTATGCCCCACTGAGCTCCCTCCCGTCCCCTCCCTCTCTTTTCCCCAAGCTCCACCCTCAACTCTCCAGGAATTTTCCAACCCAAAGTTGGCAACGCTACTCTCACTAAAAGTTTGAAGTGATTGGGAGGTCAGCTCATCTATAACTAAGAGCCAAGCTACAAGTGACGCCTGACACAGGTTGGACATTTGTCAGCTTCCCTCAAGTTTTGATGGGAAACGTAGGCGTCCTGGTCTTGCAGCTGTAATGGAGAGCCAAGCTGTAAAACCAGGATGCCTACATTTCCCATCAAAACTTGAGGGAAGCTGACAAGTGTCCAACCTGTGTAAGGCGCCACTTGTAGCTTGGTTCTGAGGAAGTTCAATCAAGGTAACTTTGCCTGGATGTTGCATTCATGTCAAAGTCCTCGGCACAGCTGAATTCTCCAAGCTATCAAAGGTGTGACTGGCCAGGAGTTAAAGTTCACCCAAAACAGAATGCTGTCGGACCTCGCCTGGCAAGCTGTTGATGGTTGCTCAGAAACTGGGCCGTCTTGTCATAAGAAAGAGACTCATCGCTTGGCCTGTTGACAGGAATACTTCCAGAGATGAAGGCCTATTGATCTCAAGCTCCAGGAAATATAGCGGTCCATTTATTCCATCCAGTCTAGCATCCTGTCTCCTGGCGTGTGGTGCCTACTTGAGGAGCAAAAAAAAAAAAAGGATAAAAGCAAATCAATAAAATAGTAACCAGCTGTGCATTACTGGAATGGGGTGTTGAACTGCTGTTTCGCTCCCAGCCTCAGATGTCAGCTAATAAACTCCAGGGCCATCAGCTCTTCTTTGCCGCACTCAATGAACAGGAATCTCCACTTTATTTTGTGCCATTAATGCTTACTACTGAACACTGACTTCTGTGGGAAAGGTTAGCGTTTGGGGTAGAGCATAGGCTTTTTACACCAGGAGGACCCATTTCCAATCCTTGGCATCTCCATTTAAGGGTACCTTCAGCAGCACGTGCCAGGAAATACCTTCCTAAAACTTTGGAGCCATTGGCAGATAATACTGAGTTTACAAAAACGATGGAAAGGGATGGAGCCTAGAGAAGCAGTTGGATATCTCAGGTGGCCAAGTGGAAGCACAAATGTCACACACAGTGGCTGAGGGTAAGGTTGCCAGGTGCCCTTATCCTCTTGGCGAGAGTGGGGGAGACCTGGCTCTTACTTCCTTCTTAGAGCCAGTTTGGTGCAGTGGTTACGAGTGCCAGACTCTAATCTGGAGAGCCGGGTTTGATTCCCCACTCCTCCACTTGAAGCCAGCTGGGTGACATTGGGTCAGTCACAGCTTCTAGGAGCTCTCTCAGTCCCACCCACCTCACAGGGTGTTTTGTTGTGGGGATAATAATGACATACTTTGTAAACTGCTCTGAGTGGGCATTAAGTTGTCCTGAAGGGTGGTATATAAATTGAATGCTGTTGTTGTTATTACTATTATTGTAACTGCTTCCTCTCAGCATGGCTTCCTCATGTACACCCCTCAACAATCTTTAGGGCACAAAGAAAAAGGGGGAAATCTCACTAAGGGCCAAGCTACAAGTGACAAATGACACTTGAACGGCGAGTGTATTTCTCCTTGTTCACTTGCCCTCCACTCAATCCACTTGCCGTTCAAGTGTCATTCGTCACTTGTAGCTTGGCCCTAAGATTCCAGATTCTCTCAATCACTGCATTGTGCATTGAAAAACGAGTTGGGAAAATGCCAAGCGTCTTGATATGGAGAATTTTGGACCCCCTTAGTACCTGACCCTTTTGGCACTGATGGTAACCTGTGCAGAGAGCCAGTTTGGTGTAGTGGTTACGAGCACGGGACTCAAATCTGGAGAGCCAGGTTTGATTCTCCACTCCTCTGCTTGAAGCCAGTTGGGTGACATTGGGCTAGTCACAGCTCTCTCAAAGCTCTCTCAGTCACTCCCACCTCACAGGGTGAGTGTTGTGGGGATAATAACACACTTTGTAAACTGCTCCGAGTAGGGCGGTATATAAATCGAATGTTGTTGTTATTGTTGTTATTATTATTATTATTACCGTTCTTCATCCTCACTTTTTGTAGTACTCCCTGTGGCTGCACGTTGATGTCATTTCCAATGATGTCTCTTCCGGCAACTTCATCTTGCATCCACACAGTGGGCCGATTTGGGTCTCAAATGGGCCAATTCACCCTGTTTGGGGCCCAAATCGACCTGCTACAAAGCACAGGAGTGCTCTTGGGGCGGTGCAACAATGTTCCTCGCAGAAGTGATGTTGTCATGCCATCCCAGGAGCATAGCTGGGAGGCCCACTCCTGCACCTTCCCCCGCCCCCACTAGCCAGGTGAGTGGTGCTGGGAACGGAGGAGGAAAGCCGGGGAGCCCCTGACCCCACCAAGGGAATGGGATCCCTTTGGGAGGGGGCTATTTGGACCCTGAAATGGGGTGGTGGGATACTTGGCATCTAAGTTCTCTCACTTCAGAATGCTTGCTCACCGTTCAGGCACAGAAAGCTCAGAACAAGCCTCGTCAGCAGGAGGGCACAAGAGGCCAAGACAGCCAGCCAGCACCCTCACAAGCAGCAGATTGATGGCAGTGAAGGCACCACTGGGCCACACCCCAACCCAGTGGCCAAAAGGGGAAGAGCAACAGCACAGCAAACCAGCAGGCATGCTAGAGGGGATTAGAAATGGCCAGGAGAGGCTGGGAGGAAAGCAACCACAGGTGTGGCTGCCTAGGGCAGCCAGGACAACAACTAGGTTGTTGGGGGTGGGACTAAGAGGTGGAACCTGAGAACGGTGAAGGGATAAAAGGGAAGTCCACCCACAGGCAGGGGTGGAGAGGAAGGAGTTGGGAGGAGAGCTTGGAGGAGATTGAAAGAGCAAGTTCGGAACAACCAAGAAAGTAGTGAGGGAGGCCGACATGCACAGGTGTGGCAAGAGCCGTCCAGCATCTATTGGTGGCAGAACATCATTTACTAACTCACGGTGGCCAGCAGGCTCACTGGGGAACAACACATCGAACAGCAAAGGGCCTTTCGATGCCGGGAATCCGCTGCCCTATGCCTTGCCAATGCTCCAAGGGCTGGAATCAATAAAGTTGTGGCAATTTCAACCAAATGAAAAGTGTCTGCGTATCATTAGATGAGGCCCCCAGCCGACACGTAGCCCATTGGATATAACTGCTTTTCGACAATCAGTTCTAAAGCAAGCAAATCCTATCTTAGACATTGAAGGGAGGGGGGAACTCCTACAATATCAGGAGCCAATCAGAGAGACTCTTTTTTGGTATCTCCAGCTACCTTTCTCCTACAAATTATTTGTTTGTTTGTTTGTTTTTAACCCGCCGTCCCTGCAACCGGGCTCAGGGCGAGGTTCAACATTGATTAAAATACAACTTAAAATCAATTATAAAAACAGATAAAATACTGTGCCCCTTTCGGGGCAGCCAGCGGGAGTGGACTCTCCACAACCCCTCATAGAGGGAGACCGGTGGAAGGCTTGGCAATGATGGGCTAAAATTAGCCTCCACCATATGCCTGGTGGAACACCTCTGTCTTACAGGCCTGCCTAAATGATACAAGATCCTGGCAGGCCCGAGTGTCCTCAGACAGAGGGTTCCACCAGGTTGAGGCCAGGACAAAAAAAGCCCTGGCCCTGGTAGAGGCCAGCCGAGCCTCCCTAGGGCCAGGGACCACCAGTAGATGTTTTCTGGTTGAAGGAAGTGCTCTCTGGGGCACATACAGGGAGAGACGGTTCCTTAGGTATGCTGGTCCCAGTCCGTTTAGGGCTTTATAGGTCAAAACCAACAACTTGAACTGGATCCAGAATTCTACTGGGAGCCAGTGAAGCTGCTGCAAGATAGGCGTGATGTGTGTCCTACACAAAGCTCCAGTTAGGACACGCGCAGCAGCATCCTGGACCTGTTAAAGTTTCCGGATCAAGCCCAAGGGCAGCCCTACATAGAGCGAGTTACAGGGCCAAGCTACACATGACGAATGACACTTGAACGGCAAGTGGATTGAGTGGAGGGCAAGTGAACAGGGAGAAATACACTTGCTGTTCAAGTGTCATTCGTCATGTGTAGCTTGGCCCACAGTATTCTAACCTGGAGGTGAATGTTGCATGGATCACTGTCGTTAGGTCCTGGACCGAGAGGTAGGGCACCAATCGTGTGTCCTACTCGAAGCTCCAGTTAGGACATGTGCAGCAGCATTCTGGACCCGTTGAAGTCTCCGGATGCAGAAGTACAATATTTTTCGGCAACATCCATCTTTTAATTCAGTCCAGCGTACAACTTATGGCTGCTTTGGAAGCTGGAGTTCTGAGCAACAGGTCAACCTCCTGCCAACAACTTAGCCTCTTGGTTGTCATTGCCCTCAGCCGCAGAGCTGTGTGCTTTCAGGTTCGCAGGGCTCACGTATTAATTTTTAAGATTGGTTTCCGCTGGCTCGGAAGGATGTCTGTGAAGAAATATAAAATTTGAGAGCAAGGGTTAGGTGGCGGCAGAAATGAAAATAAAGCATTACCTAGCTTGCTTTCTGGTTCACCCAGGCGATTTGCTCTCCTGCTTTTCAGTGCTAACAAACAAACACAATTCCCTTGCTCGGTCTGTGGAAACGGATTTTATATTCTCATAACAAAGTACTTTGCCAAACATTTTCCTTCTGGGAAACATTAAGGCCTGAAAGAAATTTTCCTCCTTGCTTGTGAGTCAAACCTTCAGAGCTTTTCGGAGATGACCCTGTATTATGGGGTGGAGAGGAAAAGAGCTGACAGAGTCAGCGAGGAAGTATTAACTTCCAGCAGAATACACGAAAGAGAAATAAAAGAGCAGCGGCAGTGGTAAAAATAGGCAAAGCGAACAAACATACAGGACAGTTCGCTCCAAGTATCATCAGCTCTGAGCCCCCAGAATTCCTGTTCATACTCTGTTGTGTTTTGAGAATAGCACAACAATTGATGTGTGTGTGTTATGTGCTGTCAAGTTGCCCCTATGAATGAAAGACCTCCAAAACATCCTATCATTAACAGACTTGCTCAGATCCTGCAAACTGGAGAACATGGCTTCTTTTCTTGAGTCAAGCCATCTTGTTTTAGATCTTCTATTTCTACTCCCTTCCACTTTTCCTAACATTATTGACTTTTCCAATATAGTAAAGAGTCCAGTAGCAACTTTAAGACTAACCAACTTTGTTGTAGCATAAACTTTCACGAGCCACAATTCTCTTAATCAGAGAGAACTTTTCAAGACAGTCTTGTCTTCTCGTGATGTGATCAAAGTACGATAGCCTCAGCGTTGTGCTTTTAGCTTCTAGGGAGAATTTAGGCTTGATTTGATCTACTACCCACTTATTTGTCTTTTTGGCTGTCCATGGTATCCACAAAACTCTCCTCCAGCACCACATTTCAAATGAATCAATTTTCTTCCTGTCAGCTTTTTTCACCGTCCAGCCTTCACATCCATACATGGCAATGGGGAATACCATAGTTTGGATTATCTTGATCTTGGTTCCCAGAGAGACAGCCTTATCTTTAAGGATTTTTTCCAGTTCCCTCATGTCTGCCCTTCAAAGTCTCAATCTTCTTCTAATTTCATCATTGCAGTTTCCCTTTTGGTTCATGATTGAGGCAAGGAATAGAAAATCTTGAACAATTTCAATTTCCTCATGGTCAACTTTAAAATTGTGTCATTCCTCAGTAGTCATTGTTTTTGTCTTCTTGATGTTCAGATGTAATCCTGCTTTGGCGCTTTCTCCTTTAACCTTCATCAGCAGTCGTTTCAAGTCATCACCATTTTCTGCCAGTAGCGTGGTGTCATCTACATATCTCAGATTGTTAATGTTCCTCCCACCAATTTTCACTCCACCTTCTTCTAGATCTAACCCAGCTTTCCTTAGGATATATTCTGCATAGAGATTGAACAGGTAGGGAGATTCTAATGACCAACAACAACTGATACAAAAAGATTAAAAAAATTAGAAGCCACTAATATCTGGCAAAATCAAAAAGAGTCCAGTAGCAACTTTAAGACTAACCAACTTTATTGTAGCATAAGCTTTCGAGAATCACGGTTCTCTTCGTCAGATTGCATCTGATGAAGAGAACTGTGAATCTCGAAAGCTTATGCTTCAATAAAGTTGGTTAGTCTTAAAGTTGCTACTGGACTCTTTTTGATTTTGCTACTATAGACTAACACGGCTAACTCCTCTGGAGTAATATCTGGAAAAGTCAAAGGAAAACTGGAAAAAAGGAGGGATCTCAATTTCTAGCATAATCTTTTTTGGAGCTTGGCTCCTCCTGTATACTTAATATGGAAAGAACAAACTGGTCATGCCTGAAAGCAGTCAGTTTCTTACAGACTCACAGTGCAGCAAAACTGTTGAAAAGCTGCCATAAAGCTCACCCCCAATAAATCACAACAGCTTCTCTCACAATGATCTCAAGCCAGAATCCTCTGCCCAAGACAGCCCTCGAATCCACCAGACCTAGAGCTGGAGGAAAGTTTCCCTGTAGACCTTGGTGAGGAGGAAAAAGTTGCCAGAATCAAACCTTAGAAGTGATAGCGTCTTAAGATGGCAGAAAGAATGCAATATTAATATTTCAGAAAGCAATTGGAAGCAATGGTTGTTGTGGGTTTTCCGGGCTGTATTGCCGTGGTCTTGGCATTGTAGTTCCTGATGTTTCGCCAGCAGCTGTGGCTGGCATCTTCAGAGGTGTAGCACCAAAAGACATAGATCTCACAGTGACACTGAGAGATCTCTGTCTTTTGGTGCTACACCTCTGAAGATGCCAGCCACAGCTGCTGGCGAAACGTCAGGAACTACAATGCCAAGACCACGGCAATACAGCCCGGAAAACCCACAACAACCATCGGTCTCCGGCCATGAAAGCCTTCGACAATACAATTGGAAGCAAATTTGGAACTCAAGATTATTTAATTCTGAGGCTATTAATACTATGCTTCAATCTTACAAAATTGTTAATTTTGGGTACCTTACACCCCAGAAACAATCTAAAATTTACTCAAAACAATCCCCTTTATGTTGGAAACAATGTGGGGATATAGGTAGCTATTCACATTGTTGGTTCGAGTGCAAACATGTTGAAGAATTTTGGAACAAGATCCTAAATCAGATACAGCTTATTACTACATATGAAATACCTCTAAAACCAGAAACTATTTTTTTTAGAAATCTGGAATGATCAAAGTATACCTTCCATTAGAAGAGACCTAATTTTCACATTGCTTCAAGCAGCGAAAACCTCGTTAGCCCTATACTGGAAATCAAAAGAAATCCCTACGATCAACACCTGGTTTAACAAAATTTGGGATCTACTTTTAACAGGAAAAATCACAGAAAAACTATATCTCCAAATTAACCCCACGGGTATCTTGAACTTCTATACTAAATGGGAACCTTTTTTAGAATTCCTTTTTAAAAATGAGCTTTTGTTAACAAAATTGTCCTATCAAGATATCCTAGATATGGAAATATGGGGTATGCGGTAGTCTTACCCAGACAAAGTTCTATTTAATACTGCTTTTGCTATAATAACATTTTACTTGTTAATTTGATTTAAGTTAATAACTCATGAGATGGTTACAACGAACTGTTTTAAACATCTGTTGAAGTTTGTTAATGTTATGTTTTGTGAGTTATATGTTGTAAACTAATTCAAAATTAATAATAATAATTAAAAAAAAGAAGTGATAATGTAGCTCTTTTGTGCAGCGTCCGAATCAACGCATCAAACATCCAAGACCATTCACTCTTCCAAAGGTTTCAACTGGAGACGGTTGAGGTATTTCAAGATTATCATGTGGTTGCCTGCCATTACATTTTTTATCCTACCTTCTCTCTAAGAAGCTCAGGACAGTATATGTAGTTCTGTTCCCCTCCGTTATATCTTCCCAACAAAGTAAGCCGGGTAGAGTTAGAGAAAGTCTAGCTGAAGACCAGGGTTGCAGAGGCAGGCAATGGCAAACCACCTGTTAGTTTCTTGCTATGAAAACTCCATCAGGGATTGCCATAATTCAATTATGACTTAAGGGTAGGATTCCATTTCAGTCCAAGGTCACCCAGCAAGCTTCCCAGTCGAGAAGGGATTCAGACATGAGTCTACCCAACTCTAATCTGATACCCTAATTGCAATGTACCACACTGTCCAAAGCCTAGCGGAAACTCACAGTTTAGGCTTCACCAGTTGCCTGATAGTGGGCAATCTCCTGTGGGTTTGCCCAGTTGCCTGCCGATCACTTCCTGAAGTGACATCGTCATGTTGGCTGCAGGCATGCTCCTGTGCTTTGCTGGGGCCAATTTTGGCCCCAAACGGGCCAGAATTAGCCCCTCATGAAGCGTGGGGGCATGTCCATGGCCAGCATGATGACATCACTTCCTGAAAGTGATAACATCATGGCTCTCCAGGACGAAAATTCCTAAAGTAAGTCTTGGGTCCCCCCCTCAACCAGGAGGGTATAGGGACCGGAGCCCTATCACAGCCTCACCTGACAGGTAGAACTTTTGTAGTCACCAGGCCCTCCTGGAGGAGATCACTACTCAGTTGGGCTTGGGACTTCTTAGGAACTCCTTCTTGCTTTTCTCGGGAACTGCCTCAGCTGCTAACCAGGTCACTCTTCCTCGTTCCATTCAACTACAGCCTGCTTCTGTTCTAGGAACCATTTTCTCCCATATCATCTTGCCCTTGTTTGAGATCCTTTCCCTGAAACCTCTTCTATGGGCTATGGAAGTGAGGTGGGAGGCAACCGGAGAAATGAATTTCTTAATATGGCACGTTGTTTATTGAATGCTCTCCCAGAGGAAGTTTACCTGCTTCCTCTTCTTCTCACCCGGGGTCTCCCACCTTTTAAAGCCTGAAGGTACTCTACCTTTGGAAATCTGATGCAATGTGATGAGCACAGCCAAGGAATGGCTGCTGCAGGAGGCAGAGCCAGCCATACAATGGCTGTGGCAGCTTGTCTTTAGCTACACAGTGAAGATCCTTGTGCTGTGGTGGCCGCTGCTGCCAAAGCAAGGTTTTTAAAAAATCTGCACAGTCATTCAAAATCTCCAATGGTCAATCAGAAGCCTTGCTGGGAAAAAACTCTGTCTGGCCTGCCAAATTGTATGATGTTTAAAGTTATGAGATAACTAGTAACAAAGTCCATTGTGGGAAAAATGCAATGGGCTCTAGAAAGGGGAGAGCAGGTAGGCGGGCATTGCCTCCTCCTCTGTGACTGATCCTGGCCAGGTGAAGGTGGGGGGTGGGGGTGGATATTGCTACCTGCTTTGCTACTGATCTCAGCTGGGTGAAGGGGGTGGGTGGGCATTGCCTCCTGCTCTGCATCTGATCCCAGCTGGGTGATGGTGGGGGTGGGTGGGCATTGCCTCCTACTCTTGTGCCTGATTCTGTCTGAGTGAAGGGGGGGCAGGCATTGCTGCCTGCTCCGCTGTTGAACCCAGCTGGGTGAAGGCAGGGGGGTGGTGGGCATTGCCACCTGCTTTGCTCCTGATCCCAGCAGGGGAAGAGAGCATTGCCATCTGCTTTTCTCCTGATCCTAGCTGAGTGAAGGCAGGGGTGGGGGGTGGGAATTTGCACCTGCTTTGCTCCTGATCCCAACTGAGTGAAGGGGGGGTGGGCATTGCCACCTTCTGATCCCAGCTGGGTGAAGGTGGTGAAGGGTAAGCATTGCTACCTGCTTTCCTCCTGATCCCAGCTAGGTGAAGGCAGGGGCAGGCATTGCCACCTGCTTCACTCCTGATCCCATCTGGATGAAGGCAGGGGCGGGCATTGCCACCTGCTCCAGTCCTGATCCCAGCTGAGTGAAGGTAGGGGGGTAGGCATTGCCACCTGCTCCACTACTGATCCCAGCTGGGTGAAGGCAGGGGTGGGCATTGCCACCTGCTCCACTCCTAATACCAGCTTGGTGAAGGCAGTGGTCAGGTATTGCTGCCAGCTCCATGCCTGATCCCAGCCTGGGCTTCCCACTGCAGTGTACTTTCTGGAGGGACCGGCTGCCTCTTCTAGGCTTCCCTCCATGGCAGTGCCCTCTGGAGGCACACCAGGGTACAAAGTGAGTTGTCTGGAACATGGTTAGCCTTTTATATAGTAGGACTCGCTAGCTCTATCAGACAGTCAGATATTGCTAGAAAATGAAAACCTATACATATATGAATTTGCATTGACTATCAGCTCTTTTTTAGGAGGGGGTCCTTGCTTGTGACCTGTGTATATTTGGTAAGAAATAATTAATTAAATAATAATAATTAATAAAATAAAAATAATAGGCTTACGTAATTGCTCTCCATTAATTATCTTTGTAGAATCAATGGATGGTCTTACCATATTCTTTGAAATTCGTTAATATTAAAAATGTCAACAGTTATGTTTCAATAAAGAAATATAACAGCAAGGATTCTCTAGTAATATTTTTTTTACCTTTGGATTGTTCTCAAAATGAACCAAAATGTTGAGGTGTAGCATAGCTGGAAGTTCTATGGCAATCCCATTGAGTTTCTGGTGATTCCTAGAGAGGTATGACATCACTTCCATATGTTCCCTGTAAGTGATGTAATGCTGTTGTGCTGATGGTACTGGACATGTTCCTTTCTGCCCCTCCCCTCCAAATTCTACCAGTGTAATCCTAGCCAGAGCCACATCTTTCTAAGCCTGCTTATTTCAGGGAACTTAGAAGGGTGTAAGTTCACTTAGATTTCACTGCAATTCTTTCTAAGTATTGACCTATATCTGAATCTGGTCTCACTAATCTAGAATGCCCTGTGTAATTTTATCAGGCTCTGTCATGACCTACCTTCATTGTCTTTCTTCTAAACTGAAAAACCAAGGACTTTTTAGCATTTTCTGGTGATTCCTAGACCTACCCCAGAAGTAACAAAGTTTATTTCTAGGAATCACTGGAAACTCTATGGTTTTACCATAGAGTTTCTGGCAATTCCTAGAGCGACTCTTGTCATTTCTGGTAAGAACTTACAGCAAGTTCACAAGGTTCCATTTTTAAAAATTTCTCCTACCACAGCTCTGAGCCAGCGGCTTGGCAGCCCTATCTGTATGCTCTCTTGGTTAGCTCCTTCATGGCAACTGGTTGGCCAGTTTATAAAACAGAAGGCTGGAGCAGATGGACCATTGACTGGATCTAGTAGGATACCTCTTATGTCGTTATGGACCTTGGCAAGTTTGATAACGGGTCCTCAGCTGATGGAGCTAACCAAACGAACACATCCCATGCTAGCATGCAAAACATTAGTGGCTTGGAAATTCTCCACAATATTTTTCCTTTAGATACCAAAAGCGAAAAGCCTTTATGTTCTGGAGACCTTTGATAAAGAGTAGACAGGGGGAAGCAAGAGTTTAAACCATTTGCCATTAAAACACGTCCAGGAGGAGAAAATGAAATGATCTACAATGCCTCGTAGCTATTATCAAGCCAGCGATAGCTATTCCAAGCCCCTATTAAAAACATCAATAGTATTTTTTTTCAAAGCTTAAATTGAGCAGTGATGTTATTTAAGGTGGAATCTCTGAAGCACCTCCCCCCTCCTGCTGCCCACGTCTGAAAAATCTCGCGTCACTGCTAAAAATGAAAGCCCTTCACACAAGCTGTGATTGAAACAAGGACAGGCAAGGGGGAGCGGCAGTGATGGGAAAATCAATACGTCGTTTTCCAGAGTACTATCTCTCGCTTTTGAAAAAAGACCATGAATAACATGCTTACAGTAAAAGCAGTTGCTTGTTCAAAGTGCATTGGAGGGTGAGCTGAAAAGGAGGCTCTCTGTATGAAACCTCCCTGGAGAGAGAGGTTTGCTGAGATTTCAAAAGAAGCCAGGCTCGGAATTTGGACAAAGGCTCACCGAGGCAATTTTTCTAAAAAAAATATTCACTGCAAAGATTGGATTGCAAAGCTGAAAATGCCTTCCAAATGTGTTACCCCCCCTTCTCCCCTCCCAAAGGTCAATGCGCGAGACACGGGGCTTTGTAGTTCCTTTGGTTAGAACAAGCTTTGCCGCATTCAAGGTGCTTTCACATGACTCCTTTTCTTGTCCTGGGAATGATCAGAATTTTTAATTTCTAAAAGAGCTCCTGTCTGCTTAGGAATCTTGTATTTTCTGCCCTTTGTCCTAGGAAACTTAAAAGGAGCCTGAGAACTGGGCATGCTGATGGAGCAAGGAGGAGGCAGGCAGGCCCAACAGGTGTCACATCAATAGGGTACGGCAATGCTCTTACACGATCAGGTTGGCAGTGTGCTCCACCAGTCGTGTCTAGCCCCACCTACCGTATTATGCCTTTTTTGTTGCTGGGAGCAGGGCCTGCCTTGCCCAGCAGGCAGATCAGGCAGAGATGGACGGATTTCCCAAATCGAACTGGAAACCAAGGCATTTGTTAATCTGGCATCTCTGTCTCTGTGCATGTTCCCATAGTGGGCTTCTAGGGCTGCCAGGTTGCCTACTGCCCTGAACATCTGTGCTCTAAATGCCGGTCTGTGGAACAGGGAGAGCAAAATTCAGGCAAAAAAAAAATCAGTGAAGGTAACCTCTAGGAATCTCCCAAATCTCTATGGTAAAAACCATGGAGATTTGGGAAATTCCTAGAGGAATATGTGATGTTGTGACATCACTTCCGGTTTTAGACCCAGACGTGATGCCACAGTGTCTCCCAGTGCCAATTTGTGAAGGGGTAGATGTTAGCTCTTTTCCCTGAGATCCTCCTCATCCTCTTCTGTTTTTGTTTCTGAGCTGCAATGCAGTACAAAGCTTTATTTATTTACTAGAGGTGTGCCCATTTGCCAACCCCATAGCTCGTGATATTTAATGGTAGTTGAATACTGAATGAGCAGCTCTGTCTCCTGCCAAAAAGGAGCTGCAGCAATACTTGATGAAACAACAGCGAACAGTGATCATCCTCTCTTGCATTCTGTAGCCAAAATTAGATTTATAACAAATGTTATAGCCTGCCTTTTTTGCCTATGGGGACCCAAAGCATCGTACATTTTTCTATTCTCCCCCATTTTATCCATAAATACCTTGTGAGGTGGGTTAGGCTAAGAATGTGTCAGAGGCCCCAAGTCACCCAGCAAGCTTTAATGGCAGAGGTGGAATTCGAACTCCGGTCTCTGAGATTCTTGTCAAACACACTAACAACCATACTGCCCATCATTGCTTTAGGGTCAGGAGGAGGGAATTTTCCTCCAGGCCAGGATCCTGGAATTTTTTGCCTTTCTTTTTGCATTGAGCAGGGGTCAATGGGGGAGTGGGGAGGGCTGTGAATACCCTGCATTGTGCCGGGGTTGGACTAGATGATCCCTGGGTTCCCTTTCAGCTTCTATGATTCTATGATTGACCAACAGCACCTCCGTCTTTTTTTTTTTTTTTTTGAAAAATTTTTATTGGGTTAGAATCCATTATTTCCACATTTACATTCAATTTTCCCCAATTTTTTCATCTCTAACCCCCTCCCTTTCCCCCCCCCTTTTTGTTGACTTCCAACAGCTTTCCAACCCTTTGTCCCCTTTCCCTTACTTTTATTAGCTTCCTCTATCTAAAACAAATATATATTCTCCATTATTCTAAGCAGTACATCCTTAACTATTTTTAACATTATATGCCCAAACTGTAAGCCTTTGTTTCTATCTTAGATAAACAATTTATCCCAATTTTTCAATTTCAGGTATTTCTATATATCATAAACCATATAGATCATACATTCGTTTATATCAAACAATTTGACTTATTCTCTATATATATTACTCATTCTATCTTTTTATAATAGTTCTATATATCTCTCCTCACGTAGTCAATCAATTTGACCCATCTATATCTTCAGACATTCAGTTTGGTACAAAACTTGTCAGAAAAAAAAGAAAATATTGTTAGTTAATCGCTCCTTATATTTAGTCCTTATAATTAATTATTTTCTCTATGTTCTGTTTGTTAACCTACATATATCTATATATATGTCAATCTATTAATCTGACTGCTTATTAATTCACATTTATCTCTTCTCCCCCCGGTAAAGTCTCCCCCCTCTACTTCAATACTTCAGTAGTTCTCAAACTGCCACAGTTTTCCTCCCACCTCCCATTTCTTCTCCAGGTATTGTTTCAGCTTCTCCCAGTCTGTGTTGAACTGCCCTGAGTCCAGATCTCTCAATTTTCTTGTCATCTTGTCCATTTCAGCCATATACAGCAATTTGTAAGTCCAATCTTCCATAGTTGGCACTTCTTGTACTTTCCATTTTTGCGCATACAAAAGTCTAGCTGCTGCTGTCATATAAAATATCAACGTCCTGTGTTGGGCTGGAATTCCCTCCATTCCCAAGTTCAGTAGCAGGAGTTCTGGGTTCTTATTAATTTGAAATTGTAAAATTTCACTCATTTCTCTTATTATTTCCCCCCAGTACTGCCTGGCTACCTCACACGACCACCACATATGATAGAGGGAGCCCTCATGCTTCTTACATTTCCAGCATTTATTAGAAGTATTCAAATTCCCTAGCGCAATCTTCTTTGGTGTCATGTACCAACGATAGATCATTTTATGAATGTTCTCTTTGATATTAATACATGTCGTTGTCTTCATTGTAGTTTTCCACAAGTATTCCCATGCCTCCATTGTTATTTCTTTATTAAAGTTTATAGCCCATTTCACCATTTGTGTTTTAACTATCTCATCCTCGGTATACCACTTCAACAGTACTTGGTATACCTTGGATATTCTTTTCTTATCTTCTTTAAGAAGGGTCTGCTCTAGTTCCGAATTCTCTATTCGTATACCTCCCTTTACAGAGTCCGAATTATATAAGTCTCTGATCTGTCTATACTGGAACCAATCGTAGTTAGGTGATAGTTCCTCTTGTGTCTTTATTCTAAGTTTGGATGCTTCAGTTTTAGTTATTTCTTTATACGTTAAACATTGTTGTTCATTATCAACAGCTCTCGGGTCTATCACCTCATATGGAACCACCCACAAAGGGGTTCCTTCTTGTAGATAAATTCTGTACTTCTTCCAGATTATGTATAGACTTCTCCGAACAAAGTGATGCAGGAACATCGAGTTGACCTTTACTTTGTCATGCCATAAATATGCGTGCCATCCAAATATTTTTTTATATCCCTCTAGGGCTAATAGTTTCTTGTTCTTTAATGTCATCCATTCTTTCAACCAAACTAGGCAGATTGCATCATGATAAAGTCTCAGATTGGGCAGTTGCATTCCGCCTCTTTCCTTTGCATCTTGTAAAACTTTCACTTTCACTCGAGGCTTCTTGCCTGCCCAAACAAAATCTGATATTTTCCTCTGCCATTTTTCAAATTGTTTGGAGTCTCTGATGATTGGTATTGTCTGTAGCAAAAACATTACTCTTGGTAACACATTCATCTTAACTGCTGCAATCCTACCCAACCACGACAAATTCAATCTATTCCATTTAATCAAGTCTCTCTCTATCTGAGTCCATAGTTTTTCATAATTGTTTTTGAATAGATCTATGTTCTTTGCAGTTAATTCGACTCCCAAATATTTCACTTTACTTGTTACTTCACAATCCGTTGTTTCCATTAACAATTGTTGTTTCTGCTTAGTCATATTTTTGCATAATATCTTTGACTTCTTTTTGTTAATGAAGAAACCTGCCAAGTCTCCAAACTCCTTGATCTTATCTATCACTCTTGGCATGTTCTCCAATGGGTCCTCTACAATTAACATTATGTCATCCGCAAATAACAGCACCTCCGTCTTGTCTGGCCTGAGCTTCAGTTTATTAACCATCATCCACCCCATTATCTTATCCTATTGAGGACTTCCGCAGATCCACCTGACTTAACTGCTAAGGAGAAATAAGATAAGATGCAGAACCACATGGTATAAATGACACGGGGCTGTGCAGCAGTCCCCCTGCATCACTGTCTGGCTGGACATTGGCTGGACAAGTAAGGACGGAACCTGAATGTGTTTAGGAATGTAATGTAAGAAACTTGACGTTTTTTATAGTCTCATGCCCCCGCCTCCCGGGACATAGACCTTTTCACAGTAATCAGATTTCAAACTCAGGGCAATATGAATGAATATATAAGGGGAAAAAAATAAGGAACATTGACTCATCCCTGCTGAAATAATACAGATATAGCATAATTCCCATAGCTGCACAATCTATCAGGAATGTTCACAAATAAGGTTGCCAGACAGTGCCAGGCAACCAGAAGAATAGCTGTGGGCTGAGATATGGGGGTGGGCGTGATGTTGACTGCAGTGTCATGTCACTTCTGATTTTAAAAAAAGGAAGTGACATGGGTAACTCTAGGAATCACTGGAAACTCTGTGGTAAAGCCATAGAGCTTCTATTAGTTCCTAGAGCTACCCTATGTCATCTCTACTTTTTAATCAAAAGTGATATGACACCTCTGCCGAGTCTGTGTGGTTTTTACTTCACTGGGGGAATGGAGCCCCTATTCGTAAACCTTTAGAGGAGGACTTCTGTGCATGCATGAAATTTTAGACCAGATTGAATTCTTTTTCAGTAGGAACTCCTTCTCTGACAAGCTCTTTTGTGGCTGTTTGATACATTGCCTTTTAAAAGCATACTTTGAGAAATATGAATGGTAATGATGACATGTACATCACACAGACACACATTTCCAAGTCTGCCATATAGAAGGAACACAGTACAAGAATTGGTGCAAAGCCAATCTGAGTCTGGACTTCAGTGGCTGCATGGAAGACTTCTTGGGGAATCAAATGTTGTATGGTGAAATAAAAGTGAGATATTGTCAGAACCCAGAAGTGACAACGGGTAGCTCTAGGAATTGCCAGAAACTCTTTGATAAACCATAGAGTTTTACCAAGAATTGGTGGCGATTCCTTGAGCTACCCAAGCTTGTATCTAGAAGTGATGTAGTGATATCAACAACATCACCAATGTCACCTCCCACACGCACATCCATGCCCCCAACCCTCCCTCTGGTTGCCCGGCTCGGCTTGGCAACCCTTTCTGCAGATGCACAGACATCGCTTTTAACAGTTTGGGAAATTGTTCTGCAAATCAGGAGATTCCTCAGGATTTGGAGAACACTAAATTGTAGCCATAGATGGCATCATCGTGCACATTTTTAAATTCACACGGGAACCAGCCCTTGGGAATTAGGTAGAGAGGTCAAGTGACTTAACATCTTACTGGCTAATTGCAGGTTTGAACATTCGGGATGAATATTGTGACTCTGTCATATTTTGCTCTAAACATTTCTGCTGGCAACTGTGCAGAAATATGCCAATCTATTAAAGAATCTGTCAAATATTACTCCCGTGCCAAGAACTTTTATTATCACATTTGCATAAATAATGCATGGGTTTTGTATTTTAACAAAAGATCACAACATACTTGTGATGTTATAGCTCTTTCATAGCAAGTCATCTTCCATAGTTTCTGTAACTACTTGGAAAGTCAAGTGTTACCTAATATGAGATATTGCTAGAAAGAATTGTGAGTATTCAGTCTAAGACAACAAAACCCATGATGTAGTGCAGAACAGAGCATAAAAAGCATGCATAATATAAAGGAGATGGTAACATTCCCCACTGTATTTTCACCTCCCTTTCTTGTGTGCAGTGCTCCACATTTGGCAATCTCTACTATGGTACCACCAGCAGCTGCTTTCCACATAAAAGGTTGTATTCATAGGAAGTTTGTATACACTCGATAATTAATGTAGGGGAAGAACTGGATCAGGTCTTCACTTTTAACCAAATCTCAAGACACCAGAGATTATGGCTGTACAAGCATCCATCATTCCTTTCCATACTAACTCCATAGTTTACTGCTTCAGATATTTCATTCTGCACCTTCCAAGAATACATAACAAATGTCTATGAACTTTGTGTGGATGCACACACAATGGATATATTGGGATAAACATGGTTTACATATACTTGACAGGTTGTAATCAGAAATTTGCCCCTGGAATTTGCCCTGAACTGGGTGGTCCATGCTAGGGTTGTCAACTCCCTTGCTGGGGATGGGGGACTCCTCCCACTCCTAGTTCCTAACCCCCACCACTGCTCACCTGGCAGGAAGTGGTGGGGAGGTGTGGGGAGGCTGGGTGGAGCACATGGTCAAATGGCATATGCAAGCTCCAAGGGGCTTCTGATGACATCACTTCTGGTTCAATCTGGAAGCGATGGGAACTCTGCAGGGTCGATTATTTAAAAATCAGCCCCAAACAGCAAAAACAGTATATTTGGGGCTGATTCCTAAAGAACTGGCCCCTCTGAGACCCCATCACCTCTGGTTTGAACTAAAAGTGACTCACTGGAAACCACATGGCGTGCATGTACACTCTTCATGCATGTGCTAAGCAGGGTCAGCCCTTGTTAGTACTTGGATGGGAGACCACCAAGGAAATCTGGAGCCGCTAGATAGAGGCAGGCAATAGCAAATCACTTGTGTTCGTCTCTTGCCTTGAAAACTCTATGGAGTAGCTGCAAGTTGACAGTGACTTGACAGCACTTTGGATGCTTTCACACATGCGCGTGCACACAATATGAAATTGCATAATACTTCCATAATGACATTTCAAATGTATATACAATACACCCGCAAAAGATCCACAACAAAACATCAGAATGGTATATCCTTGGGAGAACTTTTAGCAGAGAAGACTCCATTTATGAATTATGCAAAAAGAAAAAAAGACGCGTGCATGAAAAGATCTGAGGTCTTTAACTGGAGCCAGCACTTTACAATATTAAAGGGATGATAATACAAACAAAAGTATTTGAATTTCTATTGAGTCTATAGATTTTCTTCTGAGGTTCATAAAATGGGGCTTGGAAAATGTGATTAGAGGAGGCATTTGTGATTCAGGTCAACCTGGGTGCTGCACTGTCCAAATGTTAAGAGATATACGCAAGAATGAGACAAGCTTTTACCAGGGGTTCTAGGTTAGGAGTCTCAACATTATTGTTGTGCATTGAGCAAAGAGCTGCATTAAAGATCAGGAAGGATGCTAGAAACATACCGTGTTAGCTGCATGATAGGTCAATTACAAGATTCAACCCTAGGGTGCATTTATGTGTGTTATGTGCCATCAAGTCACCTCTGACCTATGATGACTGTATGAATGAAAGACCTCTAAAATGTTCTATCATTAACAGATTTGCTCAGATCCCACCACCACCACCACCACCACAACAACAACAACAACAACAACAACAACAATAACAACATTTGATTTATATACCACCCTTTAGGATGACTTAACACCCACATCGAGTGGTTTACAAAGTATGTCATTATTATCCCCACAACGAAACACCCTGTGAGGTGGGCGGGGCTGAGAGAGCTAGAAGCTGTGACTGACCCAAGGTCACCCAGCTGGCTTCAAGTGGAGGAGTGAGGAATCAAACTCGGTTCTCCAGATTAGAATCCCACACTCTTAACCACTACACCAAACTGGAGGATTTGGCTTCTTTTATTGAGTCAAGCCATCTTGTTTTAGGTCTTCCTCTTTTCCTACTGCCCTCCACTTTCCCTAGCATTATTGACTTTTCCAGAGAGTTTTGTCTTCTCATAACGTGACCAAAGTACAACAGCCTCAGTTTTGTCATTTTAGCTTCTAGGGAGAATTCAGGCTTGATTTGATCTACAACCCGCTTATTTTTATTTTTGGCCATCCATAGTATCTGCAAAACTCTCCTCCAGCACCATGAATCCGTTTTCTTCCTGTCAGCTTTCTTCACTGTCCAACTTTCACATCCATACATAGTAATGGGGAATATTATGGGTACATTTGCAGCGTGCTTATTTTGGAGGCTGAATATTCTCAGACATTATATCAGAATGTCAGACAAGACAAAATCTGACAAAGTGAGTTTGTGATTTTGCATCTGGCAACGAGAGCTGTGGCTCTCGAAAGCTTATGCTACAATAAAGTTGGTTAGTGTTAAAGGTGCTACTTGACTCTTTACTATTTTGCTACTACAGACTAATGTGGCTAACACCTCTGGATCTCAGACAAGACAGCAACCAGAAATAACAGCCCAACATATATTTATAAAGGTGCAATCTGTGGGTTCTCCCCTAAGTCTAGAATATCTACAAGACAACATGCATAGTTCTAGATGGTGTTGCTGATAATCCCCTTATAGGTCTTCCCTGCTCCCTATTAGATACAAATACGAACTAAAAAAAGCCATGAACTGCCCAATCTGCTGTTCGTGAACAAGCTGTTTGTGAGGCCCCATTCTAAACAAATGGGTGGTCATTGCAAGCCTCTTTCATTGCTGTTCATCAAGCCAGACAATCTGGCACCTGCAATCAGTTCCTTTGGCAACCAGAGGCAGGGACTGCCTGAACTCTGTCTGAACTCCTGCTGTTGCCCTGGAAACCCCAATCTAAGCCCAATTTAGCTTGATAGGCAGGTCTTCCTTTCAAGTGTGGAGCTCCAAATTTGTCACAAGGAAGCAAAGAGCAGGGGGGAGGGGGGCTTCCAGCTCTGGTTTTGCAGGCAGTGAGGGAGAGACAGTTGCTGTTGGCATTTTGAGAGAAAGACAGGGAGAGTGCATTGGAGCTTGGATTTTCTTTGTGTGTGGTGGGATAGGGATCTACCTCTTCAAGTTTCAGGGCAGTTGCCAGGCTCTGGGCCAAGCTATTATTTCTTACTGGTACCTTTCCTGCTGCGTGCTCAGGTAAGGTTTCTGGGAGTGGTGCGGTAAGGATCTACCCCTTCAGGTTCCAGGGCTGCTTCCAGGCTCTGAGGCCAAGCTATTATTTATTATTGGTAAATTTCCTGCTGCCTGCTCAGGTAGGGTTTCTGGGAGTGATGTGGTAGGGATCTTGATGGCTGGAGGAGAGCCTGCTGGCCCCCACAAACAACGAACAATGAACATGTTCATGAACAGGTCATGTTCATCAATGTTTGTTGTACATTGTTTGTGGATGGCAACGAACAACAAACACCATGTTCATTTTTTTTCTGTTCATGCCCATGTCTACTTCCAATTCACCTTTGACCATTCTTGAAACTCTTTGGATAAGTCTTCCTCCTGTACTTTGGCCAGTAGAAAACCCAGGAGTACTTTCATGTTGAAGACACTCCCAATATATTTTGTCACTGAAATTCTGAGCTAGATGCCGTCTCTTCCAGCCTTGTATTTCTGAGTAGACTATCAGCATGTAGACTACACCACTTGTACTATCTGCTGCTGTGATTTGGTTCCCACTATGCAATTTTTGCATCATTTAACACGTTATGTTAATACTTACGCTTTGCTCCACCGCTGTTTCTGACCCTTGGTTGGTTCCAAATTTCTACAAGTCAAATCCTATCGCACTGTCTATTGGATGTCCCATTCTTGTGATTGTATTGACTTACTCTGTGCACCAGAAGAAAGGTGGACTATAAACATTTTAAACAAGTAACATAAATGTGTTTCGATAGCAATGTTAATAATATCGTTCCAAGCTCTGCTAGCTTTCTGATGGCTGTTTTGAGCCATGATTCAAGTCATGCCATCTCATTTCACAAGAGGGCCAATTAAAATTATCGTACTGATGAGTGCCCAAATGGACATCCATGAATAATTTGTGTAAAACTCATCCTGATCCAAATACTAATCACATTCCCAAAGATGTCGTTGGGAATCTACAGCCCCCACTGGTTACCCCCTCCTGCAACAGCTTCTTAGTTCCCCCTTCCCACAAAGTTACCAATGCACAAGTGGTTTGGCAGGACTTATAGCTTCTGTAGACTTCAGAATTCGTCGATGTGTACAGAGTTTGCAATGTGAAATTTGACCTAAGAGAAAGGAAAGAAGCAACGGACAGAGGAAGTGTGTGTGTTTCCATTCCTCTCCCACGTGCTTAGCCCTAGATTCCCTGAGGGAAGGGATTACAGGTCTGTTACAACAGTTCCATGAAGAAGGTGAGTTTTGAGGAGTGATTTGTGAGGGAAGAAACGTCTAAAGAATTACAGCAGCCTGTCCGGTTTAGCAACAACCCGAAGTCGTCACATTGCCTGGATGAAAAAAAATAAAGAAATGAAAGCCCTATAGTGATAAATTGGCTCCAGCCCTTGTCATAAATTACCAAAGTGCTTGGGAAGAGTTTGGGGGCTTGAGAAGTGACTGTCCGGCTAGCTTGGACTGAGGCCAAATCTTACCTGCCAAGTCCATTGGCCTCCGCCGTGCGTTGCTTCATCTAGGTGTTTATTAGTCCACGGTAATCACACTCCCTCCACTGTTGCTTTACTGCCATTATAAAAATGCTTTTATGTTGGAGAGATGTGTTATTTATTATGTGCTAGAGGAGGAAATGAAGTTGGTAGCTTTGAATGTCGAACAGCGGCCGGCAGAGCTGAGGCTGTGCTCTTCCAGGTCCCGAGAATACTGTCTCCTGTTTCATAATCATAACAATGATTTATTCCTCCTGCGCTATCCAAGCTCTTTGGAATAACTCCAAACATATTTCTGGGCCAGCGCTTTAAAAAAAAAAAGTCATCTTTGCCAAAGCTATGATAGCAAAACATGGATGAAAGTTGCCAGATCCTGTTGTTGAATGAACGGTTGGGTGTAGAGTGAATTGCAGGTTCTTTGCTCTGTTCTCTGAGGCCCCGAACTCTCATATTCCATACCAGGTTGTATATTCTATACAAGGTAATATAGAATATGGGCAAACCTGGGCTGAGTCAGGCCAAGACTCACATAATATCTAGCACATTGTTTAAGAAAAGAAAGAGAAAAAAGATGGATATCTTGGAGCAGGAAAGGAAACCTAGTAGTTTATGCAGAGCAAGAAGAACAAATAAAGAACTATGTCTGGAATCTTTATTCCAGAAGATTTTATAGATGTCGAAGGAATGGAGAAATATCAATCAGAAGTACCAATTAAAAGATTCACATCGGCGCATAGGAGAATTTTGAATCAAGTGATAACAATACAAGTAATTAATTATGCTATAAAAAAACTCAAGAAAAAGCATCAAGGTCAGTATTGTCTACTCAAACTGGCAACATCTCTAGGGTCTTAGACAGAGGTATTTCATATCACCTGTCACCTGATCCTTTGAACTGGAGATGCTGGGGGATTAAACCTTCGACCTTCTGCATACCAAGCAAATGCTCTACTGAGGGCCAAGCTACACATGACGAATGACACTTGAATGGCAAGTGGATTGAGTGGAGGGCAAGTGAACAGGGAGAAATACACTTGCTGTTCAAGTGTCATTCATCATGTGTAGCTTGGCCCTGAGTTACAGCCCTTCTATAGACCCCTTAAATGCACTTATAAGCAGGAATACTTATCCAAAAATCTGCTAGGAGAGTTGAGATGGGGTGTGTGTGCGTGAGGATAATATCCTTGACATTATGCCAAAAGTGTGACATAACTTTTGCCAGAAACCAGATGTGATGTCAGCGCACCAGGGTGATGCTCTAGGATTCACTCCAAACTCTATGGTTAAACCTCTTATGTTGGTGTGATGCCAACGAACCCCCTTACTTTCCTCCCATTAGACTGTTAAACAATAGTAACAAGCAGGGGCCCCAGCCCCTACTTGTAAGATAACCCTCCCTCCCCAAACACACAAAAGATACAAAAGAGAGGGAGTTGAAAAATTTGGCACATAAAGACAGTGGTCCTCTCACACTGTTTGGGCAGTAGCTGGCCAAGAACCAGAGAGAACTCTTTCAATATTTATTTTTAAAATTTATTTATGTCATTTATATTCCGTCTTTCTCACTGAGATTCAAGGCGGATTACATAGTGTGAGATTAGTACAATCAGTGGCAAGGACAAGGGCAGGCATTTCCATATAGTGTCAAGAACATTTCCATGAACAATGTCATAGGGTACAAGGAAGCTTAGAGACCTTGATCCAGGACAGTTTAACATGGATTGGGAGAAACTGAAGCAATACTTGGAGAAAAAATGGGATGTGGAAGGAAAACTGTGGCAGTTCGAGAATTACTGAGACTCTATAAAAGAAGAGAGAAGTGGCTTTACCGGGAAAGGGGGATTTAACTATTAAATTCTAAGCTATTATTAGGGTTAAGATATTTTTTTAATATATATACACAGTATTAAATAATAGATGTATTATTATGAATATATATTATGAATATATACAAGCATGCTAGCTAGGTATTTTTTACTGTAGTTAAGTTTCTAGTATAACAGATATTTTATATAATTAAAATAGACTGAGAATAAGAAATGTTTAAAGAAATATATAGAATATAAGTTAAATTGATTAACTTATATGGGGGAGAGTAAAGAGATTAAGTAAGGGAATAGAAAATGGATAAAATGTTATACTAATAATATAAAGACTATTAATATATGCTAGCAATGTGTTATTTAGAATATAAGATTTAGTAAAGGAGGGGTTAAAGGAAATTCTGTGTTATAAAAAATAATAAGCTTAGAAGAGAGTTTAAGTGTATGCTTAATAGATTATATGAGGTATTAAGTAAGTAAGTAATAAGATAGACAAAGGGTTGGAAAACTGTTGGAAGTCAAACAAAAGGGGGGAGGAAAGGGAGGGGGTTAGAAGTAGATACTTACAAAGGGGGAATGTTTGCATTGAATGATTATATATTCTAATCCAATAAAATTTCTTTAAAAAAAAACAATGTCATAGGGTAAATGAATACAGTGTCAAGAACATTTCCATAAATGATGTCACAGAGTACATGAATACAAGTTTACAAAGACATGGCATTAGCAAGGATCCAATATGGGGTTGAAGAATTGCTGAAACAGAACGTAATCAGTTCTAGGACTTACATTAAACAACATGAAGCACAGGTAGTATATAGGAGTACATATTTAAAACAACAAATAATATGTAAGGCAATATAATGGTGAAATCTATGGTTCCTAAGTCATTAGCAAAACACCTGGGTCCCCTTTCCTACAGTAATGCCCTCTTAGCTGAGGATCCAGAATCAATCTGAGCATATGTAGGAGTTGCCAATGGTTTGGTTGACATCGGAGTTGACTTCAGTGGCCCCATCCAATTGACTAAAATGAACCACCATGGTGATAGTAAGGGCTGTTTAGTGACTTCTGAATGGTTGGTCATGGTTGCATGGCCATCCTGACAAGAACCCCTTGGATAGCAAAAGGATAGACAACGAGTAGGTAGTTAGGAGGCGCTGAGGAATAGCTCCTTGTCTTTTGGTTTCTCCCAGAGTTGATGGAAGATGAAGGCTATCTCCTCCAACAGGAACCAGATAGCCTGGATCCTCCCCTTAGGAACTTCAGTGTGGGTGAATGCTGGGCACATGGGTGACCTGTCAATGGTAAACTTCCGAGTTAGGTGCCCAGCAATGACCACAGCAAGCCACCTTATGCAAAAACACAGGGTGTTGGACATCGAAAGTCTGAGGGCCAAGCTATAAGTGATGAATGACACTTGAATGGCAAGTGTATTTCTCCCTGTTCACTTGCCCTCCACTCAGGGCCAAGCTACACATGACGAATGACACTTGAATGGCAAGTGTATTTCTCCCTGTTCACTTGCCCTCCACTCAATCCACTTGCCGTTCAAGTGTCATTCGTCATGTGTAGCTTGGCCCTCAATCCACTTGCCGTTCAAGTGTCATTTGTCACTTGTAGCTTGGCCCTGAGTCAATGATTCAACTTGTACCAGACACAGGGCATTGGACATTTAAAGTCTAGGGGCCAAGCTACACATGACGAATGACACTTGAACGGCAAGTGTATTTCTCCCTGTTCACTTGCCCTCCACTCAATCCACTTGCCGTTCAAGTGTCATTTGTCACTTGTAGCTTGGCCCTGAGTCAATGATTCAACTTTTACCAGACACAGGGCATTGGACATTTAAAGTCTAGGGGCCAAGCTACACATGACGAATGACACTTGAACAGCAAGTGTATTTCTCCCTGTTCACTTGCCCTCCACTCAATCCACTTGCCGTTCAAGTGTCATTCGTCACTTGTAGCTTGGCCCTGAGTCAATGATTCAACTTGTACCAGACACAGGGCATTGGACATTTAAAGTCTAGGGACCAAGCTACAAGTGACGAATGACACTTGAACGGCAAGTGTATTTCTCCCTGTTCACTTGCCCTCCACTCAATCCACTTGCCGTTCAAGTGTCATTCGTCACTTGTAGCTTGGCCCTGAGTCAATGATTCAACTTGTACCAGACACAGGGCATTGGACATTTAAAGTCTAGGGGCCAAGCTACAAGTGACGAATGACACTTGAACGGCAAGTGTATTTCTCCCTGTTCACTTGCCCTCCACTCAATCCTCTTGCCGTTCAAGTGTCATTCGTCACTTGTAGCTTGGCCCTGGGTCAATGATTAGATTCCTACTAAACACTTGCAGATGGAGTTTAATGTGCTCAGCAGGCTCTTTACGTAGGGCTGAGGTTGTACCCTCTAAAATTCCAATTGGAAATGTATGTGTTTGTGTGAGAGAGAATAATTTATCTTCATAGTCAGCCTTATGTCTTTCTGAACTTGTATCTATTTACCCTATGGCATTGTTTATGGGAATGTTCTTGATATTGACTGTACTAATCTTACACTGTGTAATTCGCCTTGTCTCAGTGAGAAAGGCGGACTATAAATGACATAAATAAATAAAATCTTACTCAGTATTGGCTATCTAAATTTCCAAACATGGAGAGTGTTTTCCTCATACTTGTGTGAGATATAAAATTTTGGTCCCTGGGCTTCCATGATTTTTAGTTAACAATTGTTAAAGCTTGGAAGGCCGAAAAACCACAGAGTATGCGAAAGCAGAAGTTCAAAATGTATCTTTTCGCCATGCAGCAAGTGGCATAGGCTGGCCGTTTGTTTCGGTTTCCTCTTGAAGGAACAGAACAGAAAATTTTGCAATTAATAAAATTCATAAGCAGAAAAAGAAACCCGTATAACCTGTATAGCTTATAAGTAACTTGCCTGCCCAGGTCTGAACAGGAGCTGAGGAAATGAGGGAATGAACAAGAATAGGAGTGTGGCCTGAAGACTGAGAACAGGAGAAGAGCTGGGATAATAGGAGTAAAGAGACCATTGGCTGGAAAATCTCAGATAAGTTTTACCCCAGTGATGGGAAAGTGCAGTTGTCACCTGATATTCTTGACTTGGAGAGTAACAAATAGCTAAATGAGATCATCTGGAGCTTTGGGGCTGGGTGCCATCAACAACCAATGCTATATTTCATAATTTAAGCCTCCAGGTGCATCTATCTTGCTTTGACCTCATGATCCAGTAGCTAAGAAAGGACAAGCTGTAGCTAAATACAGACTACACAGAGGTAATGCTGGTTGGGAAGACTGATGCTTTGGAGGTAATGGGTGATCTTGAGATGGATGGTGTAGAGTTGGGCATTTGTGATGTAGGTTAAGAACTTGGGTGGTCTCAGTCTTGCTTCTGAGAAGTAGGTTGATGTGGTGGCCAAAAGTGCCTGCTGTCACCTGCATTCGGTTTGCCCAGTAGGTTCTTTCCTAGACTCAGCCAACCTGGACACAGTAAATTCCATGCTTTTGCAACCTCATAGTTGGACTACTATAATGTGCTGCTTGTGGGGCTGCCTTTGGAGGCTATCTGGAAACGACAATGAATCGAGAATGTTTTAGCCCAGTTAGGGCTAGCTAACAGGAACACATTGACTGCCCATTTTGTTTCTGAATTCGGTTCAAGGTATTAATGGACTTTTACGGTACTGTGTATGGTTTTAATTTGGAATTGTAAACTGCCTTCAGCCTCAAAGAAAATGCTGGCTATAAGTAATCTAATAAATAAACATCTGCTTCATTTGAAAGGTGTCAACTGGGGCTTTTGATAGTGTTTTATTATAATTTTTTGATATGGCCTTTTCATATATTTTTAATTATTGTGATGCTTCAGTTTACTTTATTTGGGATTGTATAATTTGCTGTTTTTTGTATTTTTATATGAATATTGTTAGCAGTCTTGGATAGTTTATTGGAAAGGCAGTATAGTATACTTTAGCTACCAACAACAGCAACAACAATAACAACATTTGATTTATATATCACCCTTCAGAACCACTTAACACCCACTGAAAGCAGTTTACAAAGTGTGTTACTACTGCTCTTAAGTGACTGACTCAAGGTCACCCAGCTGGCTTCAAGTGGAGGAGTGAGGAATCAAACTCGGTTCTCCAGATTAGAGTACTGCTGCTCTTAAAGACCTTCCACAAGGTAGTGGGAGAAACATTTTGAAAAGGCAGCCCTATCCTTACAATTCTCTCGGATGGAAAGATTTATGTACCTCTGTTGATAGGTAAATATCCCTGGCCGTTACACGTCTGCTGAGTCTTCCTCATCCTCTGACCTCTATGTAAGGTCAGAAATTCAGCCTCAAGAATAATAGCAACATCCAGCGTTTCCAACATTTCCTAGTTTTACAAACAATATTTTCCCCATTTCAGATAAGCTGTAATAACTATATTAACAAATAGAGGCATTTAAATTTGAGTTTGGATTACTTAATATCCAGATACAGATTCCTATCAGGATTTGTTGCTTGAATAGCAGCATTAAAAAAAAAATCAGCTTCTAAACTGATTACAGACAAACATCTGGAGAATTGAAATCCGTCCAAACCTACTCAAAATGACGGTGCCTGTTAATTTGCTACATTCATTTATTTTGGGGGGAAATGAGCAATTCTGCCACTGCATAAGAAATTTCTCAGCATGGATGGTGACAGAAATGCTCTAACTGGAAGTCATGTGATTTTTATATTTCCATCCTACGGAAACAACACCCTAGAGAGGATGGAGCGAAAGCGTTTTTTCTTTTTAAATGTGACAGTGCATGCCACTCTCGTAACACTTGGAATCAGAAATGGAGGCTAAACGGCCCCTTTTGTTGTCCTGTACGGTTTTCATGAGACACATTTGTTGCAGTCTCCAGGCTGAAATTAGATTAAGGATAATTATTTATGGTTTAAGGACAGGTTTATTAGTGGGACAAACTGGGAACACAAGAAGGAGACACACAATGGTGTTGTGGTTAAGGTGTCAGACTAGAATCTGAGAGAGCCATGTTTGATTCCCCGCTCTGCCGTGGAAGCTTGCTGGGTGACCGTAGCCCAATCACACACCCTCAGCCTAACCTACCTCCCAAGGCTGTTGTGAGGATAAAAGGAAAGAATGGGAAAAAAAGAGAGATTGATTGATCTGGGGGACTCAGGTTCGAATCCCCGCTCTGCTATGGAAGCTTGCTGGGTGACCGTAGCCCAATCACACACCCTCAGCCTAACCTACCTCCCAGGGCTGTTGTGAGGATAAAAGGAAAGAATGGAAAAAAAGAAAGATAGATTGATTGATCAGGGGGGCTCAGGTTCGAATCACCACTCTGCCATGGAAGCTTCCTGAGTGGCCTTAAGCCAGTCACATACCCTCAGCCTCATCTCTCTCACAGGGTTATCGGGAGAATAAAATGGCGGATAGAACTATCTAAGCCATTTTGGATCCCCATTGGGGAGAACGGCAGGTATAAATGAAGTATATAGAGAATACTAAAAGGATCCCTCAGTCTGATTTTCTGTCAGCCTGTGGCAGGCAATTTTTTAATTTATTTACTTACTTTGGATTTTTATTCCGCCCTCCCCACAAGGGCTCAGGGCGGATTACAACGATTTAAAAACACATTAAAGATAATTCATACAATATAAGCCCATAAAAAGTTTCAAACCATACAGTATACGACGATGTAATAACCAGATGGCAGCAGTCAGTAAATGCCACTTAATCCTAGTAGGGAGAGTTCAGATGTTATATTTTTCCTCATCAGACAATAAAGCTAGGAGCCTCAAAATTGGCTGCCCACTTCAGGATGGCTGTGGGAGTTGTTGTCCCAGCCACAAAGGGAATTGGAACGTCCTGCCCCACACAGTCCCCAGAGACCCCCCTCTCCAACCCCTTGCATTTTCCCTTGGAAGTCATGGTTTACAAAGGGCCAAGCTACACATGACGAGTGACACTTGAACGGCAAGTGTATTTCTCCCTGTTCACTTGCCCTCCACTCAATCCACTTGCTGTTCAAGTGTCATTCGTCATGTATAGCTTGGCCCTTAGACAGGCATAATTCATCAGAAAATAAAGCTAGGAGCCTCAAAATTGGCCACTATCTTTTCTCAGCTGCTCTCGGGATTCATGGGGCCATTTTTAGGGATTTAATCTGGCTGTTTTGCAATCAACATGGAATATGTAGCATAGTGAAGGCATATGGAGCAAGTTCCCTGATACTAGATTGCCAACTTCCAGGTGAGGCCAGGAGATGACCCAGCACTACAGTGAATCTCCAGACAACAGAGATCAGTCCCCCAGGAGAAAGCGACTGCTGTGGAGGGTGGATTCTATGGTTTTATACCCCATTGTGGTCCCTCTCCTTATCAAACCCTTCCCAGGCTCCACTCCAAAATCTCTAGGAATGTACAGACTCAGAGCCAAGCTACAAGTGACGCCTGACACAGGTTGGACACTTGTCAGCTTCCCTCAAGTTTTGATGGGAAATGTAGGCGTCCTGGTTTTACAGCTTGGCTCTCCATTACAGCTGCAAGACCAGGATGCCTACATTTCCCATCAAAACTTGAGGGAGGCTGAAGTGTCCAACCTGTGTCAGGCGCCACTTGTAGCTTGGCTCTCAGAGTTGGCAATCCTACACATGATGGCTATATTGCGGGTAAGTAAAGGCCAAGCATCAAGTGACAAATGACACTTGAATGGCAAGTGTATTTCTCCCTGTTCACTTACCCTCCGCTTGCGCTCCACTCGATCCACTTGCCATTCAAGTGTCATTCGCCACTTGTAGCTTGGCCCTGAGATCAGTATCTAGCAGATGTGTGGCTCCCTCTTTTACAAACAGGCCATTTTCATGCCCATCCTTAGCAGTATGGTTAACCCTCAGATCTGTGGTGGCTTTTCCCCAAGCTTGCACACATGATTGTTTGCCAACCGTATTCATATTGTTTGTTTTCTGGATCTTTTGCGTATTTATTGGGAGCACACTTCCTCTGAGGTTTTCTTTTGTTGTGGGTTTACGGTGCAGGGTTTTGTTTTGTTTTTGCATTTTCTGGTATAGGAACACTTAAAGCGCTTCTAAAGAAACCTCCTACTCTTCTCAGGGCCAAGCTATGAGTGATGAATGACACTTGAATGGCAAGTGGATTGAGTGGAGCGCAAGTGGAGGGCAAGCGAACAGGGAGAAATACACTGGTCGTTCAAGTGTCATTCGTCACTTGTAGCTTGGCCCTCAGTCTCCACCCAGTTCTTCCCCCAAAGTTCTTGCCTTTCCTTCTTCACATTTCTGTTCAGGCACAGAAGCCTGCTTGCAACAGTAGCTGCATGCAATCGTGCGTGTGCAAAGTACAAAAAAAATTAAAAGGGGGGGGGTGCCCAACTTCCCCTCCAAAATCACTTTTGGGGGGGTAAATTTGGAGGTTTTCCTGCAACCTCACAACTAAAGGTAAGCGCGTGTTAGTACTGCATGTGAAGGATGAGTTTTTAGAGCAACTCAGAAAAAGATAGAAATGAAGTGGGAAAAGGGCAGGAACAATGGGCCGTGTGGAAATGGCCAGAGAGGGAGGGTGATGACTGAGGGCCAAGCTACAAGTGACACCTGACACAGGTTGGACACTTGTCAGCTTCCCTCAAGTTTTGATGGGAAATGTAGGCGTCCTGGTCTCGCAGCTTGGCTCTCCGACTGCTGTCCAATGGACTTTCAACTGTCACTTGTCCAACATTCCGCCAAGCTGCCTACATTTCCCATCAAAACTTGAGGGAAGCTGGCAAGTGTCCAACCTGTGTCAGGCATCACTTGTAGTTTGGCCCTGAGAGTGTGGGCGGAGTGAATGCAGTTTTAGACTGAGGGCCAAGCTACAAGTGACGAATGACACTTGGACGGCAAGTGAACAGACTCATGTGTATTCCTCCTTCTTCACTTGTGCTCCACTTGCGCTCCACTTGGAGTGCAAGTGAACAGGGAGGAATACACGTGAGTCTGTTCACTTGCCGTCCAAGTGTCATTCGTCACTTGTAGCTTGGCCCTGAGAGTGAAGAAAAAAGATTCAGTCAGGGCAAGAGAGGCAAGCTTTGTGCAGCCTTAGCATGTGTAAGCATTTATGAGGAAAATATTGAGTCTGGTTTTAGCAGGCAAGCCATGTGCAGCCTATTTTAAAGCAGTTTTGAGAGAAATATAACCTATGTGGAAACCTGAACTGTGTGTTTGTGAAAGAACATTCAGTCAGGGAAAAGCAAGCAAACTGTGTGTGCACCTGAGAAAAGGTCTTACTTGTAATTGAGAGAGAAATTAATATCAAAAGCAGGCAAACTGTGTGTGAAGCCTGAGAGAAGATCGCTGTGACTGGCTTTAAGTAAAGTAACTTTACAAATTGAGAACTACTCTTTTGAAACCATCAAGTTTTAGAAATAATATGAAACCGGTACGCTTCTTATAAAAATAAAAGTTTACTTTTTTCCCTTTATATCCCAGAGTATCTGTCATTCCTATATCCCATTCCTTTCCTCAGGGCCACATAGTACAACGAAAAAGCCTGACCCTTGGGCACATTACTAAAAGGACAAATTTAAGTTATTCTGGAATTTAATTCCTGGTGGCAGCAATCTACTAAGAGGGGGCAAGAATAAAAGGCAGTTTTAGACTGCATAATTCTTGGTGCTAAACACTTCGGCCTAACATATTTTTAAAATGTTGTTTCTCAGATATTTTTCTTCCTTCATGAATCCCCAAACCCAGCAGATGTAGGTAAACTACAGAATATAAAAATGCCACCTGGTCCCTTGGAGAACACAGAAAGCCGAACCCAAACTATTCTATTAAGCTTCCCCTTTGTTTATCGCTTCCGACGGAAGCTTCTTATTTCATGCCTCAAACTGCATTGCCCTAAATAAAACGGTGCCATATAAAAGTGTTCTGATGATTTCCAGTGTTCATTTCCAGGAAGGCTCCTCCATCTCTCGAGCCATAACCGTGATGGAAGAGGGCTGTGCAGCCAGCACGTTGTAATCACACCTCTGCAACATCCATCAAGTTGTGTGGGGTGCCCAGGAAGCTTCTTTTCAGCAGGGAAAGGCAGAGACAGGAAGAAGGAGGGAAACAGTTGTGTCCCAGGGCCAAGCTACAAGTGACGAACGACACTTGAACGGCAAGTGGATCAAGTGAAGGGCAAGTGAACAGGGAGAAATACACTTGCCGTTCAAGTGTCGTTCGTCACTTGTAGCTTGGCCCCAAGTCTGCAACTGTTCTCTGGACTGCAACTCAAAGGCAAAGAGGTGTCAGCCTTGAGGACCTGAGTGATTAAGATAACCCAAGTGGTAAAAAAAAAATGGGGTTAAGAGAATTTCTTTTAATTCCTCTTTACCCAGCTTCTTCCTGTAATCCAAGAATCCCTTTCTTCTGTTTATGAATTTGGAATCAGTTTCTAAGAAATTCCTTTCTGATCAAAGGGAAATTTGAAGAGAGTCTGGGCAAAATCTGTAAAATTTCAGAATTGCACTCTGTAGATGCTCAGAGGCAGAGCATCTGAGCATCTACACAGAATGCCTTTGCCTCTGAGGGCCAAGCTACAAGTGACGAATGACACTTGAACAGCAAGTGGATTGAGTGGAGGGCAAGTGAAAAGGGAGAAATACACTTGCTGTTCAAGTGTCATTCGTCACTTGTAGTTTGGCCCTGAGTCACAGTCCAGAGAACAGTTGCAGACTGGGACACAACTGTTTCCCTCCTTCTGTACAGAAACTCACTGAGCTTCCTGTCATAGAATCAGAGAATCATTGGGTTGGAAGAGACCTCCAAGGTCCTCTAGTCCAACCTCCTGCGCATTGCAGGAAATTCACAAATACATCTCCCAGTGACCAAAAAGATGGCAAATCCCAAAAGATGGCAAAAAAAAAACCCTTCCAAGATCCCTGGCCAAACTGACCCCAAAATCTCAATCGTCATTACCCAGGGCATGTAAGAAAGGGCCACGAGAACTAAGCACTGATGTAACCCTTCCTGCCCTCCCTCTCATGATCAGCCCAGGTTCACAATCTCTTCCTAAGCCTTTCTTTCTTCCTGATAGATCACCCCATGGAGTGTATACCATAAAACAACTGAAAGGGCTGAAGTTACAAAAGGGCTCCTTGATTTCTTTTAAAAGAGAAATGAAAGAGAAATCCTGCTCTTAAAAGGCAGAAAAGAGAATAAGACTGACCAGTGGCTATGTCTAAAAAAGTGAGTTTTTGGAAAAAGAAATTCCCACATAACAAGCTATGCCCACTTTAGGATTGGAAAGGCCTGAGTTCAAATCCCCACCCGGCCCCAGTCACTGAGTGACTTTGAGTCCATCACAACCCGCAGGGCTGTTTTGAGGATAAAACAAAACAGAGATGAACCACATGTACCACTCCAATCTCTTTGGAAGGAGGGCGAGAAAAACATGATGGGATCAGGGCTGGCATCAGGGATTTAGTTTAGTTTAGTTTATTTGGTGTTTAACCCGCCCTCCCCACAAGCGGGCTCAGGACGAGGTACAACAATCATAAAATACAATTGCATAGCAAATTCTACAATAAAATTCAGCAATTAAAATCATATATATACAAAAACCTGATATAGTTGGCTGCACATTCCTGCCCCCAGCATACAAAGAGGAGGTAGACAGACACACGAGTTGTACTCGGATACCAGAGACCAGTGGGAGGCTCAATGATGGTTCTGATGCTGGCCTCAACTGTAAGCCTGGTGGGACATCTCTGTCATGCAGGCCTGCCGAAACGATACAAGATCCTGGTGGGCCCAAGTGTCTTCAGACAGAGAGTTCCACCATAGGCATCAATGGGAAGTGGCCAAGGCTATGGGAAGACCCAGACTGGAGAGACAGTTTGGTGTAGGGGTTAAGAGTGGCAGGACTCTAATCTGGAGAACCGGGTTTGAGTCTTCACTCCTGTGCTTGAAGCCAGCTGGCTGACCTTGGGTCAGCCACAACTCTCTCTGAGCTCTCTCAGCCCCACCCACCTCACAGGGTGTTTGTTGTGGGGATAATAATAATACACTTTGTAAACCGTTCTGGGCGCTCATTAATTTATTTTGAAGGGCGGGATATAAATCAAATGTTGTTGTTATTGTGTAGCACTGACAATGATCTGCCTTCTTTCTCTTGATGGTGTCTCTGGGGAGCCCCAGAGCCTGTGATGGGTAGAGGATGATTGCTTAAATTGGTGTGTAAAAAAAGAAATGTTCGAGAGGGCATTATTATGATGGGAAAAGGGATATCACATAATAGAATGTTTCAGGAGGGTGTTTTAATAAAGGGATTAGGGTTGCAGTGTATCGGCATTGTCTTTTACAATTCCATTCTGTGCATTGTTTGTGTACGGTGTGCCGTGTCTTTGCCTACTTTTTTTGTTCGCATTGAATTCTAATTTTGCGATTCTAGTCCTACTGCATTGTTTATTAGAAGTATTTTGCTGTCTGCTTATACTATTTTCCCCCTTACATTTTGTCATCTATCTTAAGCGTCAGAGAGTGGGGGCTATAAATAAAATGAATAATAATAACATTTGATTTATATACTGTCCTTCAGGACAACTTAACAATTAGGAGTGGGCATGGACCAAAAAACAGACCAAAACTTAACATGGACTGGCCCGATTTGACATTCGTGAACCGGTGGGTCATGTGGACACCCATTTTTCATGGATGCCATGATTTTGGGCTGGTCTGTTAGTCCATTGGGTCATGAATCCCAGAAATGGGTGCTTTAAAGTTGCTTCAGTTGACAGGCAGGGAGCTCCAGCTGACTGGTAGAGCTTGCCAGTCAACTGGAGCAATGGAGCGCCCTCTGCACCATTGTAGAAGGCCTTTTTAAACTTACCTTTGCTCCAGCTGACTGATGGAGACCTCCAGCCAGCTGGAGCAACTGAGTGCCCTCCATGCTGCTCAGAAGCACAGACATACCTCAGGTGGGGTGAGCCACCTTACGCTGCCACCACTCTGGGATATAGGGTCCCTTGGGAAGGCCCAGAATACCCTCCCAACCCTTCCGACCTCCATAGCTTGGCCAATAAACAGGCGTGAGGGCCCAGCAGAGGTACAACAAACAAAAGGATTTATTTACAAGGAGGTCAGTTAATCAAACAACAAGCAAACAAGGTGCATTAGCAACAATAGATGGGTGAAAGCAAAATAAACAAAAGGCCCTAGCGTGACTGAATCCACTGTCCCTCTGTTTGCCAGGCCTGTCTTCTCACCCTACCTAGATGAGGGGCTCTCTCCCTAGCAGAAACCTCCTCTGGTGAGCAGCCAGTCAGTTGGAGCAGGGGCAGATTTAAATGTTAATGAGCTCCTGGCGCCGCTTGCCAGTGGGACGGGAGGCTTTAACTGACCACGGACCAACAGACCGGCAAAAAGTCTGCGAGGTCCATGAAAAACAGGCATCCCATGACCTGCCAGTTTGCAAACACCAAACTGGCCCAGTCTGTGTTAAATTGTGGTCCATTTTCTGGTCTGTGCCTACCTCTGGTTGTCATTCTAGGAGATCCTCAGGTACTACCTGGAAGATGGGAAACCCAGGCAAAGCTGATCATTCAGTATTCAAACTACTCTTAAATATTGCACGTGGAGAAAGCAGGTACACCTCTAGCTTATATGTATAGCAAACACTACAAAAACCATGTTTCTAGTACTCTCTTCTCCAAAGAAGACCAGACTGACAATAGCAGTATAATTGGGAATAGTACTGATATTGTTGTCAGTTGATGGTGAAGAGTTTTACATATCTGTGGAGAAAGGATGAGAGAACTTAGTTTAATCAAAAAGAGTCCAGTAGCACCTTTAAGACTAACCAATTTTATTGTAGCATAAGCTTTCGAGAATCACAGTTCTCTTCATGCTACAATAAAATTGGTTAGTCTTAAAAGTGCTACTGGACTCTTTTTGATTTTGCTACTACAGACTAACACGGCTAACTCCTCTGGATCTATGAACTTAGTTTGTTAATGTATACTATAAATTTTGGTATCTTCTGTGTATATCTGTATTCTGCTTATTTTTGAAGAAGAAGAAGAAGACCACCAAACAAGATAAGCATTTTCTTGAAGCATCTTGATGCCTGGAGAAATGTGGTTGTTATAACAATATTTGTCTCTGTTGTTTCAGATCTCTGCTTTTTGCTGTTAGAGTTGTAGATTTGTTTGCATTGTACTCAGTGTATACAATGCTCATATGTGCAGTATACATCAACATCGCTTGTACATATATGTATCGTGTAAATAGTATTAAGAGATGGGAATGTTTTACAAAAAAATCATTTTGAGGAAACTGAAGATGGCTCTGAGGGGAGATGTAGATCTAATGTAACCCCAGGAATCAAAGGATTGGGCCTGCCCTACACAACATCTCATTAGGGCATGAGGGGGATAGAGCAGGGGTTTCTGTGTAGGTTTTATTAGTCCTTCCATTCACTGTTTATTTACCTGTGTATAGTTAGCAGTTCAATAAATGAGTTTTGGAATTTATGAAGGAAGAAAGCTCTTCTGTTCCACATAGTCCCCCAACCACTTGGGCCCACTAGCAAAGGAGGGAGGTTAGGAGGCTGTCCCGCCTAACCAGGACCCCATACAGGGACAGTGGTGGCAGCAAACACCCGGAGACAGGAAAGGGACACAGCCCCTTCAGGTGCCTGGCCAGAGGCGAAAAGGGAGGGGTAGGTAGAGCGGGGTCTACCAGTGGGAGGAAAGGCCCCATTTCATCACAGTCACTTATAAGAATTTTCTGTAAGCCTGAGAGATTCCCCAAGATTTGCATGAAAATCTACCCTAATCCTGGGTGCCCCCCATAGATACTTTGATTCACTTGGGGATAGGGTTGCCAACTCCAGGTTGGGAAATTCCTGGAGATTTTGAATGTGGAGCCTGGGAAGGGCAGGGTTTGGAGAGGGGAGGTATTTTAACAGGATATAAACAGAGCCCACCCTCTAAAACAGGCATTTTGATCTCTGAAGTCTGGAGATCAGTTGTAATTCTGGGAGATCTGCAGGCCCCACATGGAGGTTGGCCACCCCACATAGAGGTGTCATACTTAGTTATTAGATATATGACTGTTATATGCTCAGCAGTGAACACGCTTATCCATTCTTTCACCATTGACTGGTATGTTCATTAATATATTTAATATATCATATTGTGTTCTATTTGGTACCTGGGTCAGATGAGAAAAACTATGTTATTTTTCCTTTGCAGGATTACAAAACTTTTCTATGATGTTGAGGAAACCAAATGGCAAACCTGCAAGCTTTGTTAAATTCAGAGGGAACCGCTTAACCTTGAACCTGTTTTGTTCAAGAAACAACATCAAATAAATAGATAATTTGAGAACTGGGATTCAGTTAGTGTGGTTTTCAGTAGCTTCCAAGTGTCCTCTAAGGATCTGACCCTCTTATGCTTCCCATTCAGCTTTCTTTTAACTATTTCTCTCATTTCTGTAATTTCCTTCTTTTGAAATCAAATGTTACTTTTTTGGACTTTAGGAGTAACTTTCCATTGACATGAATGCTAAATAGCTTGATAAATTAATAATTTAATTTAATTTATTAGACTTATTGCTCACCCTCCTTGCAAGCAGGCTCACGGTCAGTCACAACATAATAAATAAAATATCAAGTTAAAAAGATAACAATACACAATAATAAGAGTAAAAAATCACAGTGCAAAAGATAAAACCCACAGTATCTAAGATGGGGCATTTGATGTTCACACATAGAATCACAGGTGCAATTCTGAAAAACGAATATAGCCAAATAAAAATGAGAATTTACACGTGTGAAACTGCCTTATACTGAAGCATACTCTTGTCCATCTAGGTCAATATTGTCTGGTCAGACTGGCAGCGGGTCTCCAGGGTTTCAGGTGCAGATTTTTCACATTGTCTACTACCTAATTCTTTTAACTGGAGATGCCGGGGATTGAACCTGGGAACTTCTGTATGCTAAGTAGATACTGTGCTGCTGAGCCAAAACTCCCTCCCCATTTAGGGGTTGAACAGCTAGGAAAAGAAATTTGATGTAATCTCTACTGGCAGGAATCTCCTCCCGAAGAAGAATCGCCACCTGTCAGTGCAGATAGAATTTGCACCGCTAGAATTTCTATCACATCAATATGCTGGGACATTTCAAAAAGTGACTGGAAATTAACAATGGTATTTCCAGAAACCGATTCCTTTCAAATGAAAGCCTTCAGAAGACGGGAAAGTGAGGCGGGGGGGGAGGGGGGATATGTTCAAATGGTGCTTCTTTTCTTTTCTTTTTTAAAACTAATGTGTGTTAACTACAGCCAGCATTTATTTGCTGTTGAGTCGGGCTCATGCTGGAACAGACACAGTTATAATGAAACCCAGGTTCGCCTGTAGCCGCCGCGTTGCTTTATCCTCCCTGCCCCACCCCTACCGATTGAATCTACTTTAATACAGTCCACATGAATGGAGCTGAACTATTTGTTTTATGTAACCTGAACTACATAGTAGGCTGAATTGTGCCAGCATCTTTTTTTCTTGGTCCAAGCAAAACAGTGGAAGTGGAAGTGATCCGGGCATTGACTGAAGCCGAGTTGTAATTTACTTGGCCTTGTTCTTCCTGCCAAAGCCAATGCATGTGTGCAGAAATCCAAATACAACGTCGAAAGGCTCGTGATGGGCAAGCAGAGACAGAGCAGGCCCCCTCGCTATAAAAGCTAAAACATGTCAGCAAAAGCCACCTAGAGGAATGGAGGAGGTACTACATTCCTGGTAGGAGTTCCTGCTTTTGGCTTCGCTACTGTGAAGTGTTTCCTTTTGGCTCATTCCACTGCTTTTGCAGTCACTGCCTCTGTGTGGATAGTCATCCATCATTGATCTCAAAACCACCAGACCAGATTTTCTTCTGCTGTTCGTCTGCTGCCTGTCTTTCAAGGTGATACTGGAACATTACTTCCAGAGCAAACTTGAAAGTGACACTATTGTAGCCGTACAATGCTCTAGGATTCTACCAAAACTTAGAGCCAAACTACAAGTGACATCTTACACAGGTTGGGCACTTGTCAGCTTCCCTCAAGTTTTGATGGGAAATGTAGGCATCCTGGTCTTGCAGCTGTAATGGAGAGCCAAGCTGCAAGACCAGGATGCCTACATTTCCCATCAAAACTTGAGGGAAGCTGACAAGTGTCCAACCTGTGTAAGGCGTCACTTGTAGCTTGGCTCTTAATGGTAAAACCATAGAGTTTCAGGGGAATCCTAGAGCGTTGTGTTGACATGATGATGTCATTTCATGGTGCTCAACATGTTAGAAGGTAAAATAATGAGAGCAAAGGTAATATGTAAGGTGGGAGAGGAAAAGCTGGAGCCAGGGTAGAACAGCCACCAGGAAGGAGGGGAGATGCAGCTCATGGGGGGAACGGATATGGGAAAAGGGAGAAAAGAAGCCACCGGGAGGAAGAGTGGAAAAGCAGAGTCAGACAGAGGTAGGAGGAATAATGAGGTATCTCCTGCACCAGCATTCTTTTCCTTCTTGTAAATAATGTGAAGTAGTGGTTTGGTTTGATAGCTGTGTTCTGGATAGCAAGCCTGATCTCATCAGATCTCAGAAGCTAAGCAGGGTTGGCCTTGGTTAGTAATTGGATGGGAGAACACCAAGGAAGTCCCAGGGTTGCTATTCAGAGGCAGGCAATGGCAAACCACTTTGGTTAGTTTCTTGCCTTGAAAAGCCCAGCAGGGGTCACCGTCAGATGACTGTGCCTTGACAACACTTTCCACTACAGCCAATGGTTTGGTGTGGTATAGCTCGATCTTGTCCGATCCTGGAAGTTAAGCACGGTTGGAACTTGGATAGGGGACCACTGAGGAAGACTGGGATTGCTCTACATAGGAAGGCAGTGGTGAACCACCTCTGCTTCTCACTAGCCTCAAAACCCCCTTGATGGAGTCGCCATGAGTCAGTTGCAACTTAACGGTACGCACCTGCCTAAATAAATATGGCTGCTTTCCTCCCGTTTTCATTGCCTGTGTGAATATAGGAACCTTATTTATACGAAAGGATGGTTCAGCATTGAAACTCTGCTGGCTAAGGTCCCTGTGCGACAGTTACTGAAAACCATGGACCTTCTAGAACCTTCTAGAACCTCATGTAGTTTAGCCGTCAGCGAATGGGCGTGAACCGAATTACAAGCGAATTGGGTGCATTTCTGGAGTGCCGAAAAATCGTTTGATCGTTTGTCTCCTTTGCAATCTGCTGGCAGCTCTCAGATGCCAACTGAAATTAATAGCAACTAATTGGAAGAAACGGCGAGTTACCTGAATATGTATTGTGAGTAAATGAAATTAATTGAAGGTAATTGATAGTGACTGGAATTAATAATAATAAAGAATATGGATGTAATTGAAAGGTATTGAAATTGAATTAAACTCCATAACTCAACCCCTATTAAATTTAATAGGAACTAATTGATATTAATTGCATGCAATCGTTCACAGTAACACAATGTTCTTAAAAGCAGATTTTATAATTGGCTTTGTATAACCTTTCTTTCCTCCCACAATGAAAGTAAACTTTAAGGAGGGAGGGAAAAAAAGACAAAGAACAGAGGAATGGAATTGCAAGGAGAATTCAGGGATGGCTAAATGTGAGGCATTTGATGGTGAAAATAAAGAGGATTTCAGTCTATGAAAACCACTTTAGGTCTCTCTTTTATTCTTTCATCGGGAAATGGTATTACCCTTTAATGAGAGTGTGGTATCTGTTAAGATGAGGACTTTGATTGCATAAATATTGACTCTCCTAGATATGTGCATTCTGCATCTTTTTTACTTTACGAGCCCTGCAGACAGATTCTCGGTGCGTTATCTTTTATCACAAAGCATTGTGAATCTTATGGTATCTGCCATAAACTTCCCTTTCATTATATTGCTAGCTCCTAAATCAAGTGCATTTATCATGTCGATCACATCTAAAGAGTCTGGAGGTAGGGCTCCAAGTCAGCTGGAATCCACACGTAGGCCAGTTCCACACACATTGAATAATGCAGTTTCAATGCACTTTAGCGATCCTTTGGAAGTGGATTTTTTGTTCCACACATGGAAAAGCAGTTCCAAATGTTCACTAAAGAGTATTGAAAGTGGATTATCCAACGTGTGTGGAATCCACACCTTCTGTTCTGAAATCCCCTCCCCGTAATCTCATAGTTCATGATGTGGCCGAAAAACAGAGGATCTCCCAGGAAAGAGAAAGTGGGCACTGAGCAATTGGGAGAGATGGACATTAAAGATTTCCCTGTGTCTTTTAAAGAACAATTTCACTGTTGCTATGCTTAAGAACTTTTCGATTCTGGTGCTCCTATATTTCCATCAACGAATTCTAAACCTTGTTTTGGAAAGACTTGGTTATTTCATGGATACTGGTAGACTATTAGAGGTACTTTGACCTTGCTTGCACAATATCCCAGTAATGATCCTTAAATCACATGCCCCGCTTTCCACACCTAACTGGCAAGTGTGTCAGTTTTCCACAAGTGGAAATGGGAAGACCCCTGACAGGACTGGTTCACCTCCACATTTTCACCAACTGAAACGGTTTCCCCACACTGTTATTAGACTTCACTACATACCCTCAAAGATGGACACAAAGCCTTACCTAAGGGACTGCCTCCCTCCCTATGTTCCTCCACAGTAGCTTCACTCATCTGAACAGGGTCTTCTGCGTGTGGCACCCTGCACATGGGCAAAATCAACAGCAGCCCGTACATGGGCTTTCTCTGTGGTGGCCCCTACCCTATGGAACAGCCTGCCTGAGGAGGTCAGGACAGGAGAGCCCTCAGTCTCCTGGTTTTTCGCAAACAATGCAAAACCAAATTATTCAAGAGGACTTTTGTATTGCAAGGAGGTAGTCTCAGATGCTTCATTAATGCATTAAGGACCATAGACTTCACCACTATGTTGCCTTACATACTATCTGTTGCTTTAAATGTGTGCTTCTATGAGCTGCCTGTGCTTCATGTTGTCTAATATCAGACCTAAAATTGCTTATGTACTGTTTCAGCATTTCTTCTACTTTGTATTGGATTCTTGCTAATGTTGTCTTTGTAAACTTGTATTTATTTACCCTATGGCATTGTTTATGGAAATGTCCTTGATAACAATAACAGTAACAACAACAATAATGGCATTAAATGTATATACTGCCCTTCAGGACAACTTAACACCCACTCAGAGCGGTTTACAAAGTATGTTATTATTATCCCCACAACAATCACTCTGTGAGGGGTATGTGGCTGAGAGAGTTTTGAGAAGCTGTGAATGACACAAAGTCACCCAGCTGGCTTCAAGCAGAGGACTGGGGAATCAAACCTGGTTCTCCAGATTACAGCCCTGCCATTCTTAACCATATTGATTAATCTCAAATTGTGTAATCCACCTTGAGTCTTAGTGAGGAAGGCGGACTATAAATGAGGTAAATAAAATAAAAAAATAACAGATAAACCGTTCTCTTTAGTATGGATTTCCTAAAAGGCTGTCCTATGGAATTGCCAGTGTTTGGGCAATTGTTCTCTGGCTCCGAATGCAGAATTAGGGAAGCTGCACATTTCACAGTGAACATATTTAACCATTTAACTTACTATATTTGATTGTGGTGATAAAAACACAAGTCAATCAATGGATCTGTTTGGTTTGGCACCAAACAACTGAAAACGCCTGCCGAACAGGATTGCATCTGAGTTTTTGCAAAACTGCATGTGTGTGGAAAATAATGCTGACCCAAGCAGCCGCTGACATAACTAAACATGGGCACCAAATGGTAGAATGTTTTATTTAAAAAAAAACACATTTATTAATGACTGTTTTATATAATTTCTGTCAGATTTAACTGTCCATTTAAACAATTGTCTTCTGAGCAGATCAGCAGTTTGGGAAGGAGGGAAGAGGAGAAGGATTCAACCGAGCTGTGCAAGAATATCCCTGTGAAACACCAAATATGTGGTGGAAAGAACTGTAGTGAAGCAACGGATTGAATAGCTATGAATGGGTTGAAGAACAAACAGTTCATCAAAAAACTGGCTCCCTGTTCATGCTGGCAAGCAGAATGTGTGCTGAAGCAGCACATGTGTGTGCCTCTCTACTGTTGACTAGGCACAATTCTCAAGTTTCCCTGAAACTTTATATCCTGTTCTGTCTCCAAGGAGCCAATAGCTGAATTTATGGGTGGAGCCTTCTTTAAGGTCTGTACCTTTCCAACATGAGTAGATGAAATCCTGCTCCTGATACTTAGTTTTGAACATTTCATCTTGGTAGCCATGTTGGTTTTCAGTAGAAGAGCAAGAAGAGAGCCAGTTTGGTGTAGTGGTTGAGAGCCAGTTTGGTGTAGTGGTTGAGAGCACAGGACTCTAATCTGGAGAGACGGGTTTGATTCCCCACTCCTCCGCTTGAAGCCAGCTGGGTGACCTTGGGTCAGTCACAGCTCTCTCAGAGCTCTCTCAGCCCCACCCACCTCACAGGGTGATTGCTGTGGGGATAATAAGAACATACTTTGTAAACTGCTCTGAGTGGGCCTTAAGTTGTCCTGAAGGGTGGTATATAAATCAAATATTATTATTATTATTAATTATTAAGATTTGAGTCTGACGAAGGTAGCTTTGACTCTAGAAAGCTTATACCTTTGAAATCTTGTTGGTCTTTAAGGTGCTACAAGTCTCAAATGTTGGTTTTGAAAGACCTCCTCAGAGTAGCACTGTTGACTCCAAGTCCACAGTGCTTCCTGCCATATCAATCATTCACTATTTTTAAAAGGATGAGCCAATATGATGATTTTCATTTCTTTTTGACTGTGTACGTTGTTGTCCTTGGTTCACTTTTGGTGTTCTCAAGGATTATGCCATATACAGGTGTGGATATCCAGGATTTCTGGTTTTTAAACCTACAGATTATTGCTTCAACTAGTCCATCTTTTAGCTCCAGTTTGATCAAAGCTATGGACACCTCTCCACAGAAATTCCATTAATGGGAATGGAGCCCTTGGCCATTGTACGCAAAGACAAATTAATTATAAGAAGTATTTGGAGTTACATTAATCCATTTTTTGCTCATTTAGACACTGCTTTGTGGGTCTGCAAGTGTTGTGTATAGCAGCCCTAACAGATAATAATAACTGTGCTTCTATACCACTATCCTAGGCAGATTAATGCCCAACTCAGGGCCAAGCTACACATGACGAATGACACTTGAACAGCAAGTGTATTTCTCCCTGTTCACTTGCCCTCCACTCAATCCACTTGCCGTTCAAGTGTCATTCGTCATGTGTAGCTTGGCCCTCAGAAAACTGAACAGTCAGTGTTATCATTATCCCCACAATCTAGCTGGGGAACTGGGGCTGAGAGGATTGGCTTACCCAAGACCACCTGCTGAGCTCATGGCAGCGATGGGAGTCAAACCAGCAGAGTGCTGATCCGCAGCCCAACCACTTAACCACTATGCTACAGCAGCTACAGATGGTGCAACTTTGAGATCACAGCAACCGCAACCCTCTGAAATTCAAACGGGCTGATAGATTATCCAAAGAAATTAATTGCTTGGGTTGAGTTAGGCGAACTAGAATTTCTTGGGTTGATTTTATCCATGGCTGGACTGTATACCTTTTCTGAGATACTTAGACTCTTCTACCTTCTTGACTGCAAGATAATTCCCTTTGACTAACTGCTGGAGTTTAATTATCAAATGGAAACAAGGACATAAGAAACACAATCTGGAAAGCCAGAACCGCCTCCCACCAAGAGGATATAATACTAAATGAAAACCGATGCCCTCTATCTTGAATTCCTCTTTGCTTTGTAGGCCAGGGAGTCATCTGCAGGTCACCGAGATGGCCCAGGCAGAGTTCAGATTTGAGAAGTGATCACAAAAACTCATTTCTGAAGCACGATATGTTCTGTGATCCAAAAGAACGGACGGTGAGCAGAGATCTCAACAGATGATGATTAAATAATGGCTAATTAATGGTACTTGTGGAGTCGTACGAAAGCTTGATTTCAGAAATGCTCTGAGAGCAGTAATTACATCTTTGTCATTTATGTGAGTTAGTTAATTGAGCTCTTTTTTTTTTTTAAAAAAAGGAAGATATCATAATTATAAAATGTTCCAAAAGGCTTACACGTGAAGCTGCCGTACACTGAGTCGTACGTATGATATCTTACGGCGAGTCTTGTCTATTCTGTCCGGCAGCAACTGTGCTGGATTTCAGGTCAAGGCCTTTCACATCACCTACAAGATGGTGCTTTAAGCTAGATATGCTGGGGATTGAACCTGGGACCTTCTGTATGCCAAGCAGATGATCTACAGGTGAGCCACAGGTTTAAACGGATATTATTCAGAAGACATTTGTGACACAATAATCCAATAAAACAAGTATTCATCTAACTCCTATCACCTTATCAATGGAATGGCCAGGGAATACAACATGACTGCCACATACAGTTTGCTGTACATCCCCACCCCATCAGCAGCCATTCTCAGGCTGTATGCCATTTGTGTACACTGCCTTGCCTAATTTCTTCACAGCATGTGCGAATAAGTGTCATCTAGTTGCAGCCGACTTATGGTGCCCCCAGAGGGTCTTTAAGGCAAGACATGAGAGCAGAGATGGTTTGCCATGCCTGCTTCAGTGTAGTGACCCCGGACTTCCTTGGTGATCTTCTGTCCAAATATGAACCAGGGCTGACCCTGCTTAGCATATCAGATCTGATGAGACTGGGCTAGACTGAGCCATCCAGGTTAGGTTGTTAGTAGAGTAAATGAAGCACAGCAGAATAAGGCAGCCACAAACACATGTGTATTTAAGTTCTAATAATAAGTTCTAATAAAATGTTTACTGCTAGAATTAAGGGGAAAGGTTGCATGGGAAGAAAATAATAACAGCCTAACTAAAGATCAAGATGGGTAACCGTGTTAGCCTGACTGTAGCAGTAGAAAAGAGCAAGAGTCCCATAGCACCTACAAGACTAACAAAATTTGTGGCAGGGTATGAGCTTTCGTGAACCACAGCTCACTTCTTTAGCTCAGTTCAGCTCACTTTCTCAGGTGTCTGAAGAAGTGAGCTGTGGCTCATGAAAGCTCATACCCTACCACAAATTTTGTTAGTCTTATAGGGGCTACTGGATTCTTGCTCTTTTCTACAGCCTAACTAAACTCCATCTTGTTTCTTTGTTCTCTTGGTAGGAAATATATGTTACTAAGTCCCTAGTGACGGTCAAGTGAACCTCATTTCATGTGTCCCCCCTCCAGCTTTCCATACACTCACACAGTCACACTTCAATTTGCTCCACATGAATACATTCACTCTTTGGATATCAGTTCCTCCTCAACTGCTAAACGTATCCCCATTAACCCCACCTCCACATCCATTCATTGAAATGCAGATCTTAACACTTTCTCACACCTTAAAGAAAGGAAAAGTGGCAAGTCAGAGGAGCCTACAGTACTTGTTCTCACAGCAAAGGACTCATTTGCAGATGCGATCACACCAAGGAAGCTCTCATGAAAGCGACATTCACGTGCACCGAGCAAGAAGAGCCTGCACGTGAACTGAGGACATGAAATCCTGCACTTGAGCACCCCCAGGCAATTCGCAATGTGTACTTCCGCTTTTTGTCTCACTACTTTCTCTCTCTCCTCTGTAACTGTAACTGAAACTGACCCCTTGCATACATGGAGGATAGCTTAATTGCCCCCCAATATATTGATCAGCCAATAGTCAATCCTAGATTCACCTCATTGAGAATAATACCTCCTCTTCTCTAGTGGGAAGAGAAGGTACACCTAATTGACCCTATGCTAAACTTCTTATTATTAGTTAACACAGACATCAGCTTAACCCTTTCATGATGACAATCGCAAAACCCAACAGGCCTCCACAAGCAAACCTAAAGTGTTTGTGTTGGATGGAGAAAACCAACCTGGAACAACCTGGTGCATGGTACTAACTACCCCTCAAGGAGCAACTGAAAGAACCCTCAACCATATAAGGAATGTCAGAATCAAGAAGAGAGCCAGTTTTGTGTAGTGGTTATGAGCACAGGACTCTAATCTGGAGAGCCAGGTTTGATTCCCCACTCCTCCACTCGAAGCCAGCTGGGTGACCTTGGGCTGGTCACAGTTCTCTGGAGCTCTCCCAGCCCCACCCACCTCACAGGGTGTTTTGTTGTGGGGATAATAATGGCATATTTTGTAAACCACTCTGAGTGGGCATTAAGTTGTCCTGAAGGGCGGTATATAAATAGAATGTTGCTGTTGTTGTTGTTGTCGTTGTCGTTATTATTATTATATGTAATTATATAGCCATTTTGGCTTCAGTGAAAGATAATATATCTTACAGGAGCAGCTTCTCTTAACAGAAGGGTCTGCAACCTCTGTGTGACTAATTCCTTCTGCTTGGGGAGATTTGATGTCATATAGGACTTGCAATGCAAAAGTCATGACTCAGCTTCACCAAGGGGAAGGAAGGACAAAGGGTATTATTGTTGGAGTCTGCTACAGACCACCTGACCAGCGAGAAGAAATGGATGCTGCCCTCTTTGAACAGATTGGCAGAGTATCCAGACATCAGAACCTTGTAATTATGGGTGACTTCAACTTCCCCGATGTGTGCTGGGAGACAGGCTCAGCAAAGCGACAAGAATCACGCAATTTCCTGACCTGCCTGGCCGATAACTTCCTTTTTCAAAAGGTGGAGGAAGCTACAAGGGGCTCGGCCATACTAGACTTGATATTAACCAACAGGGAAGAATTGGTAGATGAGATGAAGGTGGTGGGGACCTTAAGAACATAAGAACATAAGCAAAGCCATGTTGGATCAGGCCAGTGGCCCATCCAGTCCAACATTCTGTCACACACAGTGGCTAGAAATCCAGTGCCATCTAAAGGACTGTCAGTGAGGCCAGGACACCAGAAGCCCTCCCACTGCCTTCCTTCCAGCACCAAGACACAGAGCACCACCTCCCCACAAAGAGAATACCATCTATCTCCTGTGGCTAATAGCCACTGATGGACCTCTGCTCCATATATTTGTCCAGTCCCCTCTTGAAGCTGGCAATGCTTGTAGCTGCCACCACCTCCTGTGGCAACGAATTCCATGTGTTTATCACCCTTTGTGTAAAGTAGTATTTTCTTCTATCTGTTCTAACCCGACTGCTCAATAATTTCATAGAGTGCCCACGAGTTCTTGTATTGTGAGAAAGGGAGAAAAACACATCTTTCTCGACCTTCTCTAACCCGTGCATTATCTTGTAAACCTCTATCATGTCTCCCCTCAGTCGTCTTTTCTCCAGGCTAAAGAGCCCCAAGCGCCTCAATCTTTCCTCATAGGGAAAGTGTTCCAACCCTTTAATCATTTTAGTTGCCCTTCTCTGTACTTTTTCCAGTGCTATGATATCTTTTTTAAGGTGTGGCGACCAGAACTGTACACAGTACTCCAAATGAGGCCTCACCATCGATTTATACAGAGGCATTATGATACCGGCTGATTTGTTTTCAATCCCTTTCCTAATAACCCCTAGCATAGCATTAGCTTTTTTTATGGCAGTCGCACACTGTGCTGACGTTTTTAGTGAGTTATCTATCATGACTCCAAGATCTCTCTCTTGGTCAGTCTCCGCCAGTTCAGACCCCATCAACTTGTATTTATATTTTGGATTTTTGGTTCCAATGTGCATTACTTTGCACTTGGCTACATTGAACCTCATTTGCCACATGGATGCCCACTCTTCTAGCCTCGACAGATCCCTTTGGAGTGCCTCACAATCCTCTCTGGCTTTCACCACCCTGAACAATTTCGTGTCATCTGCAAATTTAGCCACTTCACTGCTTAATCCCAATTCCAAATCATTAATAAACAAGTTAAAAAGCATTGGACCCAATACCGACCCCTGTGGCACCCCACTGCTCACCATCCTCCACTGTGAGAAGTGCCCGTTTATGCTCACTCTCTGTTTCCTATTAATTAGCCAGTTTTCGATCCACAAGAGGACTTGGCCCTTTATCCCATAGCTACTGAGCTTACTTAGGAGCCTTTGATGAGGAACTTTGTCAAAAGCTTTCTGGAAGTCAAGATAAACAATATCTATCGGGTCTCCCTTGTCCACTTGTTTGTTCACTCCCTCAAAGAACTCTTAGGGGGAAGTGACCATGTCCTCCTTGAATTCCAGTTGCTGTGGGGGGCCAAGGAAGTTCATAGCCAGACTCGTAGGTTAGATTTTCATAGGGCCAACTTCGATGAACTCAGAGGCTTGATGAGAGTCATTCCGTGGGGGAGTGTGCTGGAAGGGAAAGGAGCGAGTGAAGGGTGGGCCATTCTCAAACACGAGCTTTTGCAAGCTCAAGCCCTCACTATCCTAGCAAGACGGAAACATGGTAAGGGCTCCAAGAAACCGATGTGGATGCACAGAGAGCTCCAGAATAAGCTAAGGGAGAAAAAGGAAATGTTCAGGAAATGGAGAGAAGGACAGACCTCTAAAGAGGAGTATATGAGGGTTACTAGGTACTGCAGATCAGCTATCAGAGAGGCCAAAGCTCAGTACGAGCTGGGTCTGGCCAGGAGGGCTCGCTACAATAAGAAAAACTTCTACAGATATGTGAGAAGCAAATGCAAGATAAAAGAGGCAATTGGACTGCTGTTGGGAGTAGATGGAGAAACTCTGATGCAGGACAGAGAAAAAGCAGACAGGCTTAACGACTTTTTTACCTGTTTTCTCCCTGAAGAACTCAGGCACATCTAGAGATAGTAGAAAATGTGGCAGGACACTGGAGTGGCTAATTGACATTGACAGAGAGGTTGTGGAGAGGCATCTGGCTGCACTGGATGAATACAAATCCCCTGGGCCGGATGGGGTGCACCCAAGAGTGCTGAAAGAACTTTCCAGAGAACTTGCAGAACCCCTGTCCATCATCTTCAAGGCCTCCTGGAGGACTGGGGATGTGCCACAAGATTGGAGAAGAGCGAATGTTATCCCAATATTTAAGAAAGGGAGGAAGGATGACCCGGGAAACTACAGGCCGGTCAGTCTGACTTCTGTTGCTGGGAAGATATTAGAACAGATTTTAAAGGGATCAATCTGTAAGCATCTGAAGGACCACTCGGTGATCCGGGGAAGTCAGCATGGTTTTGTTCCTAACAGATCTTGCCAGACCAACTTGGATTCCTTCTTTGGTCGAGTGACCAGCTTACTGGATCGGGGGAACTCTATTGACGTGATTTATCTGGATTTCAGTAAAGCTTTTGATAAGGTCCCCCATGACATTCTGATGGGCAAACTGGAAGACTGTGGAGTAGACTATAGGACAGTTCGGTGGATAGGGAACTGGTTGGAGGACCTCACTCAAAGAGTGGTGGTCAACGGCGTTTCATCAGATTGGAGGGAGGTGTCCAGTGGGGTGCCGCAGGGCTCGGTTTTGGGCCTGGTACTTTTCAATATTTTTATCAATGGTCTGGATGAAGGAGTGGAAGGGCTGCTCATTAAATTTGCTGATGATACCAAATTGGGAGCGTTAGCAAACACCCAAGAAGATAGAATTAAAATTCAACAAGACCTGAATACACTGGAGAAGTGGGCAGCTGTGAATAGGATGCAATTCAACAAAGACAAGTGCACAGTGTTACATCTGGGCCACAAAAATGGGAAGCACAAATACTGGATGGAGGATACACTTCTGGGCAGTAGTATATGTGAAAGGGATCTTGGGCTAAGAGTGTACTGTAAACTGAATATGAGCTGTCAGTGTGATGCGGTGGCAAAAAAGGCTAATTCAATCCTGGGTTGTATCAAAGGGGCCATAGCATCGAAATCACAGGAGGTCATAGCGCCTCTCTATACTGCCTTGGTCAGGTCACACCTGGAGTATTGTGTGCAGTTCTGGAGGCCTCACTTCAAAAAGGATGTGGACAAAATCAAGAGGGTGCAGAGGAGAGCGACAAGAATGATCAGGGGTCTGGAGACTGAACCCTACGAGGAAAGGCTGAGGGCCTTGGGAATGTTTAGTTTGGAGAAGAGGAGGTTGAGGGGGGACATGATTGCTCTCTTTAAATATTTGAAAGGCTGTCATTTGGAGGAGGGCAAAGAGCTGTTCCAGTTGGCAGCAGAGGACAGGACGCGAAGCAATGGGCTAAAAATACATGCACAATGGTGCTGGCTGGATATTAGGAAAAACTTTTTCACAGTCAGAGTAGTTCAAAAGTGGAATCAGCTGCCTAGGAAGGTGGTGAGCTCCCCTTCACTGGCAGTTTTCAAGAAGAGGCTGGATGAATACTTGTCAGAGATGCTTTAGGCTGATCCTGCACTGGGCAGGGGGTTGGACTAGATGGTCTGTATGGCCCCTTCCAATTCTATGATTCTATGATTCTATGAAATAAATAATATTACACAATCCAACCAGTGAGGATAAATCGAACAGGTAAATACCAGGTAAGTACAACAATCTTTTAGTGATGTAATAAAAAACAACATATATGTCTGTTTCTTCTAGGTAAAGACTCTTGTTGAAATTATTGATCCTCAAAGGAATAAACAGCAGATGAGAAGATCAAAGCATTTTGAACAACGCTAAGATGAGCCTAACGGGCTTCGCCAGCTTGGAGTATCCAGTTTCGTGTTCCACTTTTTCAAAGGCTCATAATATCCAAGATCAGACCAGTGCAATTCAAACATTACCCAGTTGGTGTAGAATCAGACGGACAATGCCGGCATTGCACTGGTCTGTGTATCTTGGTCCCTGAGACAGGCCGGTGCCACCATTGAGGCAGTGAGGTGGGCGCCGTGGACACTGGGGTGTTGGAGGGGGCACCAGAGAGGGTGCTGGGGGTGGAGACATGCACCACGGAGCTGGCGTGGCTGGCCCGCAGCTGCTGCAGCCAGTGAGCCCCACGCCACCAACACCGCCGCCACCGCCACATGCCCCCGGCCAGGCACATTAGCCGTGGGCCAGGCATGGCAGGTGGCCGGGGCAGTGTGCCGAACGTGGGCAGACTCCGCTCACCACCCCAGCCACCTGCCAGCCAATGGACCCGGCTTTGCTGCATGATGACATCATCACACGGTGATATCATCATGCAGTCCGGGGGCATGTGCGCACACTATATGCGCGCACACGTGGGGGTGGCCACGGGCACCAGAAACCCTGGCGCCAGTGGTGCCCAGAGATAGCCCTTTCCTCTTTTTTTGGCTCTTTTTTGAAGCCATGCAGAAAGGGCTATCAGATAGATGGAGGGCAAAGACATGTTCTCCACTGCTCCTGAGGACAAGCCCAAATTTAATGTACTTAAGATGCAGGAGGAGAGAGTTGAGTTGCACACTAGGAGGAACTGCTTGATGAAAAAAAAGCATTTAGACTATGCAGCCAGTTACCTAAAGTGGGAGAGCTTCTTCCTTTCTGGCGGACGCTGGTGGCTTTTCACGGATGCTCTAGCTTTAGATTTCTTGCATTGGACATTAGGTTGAACCAGGTGGCATAGAAGGCCTTCAAATTCTATCATTCTTACTGGAGTAAACAAACACTGCAGAACTATTATGCTTCTGGAGAATCTCTCTCTCTCTGTCTCTTTGGCCGACCTGACTCCCACAAGTTCTTGAATAGGAAGCAGTCCCTTGAGGAATGTAGGGGTTTTATATCACTTTGGTTCCCCACAATGTGAAGAGGTAAACTAGACTGTCAACCAGTGCAATCCTAAGCAGAGTTACTCTGCTTGATTTCGAATAGACTTAGACTGAAGTAATTCTGCTTAAGATTGCACTGAACATCAATATTGTGTGTGTGGGGGTATTCGATGAATGTTCTACAGTAATGGGGGGGTGCACTTCATTTAAACTGAAATGCAACCTCTAACTCATTTAAAATTTATGGGAGCCGAGTGGCAGTATTACATAGCTAAGTTATGCGTTGGCATTCGAGTGTTTGCCACCAGTATTGGCAAAAGAAAAAAAATGGCATTTATTTTTCTCGCTGGCTTTGTCCCCCCAGAGTGTGATTGTCTTGCAATAATTATAAGCTGCCTCGTGAACCAATACTGCTGGGGGAATCTGCTCATGTAATTGTTTCACCATATCGTTGTTTAATAAATAATAGAGCAAGTGGGTTTTGCAAAGTGAGAATTGCGAAGGTGAACTTGCGAGCCGGCCTCTTGCTCTCTCTCCATATCCTTGGGACAAAAAGGGCCATACAAATCAAAGTGCAATGCCTTAATTCAAATGATTATTCAAAGACTATTAGCAAGAATGCACCAAGCATGGCTCCCTCTTGACAGAGGAATATATATGCGGATAACATTCTGCCTGAACATTATGTGTGTATGTATGAGAGAGGGGCCGTCATGTTGTGGCCGACTTATAGGGACGTCTGCTGGGGTTCTCAAGGCAAGAGATGAACACAGGTAGGTCCCCATGCTTCTGCACAGAAACCTTAGACTTCCTTAGTGGTCTTCCATTCAAGAACTAACCCAGGCCGCCACTACTTTGCTTCCAAGATCCAGTGAGATTAAGCTAACCTGGATCTTCGGAGTCAGAGCCTGAACATTATGCATTCGAACAGAACGGAATGTTCATCTATACCTATAAAAGGTAAACCATGTTCCAGACGACACACCTCTTTTCCCAGAGTACAGGCACTTTAGCATGCTCCTAGCGGAAAAAGAGGTAAGTCTTTGGCTATAGGGCTAGCCGAGGAGGCTGCTGTGCCTCCCCCTCCCCCCTGTGCTTACCTGGCCATGGTGCACAGGAGCCAAATCATGCGGCTACCTGGTGCAGGAGCATGCCAGGCCACTTGCCACTCACCCCTCACTGCGCTCCCTCACAGGGTTTCCAGGTCCCTCAAAGGGTTGCCCCCCTAGCCTCGCAGTGGGAGGTGGGGGACCTGGTACTCACCTTCTTGTGCCCCCTTGCGTATGCTCCCACCCTGCATGATGACGTGACTTCTGGGAAGTAATGTCATCATGCAGGGTGAGAGCTGCCCCTGGGAGCACTTCTGTGCTCTGCAGGGGGCCGAATCAGGCCCGATTCAGCCTAAATCTGGCCCGATTCAGCCCAATGGGTCTAAATTGAGTGGCTGCACAACACAGGAGTGCACCAGGGTGCTTGCCTCCCCAGCAGCGCTCCCTGCCTCTGAAGCCACCCAATTTGGCCCAGTGTGGCTTGATCAGGCGGCTACTGGGTACAGCAGTGGACCAGGGTGCTCCCCCCCGCAGCCCTCCCAGCCTCTGCAGCTACCCAATTCAGGTTGAATTGAGTGGCTGCTGGGCATAGTAGTGCTCCGGGGCTCTTGCCACCTCTGGCAGTGCTCCCAGTCTCCAAAGCCACCTGATGCGGGCCACAGAGGGGGTGGAGAGATCTGGCCCAGTGGTGCTGCCCTCCCAAGGCCCGTCAACAGGGGACTGCCATGTCAGTTTTCTAGAGCTCATTGCATTTTTCCCCACAGCATGCATTGTTGCTAGTTCTATATAAAACCAGTGAACAACCCAAGAATCTCAGCTAGTGATGGGATAACTCTTTTCACTTCCCATTACAATTGGACTGAAGATTGTGAGCAGGGGAATTGGAACAGAGAAAGTGTTCTGGAACTTTGGGGGTCATGCATAGACATGGGCACGAACAGAAAAAAAACTCGAACAAGCTGTTGTTCGTTGCCATCCACAAACAACGAACAACGAACAGTAACGAATATGACCCTGTTCACAAACATGTTCGTTGTTCATTGTTCGTGGCCATTTAAAGAGCCCATTAAACTATCAGCTGGCAGATGGCAGGAGGGATTCCCCCCTGCCACCTGCCAGCTGATAGTTTAAAGGGCCCTTTCCTGCCACATGCAAAGGGAAGGGCCCTTTAAACAGCCCACAAACTGACCTTCCCAATGTCCAATACCCACCAAATTTGCAGGGGACATAGTCCTCAATGTCCTCCAAATACCCCCCAAGTTTCAGAGAGAGAGCACCCTAGGAAAGGCATAATCCACGGGTCGCCCCCTTTGCTGTCATTTTCTCTTCACAGTGGCAAAAACAGGACTCTCTTCTGGAAGTATTTTGAAGGGTTAAAGCCAGAAGGAAAGCCAGAAAGAGTTCAGACAGAGTTCAGTCCCTGCCTCCAGTTGCCAAGGGGATTGATTGCAAGTGCCAGACTGTCTGGAAGGCAACAAATGAGGCTTGCAACGACCGCTTGTTCGTTTAGAATAGGGCCTCACAAATGGCTTGTTCGTGAACAGACGAACGAGCTGTTCGTGGGTTTTTTCCATTCTTAATGCTGTTCGCGCCCATGTCTAGACATGCATGGGAATCGACAAATATATGCACTTACTCACAAGTATGCCAAGCAGTTGCTCAGCCACTGAGCCAGGCCCCCATACTCCTTTCTTGGAGGAGGGAATAGTATCCACAGAATTGTGTTGTTGTTTTTGTTTTGCTTAGCTACATCCTCCTCTTTGGACTCCCTGAATGAAGTATAATTGTTATAAAGGCGAATCAATAAGCACTCAAGAGACATGGGTTGCTCTAGAGAAGAATTGAGCTGCCATCAGCCATTACTTTAATAACATTGAATTATCATTTCTCCCTCTCTGAGGTTTTTTTTTCCCCTGAGGTTTCCCTATTTAGAATATCTGATCTGACTATTGATTGTGGCTTGGAACAAAAATTTCTGATGATAATTTTTTAAAAAAATCATTGGGCAAAGAAGCCCACTTTAACAAAGAAACCCTGAGCTGAGAATCTCTTGGTTAGAAGATGGCACCATCATGTAAGGTATCAAATCCAAATAATATTTTTAAAAAATGATCCTTTCCTATGGTTGAATGGCCAATGCCACAATTGTTAAAAAGCTTTATAATCATTTTTTTTGAGGATAAAGTTGCAGAGTTTAATATTCAGAGGAGTTAGTTGTGATAAGGGCTGATTCCGCACACGTTGGATAATGCACTTGCAATGCACTTTATCAATCGTTTGAGGTGGACTTTTTGTTCCGCACACAAAAAAATCCATTCCAAATGATCTATAAAGAGGATTGGAAGTGCATTATCCAACGTGTGTGGAATCACTCAGTCTGTAGTTGCAAAATAGTAAAGAGTCCAGTAGCACCTTTAAGACTAACCAACTTATTTGTAGCATAAGCTTTCGAGAACCACAGCTCTGTTGGTCAGTTCGAGGGCTACATAGAAACAGAGTCAAGGTGCGGTCCGGAGGTCACAGAGCAAGGCAAGGTTCAGCGGAGTGGTCACAGCAGGAACAGGATTCCGACGTGTTGCGTCCACGCTTCCTGGTCTTCTGTGGCTGGGTTTTATAAACAGGCTGGGCTTGCAGCTAGCTGCTTGGGAGCTATCCTGTGGTCACCCCTCATTGCTCTCAACAAGCAGCTGGCGTCTGGCCAGGAGGCTTGCACTTTGCTGCCTCTCCTGCAGCTCCACACATGGCCTTTGTCTGCGGCGCTCTCTGGGTGAGGCTGGAGGTTTGGATGTCCTTGGCTGTGCTTCACCAGTGTTGTGGGAGCTGGAGGGTGTTGGTGTGTCTGGTCTGGCTTGGCTGCTAGCTGAGGACTGTAGTCAACCAGGGGCTGAGCTTCACCGGTGGTGTTGGAGCTGCAGGGTGTCCGTGCCTCTGGCTCAGCTGCTGGCTGTGGACTCTGATCCGCCAGCAGCTGTTCACCAGCTTCTGCTGAGTCAGGGTTGGCTAGGTTGGCTACGCAAGGCTCCTCTCCTCCTGAGGAGTACTACCACTGAGCCACATGACAGCAATGGAGCTCACTAAAGACATTGAGTGCATTGGAAAGGTTTGTTAGAGATTGCTGTCTCAGCGAGGGGCTGTGGCTCAGTGGAAGAGCATGCAGAAGGTCCCAGGTTCGATCTCCAGAATCTCCAGTTAAAAGGATCAGGTAATAGGTTGTGGGAAATGCCTCCACCTGAGACCCTGGAGAACTGCTGCCCATCTGAGTAGATAATAATGGGCTTGATGGACCCAGGGTCTGATCGAGTATAAGAAAGCTTCCTGTGATCCTCTGGGCTTACTTCCAAGTTTGTGTGCTTAGGATGAATCTTTTATAGTAGGAGGATACAAGGTGGCCAATTTTTGCATCCTTTGATTTGGAATATTCTACAGCAACATCTCAAGCTTTTCTTTGAAGCCCAGATTCGGTGACAGCGCCATGTCGTTGGCCACTCCTGGCCATTCAACTTTGTTATCAGGGCAAAGTTTCCATCTTGCTTGGTCATATCTGCATCTAGACCTCCCATTGATGCTTTCTGCTATAGCCTGTAGATGAAATTGTACGAAAGGTCTTGGAGGTAGACATGATTGTGGAGCCAGACCTACAATCAAGACCAGCTTCCCCTAGTATTCATCCTGGTCCAAGCCAACATTATATTGCCCATCAGGAGCAGAGTCGGATATTATAAAATCTTGTTGGACAAACAGTTTGCCAAGTTAAGTCTCTCCACTGCAGCTAGAGCTGCTAGGTTCCCTGGTGCAGGTGGGGAATTCCCCACTCCCCCCCTCTGCCCCTCACTGCCGGTGGGGGGGAAAGTGTGGGAATTTAGCATTTTCATTTCAATCAAGAAAGAGTTAAATTGTTTGTGTTACCTACTTAATTAGTAAACATACTTTGAATGTAACCATGAGAGCTTCGAATAAGATCCCCGCCGTAGAAAGGGGAATCACTAAGCATAATGATGTAAGATTAGGATTTTCTATTGGGCAGTTTGTTTATTGGGGGCTATTAATTGACGCTATGTACTGAAGTTTTATTGCTCTTTGTTCACTTCTTCTTTGTCTCTAGTCTTCTCTAACTTACCTTTCTAGCAAGAGGTAGTCAGCTTAGCAATTTACTATTTTCTCCAAATGTAACCCTGTTTTTATCCTTTAGTAAAGTATTCTTACAGAGCTACACTGGAGTGTGTGCAAGTCTATTCTCATTACTTCCAATGCGCAATCTTTGGACAAACTCTGTTATATTTTCCTACAGAAAGGCCTGGGGAATGGGCCAGGGAGGCAAAAACTCTAGCTGCAGCCTTGGAGACTCTGATCTTCATTCTCGATTCGCCCGCCATTTTGAGACAAGGATTCTGAATACAGAACCATTCCTGGCTTGGGCTGGTCCTAATGAAGTGGTAGCCTTAGCTTTGGTCGTCTTTTGCACACAGTTGATATTAGTGTTTCATATTGCCACTTCCCTTCGGAGTCTTTATAATAATAGTAATAAGTTTGTGTACACAATCCATAATTAACTGGAAAGAGCACAACATTAATTATGGCACCAAATTGTTAATCTGTGGGGTATTTTCTCCGCCCCTTCCCCCCGTTAGCTAACCTGTCAGGGTCTAATAATTGTTGCCATGAACTGGGTTGGGCAAAGGTCCCTGAGGAAGGCGAATTCTCATGTTCCATTAGCAAGAATGCATATAGATCATTTTCAGTACTAATCTAGGGCTAAAATCAATTATGTCTCTTGTATTTAAGAATTAAATTGACTCGCCATGGGAGAAGGATAAAGGGGAAAAATGCATTCCTCCTATTATGTCTAATTACAATTGTAAAACATTTTCCTTCGAAATGTAATTGCTGCCTGTTGAGACCATATCTGCCGAGCTTAAATTGTTTAGTTGACTCGTTTGATTGTCTTTCAAGTTTCTCCTTGGGACAGATTCAGATCACGAAGAAAGTGATTTCTGGTGTTGTGTGACTTGCAAGGATCTTTGTATGATCAGACGTGTTAAATAAGTGGGTGTTGATCTCACTTTTGAGTCTGTTCTCACAATTTAGGGTTGTTCTACAGACCACGATGGCTGTTCCTTCCATCTGCTCTGTGCGGATGTTCTCTGAAAGAACTCGTACCTTTTCCAATATGATTTCAGTTTCATATAATTTTCTGTCGGCTTCGATGCACAGTGTTTTGTTTTTACTTCTTTTGCTCCTACCTATAAAATTGCCCCCCCATCCTCCAACGAGTGCACAATACATATTTGTGCTTGACATTTTGATATTAGCATGGAATCTCAAATGTTCTATTACAGCAGATTACTGCGTTCCATCCGTGAACAGGGACAGCAGTGAGTGATTGTTCATTTCCATGCATACGACTTTGTTCTATCAAGTCTGGGAAATTCCTGGAGATTTAGGCATGAATCCAGGGGGGGGGCATGTTGCAGAGTGGTAAGCTGCAGTACTGCAGTCCAAGCTCTGCTCACGACCTAAGTTCGATCCCAGCGGAAGCCGGATTCAGATAGCCGGCTCAAGGTTGACTGAGGGCGAAGCTACAAGTGACGAATGACACTTGAACGGCAAGTGTGGGCCAAGCTACAAGTGACGAATGACACTTGAATGGCAAGTGGATCGAGTGATGGGCAAGTGAACAGGGAGAAATACACTTGCCCTTCAAGTGTCATTCGTCACTTGTAGCTTGGCCCTGTATTTCTCCCTGTTTACTTGCACTCCACTCAATCCACTTGCCGTTCAAGTGTCATTCGTCACTTGTAGCTTCGCCCTCAGCCTTCCATCCTTCCGAGGTTGGTAAAATGAGTATCCAGTTTCCTGGGGGTAAAGTGTAGATGACTGGGGAAGGCAATGGCAAACCACCCCGTAACAAAAGTCTGCCAAGAAAACGTCGTGATGCAACGTCCCCCCATGGGTCAGTAATGACTTGGTGCTTACACAGGGGACCTTTACCTTTACCTTTCTTTACCTGGGGGGGGGGCAGAATTTGGGGAGGGGAGGGACCTCAGCAGGGTATAAAGCTATAAAAGTCTACCCTCCAAAGCAGCCATTTCCCCCAGGGAATATGATCTGTGGAGATCACTTGTAATGCTGGGAGATCTCCAGGCCCTTCTTGGATTGGAGGTTGGCAATGGCAACTCCCTCCTTTCTTCCATGCTAGGTATTCATAACATGATGAATTAGAGCACGTTCCTTCGATGCACACACCTCAAAATACCTACTTTTCCCTTCTTCCCCCACTGTTGCAGATCTGCACCTTGTCCCATGATGTCAATAAAGCATAGCTTGCCTACAAATGTGTATCATTCATGAGAAATAATTTCTGCCTGTTGAGATCATATCTGCCAAGCTTAAATGGTTGAGTTGACTCATTTGATTGTCTTTCTAGTTTCTTCTTGGGACAGATTCGAATAATGGAGAAAGTGATTTCTGGCATTGTGTGACTGCAAGGAGTGGTCCCTCAGTGGAACAGGCTGAGCCCACAGTGATGGGCTCTCCTTCTTTGGAGGTTTTTAAGCAGAGGCTAGACGGCCACCTGACAGCAATGCTGATTCTGTGAGCATGGGCCGATCGTGAGGGAGACGGCAGAAGGGGTTGCATCAGTGCTTGGTTTTCGTGGCCCTTCTTACATGCCCAGGGTGATGACAATCGCCACCTTCAAGTAGGGTGGCAGTTTTCCACGGGCTGGTTTGGCTAGGGATCTTGGAGGTGTTTTGCCATCTTCTGGGCATGGAGAAGGGGTCACTTGGGGGTGTGAGGGGGGGAAATAGTTGTGAATTTCCTGCATTGTGCAGGGGGTTGGACTACATGACCCTAGAGGTACCTTCCAACCCTATGATTCTATGATTCTAAGATGGGCAAGTTCATTCTGGTCAGCAGAAAATACAAGAAAATGAACATATTGGGGTTCTGCACTAAAAATGGAAGAACTGGACTGGTGACAGCAGATACTGTGGGTGAAATCTGGTTGAAACCGTATTCACAATTGATCTTATTCTTCACCAGGAGCACCAGTTCCATGGAATGGGTGACCTGGGAGAAGACTTTGGTAGGCACCCTTATTGTTGATGTTGCAATGGGCCTGCAAAATCGTCATTTTCTATACAGCATTCTGTGAGCTAATGTGATCCATTTGTTCTTGGCCTTAATCTGGGCCGATTCCAGACGACTAACCTGAAGGCGCTGCATGCCGCCATGTTCCGGATTGTGACGGGGAAAACGCAAAATATCGCGTTTTCTCGCGCGAGTTTGGCGTGACATCGCGCCAAACTCGCGCGAGAAAACGCGATAATTCGCGTTTTCCCCGTCGCGATCCGGAACATGGCGGCATGCAGCACCTTCAGGTTAGTTGTCTAGAATCGGCCCCGGACATCTCGACTTTTAAAAACGCATTGTATATCCATTGTTGTTATGTTTTGGACTATTTTGACTATTGGCTTTTATTACTAATGCACTTTTATTACATCTTTTGCCTAGGCAAGGGTACTCATTGCATTTGAACAAATAAATCACAAATATAGATTACAGTCATCGCTCTTCACATTAAGGCATTTACTCAAGAACATTTAAGGTGTAGGGTTTACTCTTTCTTAGGTATTTACTGCATTGTGGGACGAGCAAGTAAACTTGTGGTGAACTTAAAACTGTGTTTTTCAAAGCTGAGTCACTTTTTTTCTGAATTAAAAGGGGAGGTATATTATTATACCAGGAAAAAATAATGAATTTGTAGATGATATTGGAGACAGGCACAGAGACCCGTGGCGCAGAGTGGTAAGCTGAGGTACTGCAGCTCAAACTTTGCTCACGACCTGAGTTCGATCCTGGCAGAAGCTGGGTTCAAGTAGCTGGCTCAAGGTTGACTCAGCCTTCCATCCTTCCAAGGTCAGTAAAATGAGCACCCAGTTTCCTGGGGGTAAAGTGTAGATGACTAGGGAAGGCAACGGCAAACCACCTTGTAAAAAGTCTGCCAAGAAAACGCCATGATGCAATGTCCCTCTATGGGGGGACCTTTTTTTACCTATTGGAGACAGAACTGATCTCCCAGTGCATTTATACCCCAACATTTCCTCAAGAATCTCAGAGAAGTGCACTTGGTTCTTCCAAACTCATTGTATCCTCCAAATAGCCCTGTGAGGTAGGATAGCCGAGAGAGAGTGACTTGACCCAAATAAAGCTGCCAATTTCAGAGAAGACCAGACAGTTGAACCTGAAACCTCTCAGATCCTAGTCCACCACGCTGACAACTGTATCACTCTTGCTCTCCATGCTATTCCTCACTGTACCTTCCACTTCCTTTTTCTGTTTCCTCGTCTGCATGAGTCATGAGTCTGGGAGAGCCTTGCCTCTGTAATTCAGCTCCACCCTCTGCACTGGAAGGGATTGAACCAACCAATGGCACCTGACGCTGAGATCTGGTGGAATTACTTGATTGGAGGAAGGTGAGGCCAGGAAGTCCTTTGGAGATTCAGAAGTCATCCACCTTGGCAGGCAGTTGCTTTTGGAGAAAGGCCAAAGCCTGCGGAGGACCAGCAGGCAGAGGGACCCTGGGTTGAGCAGGGGGGGGGAGTAGGACAGCTGGCATAGGAAGGAGCAGCTAAGAGGCCACAGGACTTACATGGGAGGAGGGCAGAATGACTGGAAGAAGGCAAACTGGTATGAGGGGTCCACAGGGCACTTCGACCTAGGCTTGCCAACCTCCAGCTAGGACCTGGAGAACTTCTGGAATTAAAACTGATCTCCAAATGACAGAGATCAGTTCCCCTGGGGAAAAAGGTTGCTTTGGGGACTGGACTTGATGGCATTACACTCTGCTGAGCTTCCTCCTCTCCCCAAATCCCTCCCTCCCCAGGTTCTACTCCCCAAATCGCCAGGAATTTCCCAGCCTTCATTTGCCAACCCTACCTCAACCTGTAAAAGAACAGAGGGATCAGCCAGAAGGAAACGTCATTCCAGAACTCAAGAGAAGCCAGAGGGAACCCAGCTTAAGCAAAGGGGCCATATATGCATGCACATATATGTAAAAATTCTCTACAGTGTAAGAATATTTTGTATATTGCATCTAAAACCAATGCCCCATGTATATAAAAACCAACTGTAAAAAGTCTAGAACTGAAAGCACTGGCAAAAGAAGAACAAAATAATCTTGGGTCAGATTTACTGATCGTTGTATTGGACATGTAAGAGTTCCCTTCCTCGGAAGCGTGAGTACAGTCCGGATAATGCTTGACTTTCTCTCCTCTGTCGAGCATGTCTCTCACAGATAATCTGCTCCAGACTTCGTAGCATCTTCCCTAACATTTCCCACAGTAGCCTGTAAAAACACCCAGATCTGTTGACGAAATTAATGAGCCCGAGAGATCGCCAGGAAGGACACCTCCCTAGGGTACAGTCTGCACAAACACAGGCCTGCTATCCATAAACATGTGCTGCTTAAAGCAGAGCCAGACGCAAGATAAGACAGCCAGGCAATTTGATCTGATGTATGGAGGGATTTGGGACCGGATTTGGCTGAAGAATATCTGATTGACCTTGAACCCGGAACACCTGTCAGCGGGGATATCTATGGGCTCGATCCTTTGGCAACATTGGTGATCCTTTTCAAATGGGACGTGCAGAGGCACGCTGACTGTCAAAGCAGCTTTGCCAGCATTAAGGCAGGAGGTATCTAAGAACTCTTTGAGCTCCAGAAGATTCCAAACAGATTCTTTATTGTGGCCAGTATGGTGTAGTGGTTAGAGCGTTGGACTAGGATGTGGGAAACCTAGGTTCAAATCCTGGCTCTGCCGTAGAAGCTTGTTGGGTGACCTTGGACAAGTCACATGCCCTCAGTCTAGCCCGCTGTCATTCATTCATTCATTCATTCATTCATTCATTCATTCATTCATTCATTCATTCATTCATTCATTCATTCATTCAGTTTATAACCCGCCCAGGGTTATAGGAGAGAAAGGCAGGGTATAGATTAAGTAAATAGATAGATATTTAAATTCCAAGATGGGACAATGGCCGTTTTTTCAAACTTTTTCACATGTGCTCCTTTCTTGATCTCTGTTGCTGAACATTGCTACATGTCTTCACTAAATCAAAGCAAAATCGTCAAATATGAACCCTGTTTTTTCAAAGCTCGGGACAAACCATTCCATCACCATCACAGTAGATCTTTCCTCAAGCTTTCTATTCCTTTCAGAATCTTTTTAATTTCCTTTAGTCATTGCCCTTTTTAAAAATTCTGCGCATGTTCAACATGCGCTCTAGGTATGCTCTAAGAAGATGCCACAATCTTTGTTATGCTTGGGAATTTGCAGATAATACCATACATATTCAAGGGGGCGTCGTCTTAGAAATGCCCCAGCTTGATCTGTATAGCTGCTGTATAGACCTAACTTTAGGTATGCTTCTGATATTTTAAATCTGAAATTCTTTCTAGATTTTAGAGTTACCAGAGCATATTTCTGAAGTGGAATTGATGCATGATGATGATGATGATGATAACAACAATAATAACAATAACAACAACATTCAATTTATATACCGCCCTTCAGAACAACTTAATGCCCACTCAGAGCGGTTTATAAAGTATGTCATTATTATCCCCACTACAACAATCACCCTGTGAAGTGGGTGGGACTGAGAGAGCTCTGAGAGAGTTGTGACTGACCCAAGGTTACCCAGCTGGCTTCAAGTGGAGGAGTGGGGAATCAAACCTGGCTCTCCAGATTAGAGTCCCGTGCTCTTAACCACTACACCATGGTGGTTAAGATGATGGTGGAGAGTGCTGTCAAGTCATAGCTGACTTATGGCAACTCTTGGTGGGGTTTTTGTGGCAAAAGACGAAGAGGTGATTTGCTGTTGCCAGAGGCATAGCGTGCAGGGGCCCAGGGGTGCAGCTTCCCCGGGTGCAAAATTTTGAGGGGCCACCTCATCCACGCGCCCCCCCCCCGGGAGTTCCCCTTCGTTGCTGCTGGCTGCCTTGGTGCCCAGTGAGCCAGGCTCCCCAGGGGCGCAGCAGGTGGGGAGGTGAGCGGGGAGGTGGGCCACCTCCCTGCTCACCTCCCTGCCCCGTTGCCAGCACTGCCGGGCACCCTGGCAGTGCAGCAGGTGGGGAGGCGAACAGAGAAGTGAGCAGGGAGGTGGCCCACCTCTCTGCTTCCCTGCTCGCCCCTTACCTCTTAGCTGCAGCCGCTTGTGCAGCTGCGGTGAAGTGGTAAGAGACAGTGAGTGTCCCGAACCTGGGGGAGCACTCCCAGGTGAGGGGGCGCCCTTGCACGGTGATGTCACTTCCTGAAAGTGATGTCATCGCATAGGGCTGGAGTGTGCGCACATGTGCAAGGGGGAGGAAAAGCACCTCCTGCCCCCTGGGCGACACTGGACCATGCTATGCTGCTGGCCATTACCTGCCTCCGCAACCCTGGTCTTCACTGGAGGTCTCCCATCCCATTCCTAACCAAGGCTGATCCTGCTTAGCGTCCAAGATCTGATGAGATTGGGCTTGCTTGGACTATTACTACTAAAATAGTATTAGCAATAGTCCAAGTAGTCCAAGCAGCACCAACAACACTAATATTACTAATACTTTGCATACCCCTCCCTCATTTCCTCTTGGCAGGCTCAATTGGGGACTGAATTTCATCAATGGAGCTATACAGATTTCCTGAGAATATGGCTGAAGAACTCCCAGCAAACCATCTGCAATAAAAACGTGAACAAAGAGGACAACAGTAAGGGAAGTGAAAGCGATTTTCAGCTTTTAGCAAGACACAGCTGTGCCTGCGAGAACACGTGTTGCCACTGGGAGATATGCAGGCAAACTTCCAAGCCAAGGGCTGAAGAGAGTTCTTCTTGCAAAGGCCAGGAAGAAGGACAGAAATGTAATGCAAAGGGACCAATCAACTTGAGAAGAATGGGCAGGAAATAACAAAATGAGACACAACCTGGGAATGGTGGAGTCACCTAGAACATCTGGGGAGGAAGCAATCTGAAAAGGGCCTTTAGAGAGGCCAGGGGAGTCAGCCAGAATATCTGTAACACTGACTTGAAGAAAATTGGTTTACCGTTGGGTGGCCGGAGAAGAAACCGCTCATCATGATACAATTTCTCTTTAAACCCCTCTATTAAGTAGTCTGATCTATTGCATCCTCCCAAAAGACAGCACATTGATGGGAAATAACTAGGTTCCGCATGTGTGTGTGTGTGTGTGGGGGGGGTGTTATTGCAAAGGAATATTCCAAAGTATTTTATGTGCTTTACTCAAATGGTTGAATCATTGAAGGCTAGGAGGAAATGATATGCTCAACACATTTTTTTCTTTCATTCATTATTGTTCTTGTTTTATTTTCCTCAAATATAAAAAATACATAGAAACAAACAGCTGCACGAGTGATTGCCAGAATTCCAACCACGGCACATATAACACCTATCCTCCAACAGCTGCACTGGTTACCAGTTGAGTACCGGGTCCGGTTCAAGGTTTTGGTGTTGACCTATAAAGCCCTATGCGGACTGGGGCCAGCATACCTTCGGGACCGCCTCTCCCCATATGTTCCCCGGAGGTCGCTTCGATCAGCCACTAAGCACTTGCTGATGGTCCCTGGCCCCAGGGAGGTCCGCCTGGCCTCTACCAGAGCCAGGGCCATTCCGGTCCTGGCTCCGACCTGGTGGAACTCTCTGTCTGAGGAAACTAGGGCCTGGTGGGATTTGGTATCTTTCCACCAGGCCTGCAAGACAGAGATGTTCCGCCAGGCATTTGGTGGGGGCTAGGCTGTCCTCTAGCTGGCCATACCACTGAAGACTGTCCACCACCCATGCAGGAGCTCACAGAGTCTGATGCACAGCGTTTTATAAGACCTAGGTCCTGAATTTTAGTATTTATATCCGCCACTGAGAAATTTTATTGTATACGGAAAAATGTTTTAAATGTTTTAAATGTTTTAATTGTTTATTCATAATGCTTTTATTGTTTTAAATTTTATGTTGTAAATTGTTGGTTGTTACACCGCCCTGAGCCCATCTGACGGGGAGGGCGGTCTAGAAATGTAATGCAATAAATAAATAAATAAATAGCATCCCCAAATATAATATTAAATCCTAATCAAACCATATGTAATACAAAATCCATATTTTTCGTGTGTGCCACAGAGTGGTTCCAACTATCTATGCCAGTAGCTTGCAAAAGACAAGTAAATTTGAGCATGCAAAAAATAATCTTTAAATTTGTCCCACCATTCTTGTCCTTTTGGACAAGATTTCTTTTTCCATGTCCCATATGTTTTGTGAGGCAGTTAATACTCTCCCTACCCTCCTCCCAGCCTTCATCAGGTGAGCAATTTAACCCTCCCTCTTCTCACAGGACAATGATGAATCCCTACAGTGAAGCACGGATTTCAAGACAACAGAACCATTCCCAAATCCTCGGCATGCAATTCTGCAAAATGGGGTCTGTTGCCACAAAGTGTTCCTTTCAGCCAGCTCTCACTGTTGCTCTTTCTCTCGCCCTTACTGTTGAAAACCCAACGGAGAAAGCCAGCAGTCAGCACAGCAAATCACGGCAGGATGTGTTATTACGAAACACAAAACAAGTCAATTTGAATGTCAGCTGCAGAAGCAAGGTATGTAAGCTACTGAGAGGCTCTGTTTTAAAATTGAGGGTGCTGTATTGTATAGAACTGCTAAAGTGTACGTGCTCACAAAGTCTGAAGAATGCCATATTTTGAACCCACCGCAAACAGCTTTCCATTGTTCAAGTCTCTGGGACTTCCTTGCATTTTGGCAGCTATTACAGAGATCTGGAGAAAATATTGCCCCAGGTTGCCAGTATACCAATTAAATGTCAGTATTTTTTCCTTCTGATCTTTTTTGGGGGGAGGTGGGGGGATATTACCCCAATAGGCAGTCTCCTGATTAGTTAAGGGGAATTAGCAGAAAGGAGACAATTATAGGGCAAAACGTTCCCTGGGGCAAGCTAACATCTTCCCTCACCAACAATGGCCGTTTCCACATGGCTTACCTTTGCTTCTTGCACGAGATTTGCATGACGTCACATGACGTCGTGCAAATCTCGTGCGAGAAAACGCGATCTTCCGCGTTTTTTGCACGATATTCTGGGTCGTTATAAGCAAAGGTAAGCCATGTGGAAATGGCCAATAACGTAATGCATTGTCCGGAGGTGGGACAATAAGTTGGGAGAGGTTTGATGGTTCCTATCTGCGATGGACTAAAGGTGACAAAGTGCTTGATGATCCTGTTAGTACCAGATGGGGAAAGCTACCAGGTTTGCTGAACAGCTTTGCTTAGGGTAAGTGGGTGAGGGGAAGTGAGACTGGACGTTGATGAGATAAGTCGGGAGTAGAGATGGGCAAGAACCAAAATACGAAACAAAGTTCTTCATGAACCAGGGCGTTTTTTGGTTCACAAACCGACGGTTCATCGGAGGGCATTTGTAATGAAACGTGACAAACCGCTATGCTTTTTAGAGTGGTTTGGATGTTTGTTTTTCGGTTTGTCACTGCAGACAGTCCGATGCTAATCAATCTGTTACCTAGACAATGAGGGGGATGAGCTTTCTGCAGACCTTCTGCAACCCTGGAAGTGATGAACCTATCCGACGAACCAAATGAACCAGGTCACGAACTGGGCAAGTTCATGGTGGCTCATGGTTTGTGAAACGTAACAACCCATGAATCTCAACGAACTGACATTTTCCTAGTTTGTGTCCACCTCTCGTTGGGAGTTTCTTGTGTCTCTCTCTGGGGCATGGAAGGGCATCAGTCAATTAGCTTATCTGACTCACACTCCAGTAATTTTCCAGGCTCCCGCCTGGCTGGCATTCGCTCTGGCCAGGCAGTGCCTTGGGCTTATGATATATGGGAAAAGGTGTTTATGATAGTCCATCCATAAACTGCCAACTTAGCATGAGCAGGGGTCTAACTGCTAACACAGGTTATAATAAACAAAAACATGTTTCCTACCTCTCTTATCATTCCACCCAACCACTCAATCAGAGTTTCAGCCCAGTCTTCCTGCCAAGAGTTTGAGGTGGCATGCATGACTCCCCCTAGTGCCCATATTTTATCTTCAGAATGACTTTGTAAAGAAGGAAAGTTGTAGTGCTGATCTGGTAGAGGGCAATCAGCATGCAGCCGCACCTTATCTCTTTGCTAGGATTTTAGAGTTTTAGTGTCGTTCTGCTTTATCTTAATTTATTTTAATCTTAATCTATTTGAACTAGAATCTATTTTAGAGAGAAGCTGCAGCTTGGTTCTAATTAGTTGGATGGTTTGCTATCTGGAATAGCAGTTGCAAATCATGAGCCTTTGTATGGACCGGGAGAATCGGAAGGAGGGTGAACTCGGATCAACATACCCCCCAAAAGTCTACAAAGCAGCTGAAAATTGATGATGTCATCTCTGCTAAAGAGCAATGCAAGGGGCTTATTGGCCTTTTATTTTGCAAACAGATACAGATACGATGCCAACGAGTGCCACCCTGGCTTCCTCCAGGCTTTTCAAAAAGTAGACACGGCTATTGAAAGGAAGGGCTTGTTATTGGCTGCCCTCATTCTGATGGAATGGTTTTCCATGGCTGCACTAGCAGCTGCAGCCATTGGAGGTTCAGGCTAGAAGGAGTGGTAGGCACCTGGGTTTCCCTTAATTATTCTGTGGTTGCATTCCCCCTTCAGGCTTTTCTTTTTTAAAATCCCCCCCCCCCCTTATTCTCCTTTCTTTCTGTATGTTCAGTGAGGTTGCTGTGCCATTCTTTTGCAAAGCAAGGAAGGAGATATTGCATTTGTTTCTGCCTCTTGCAACAGCCATTTTGGATCTGGCTCCATCTCTTCTCTGCCCCAGCTCCCTAGCTGTATTGTGAGGATAATAGAATCATAGAATCACAGAGCTGAAAGGTGGCAGGTGTCTAGAAAGGCCTTTCTCTGCCCAGGACTGTGGAGAGCCACTAGTCATAGTAGACTATAAGTATTTGAGAACTTGCATTTGTGTGTATGTATGGAGAGTGCACTCAAGTCATAGCTGACTTATGGCAACCCCTAATGGGTTTTTCAAGGCAAGAGACTAACAGAGGTGTTTTGCCACTGCCTGCCTCTGCAACCCTGGTCTTCGTTGGAGGTCTCCTATCCAAGTACTAACTGAGGCCAGCCCTGCTTAGCTTCTGAGATCTGATAAGATTGGGCTTGCCTGGGCTATCCAGGTCAGGGTAATTGTCTTAGTGCAAGGCAGACTTGTATGTTTTATGCCTATGGTTGTAGACCATCAAATCTAACCCAGTGTGCCTAATTGATAGGCAAAAGGCTGATTTTGCCTATAAATTCGCCTTCTGCTGGTTCAAATCCCATTGTGAGTTCAACATATAGCCTTGGGTAAGCCACTCCTCTCAGCCCCAGCTCCCCAGCTGGATTGTGGGGATACTAACAACACTGACTTTGTCTATTGCTCTAAGAGTCTCTCTACATGAGACATCTTACATGAGAACGCTCAAGTGTAAAGGGAGGCAATGATAGCCAGGAAGCATAGTTTAAAAAGACAGAGCCAAAGGCTCTGTCAATTTCACCTCTCTACAGAGCTGGCAAAGATTGCTCCTCAGAGGGTTTGTTAATTTCCTTTTCACCTCTCTGAAGGGAAGATGAAATTGACAGAGCCATTGGGGAGGCAAAGAGGAAATTAACAAACCCTCTGAAGAGCCACCTTTGCCAGCTCTGTGTGTGTGTGTTATCCATAAAATCCATACAGCATATAATATAGGGTAATGTCCTACTAACAGGAACTTACTGTTACCTTTAGAACAAAACCTACTTCAATAGTCTTAACTGTATTTTGTTTACTGATATTACAAACTTTGCCACTTCCTTATCTGCCAGCAGTACCACTCGTTTGTTTTGCTCTGACCTCCCTGGCACCCATTGCAGAATATTTCTAAGATACTTCTCCCTAATAGTTGCAAATCTCTGGCATCGAAACATAACATGGGGCATATCTTCAATGGATTTATGATCACAGGGGCACATGCAATCAACAAGTGGGGTCTTGTTATAACAGCCTTTCAGTACTGCCAAATGAAGTATATTCATCCTAGCTCTAGTAAACAACGTCTTATATTCTGTGACCATTAGATCATCAAAATATATGAGGGACCATCTCTCCCCGTATATTCCCCAGAGGACCCTCTGATGGTAAGAAAGCAATTGTTATCAGTCCCTGGCTCCAAGGAGGCCCACCTGGCCTCGACTAGAGCCAAAGCTTTCTCAGTCCTGGCTCCTACCTGGTTGAACGCTCTGTCTACCGAGATCAGGGCCCGGCAGGATCTACTATCTTTCCGCCGGGCCTGTAAGACAGACTTGTTCCGCCAGGCTTATGGCTGAGGCTGGGCCTCTGCTGGCTGGAGGATACAACATCTATCCCCCCTCCCTTTGAGAGCTGCCCTCCACTGTTCATAAGCTGCTGCTATATTCAATTGTACTGTTGTATTATTTGTTATTAACTGTATTGCCTCCATCAGGAAAAAAAGTGCTGCTATTTTTATGATATTTTTGTATGATGCTTTTAAATGTTTTAATATGGAACATTTTAAATGTTCTTAATGTTGTTATCCACCCTGAGCCTGCTCGCGGGGAAGGCAGAATACAAATACGATATAAATAAATAAAATAAAATAAGCTGGCTGGGAGGGACTGGCCAGTTTGTCCAATGTAGAGAGTGGATGAGCATTGCTGACACGTGATAGACAACCCCCATTTGATGGAAGGAACGGAAAACTCAGGCTGGGGAACAACGCGACTGGCATGGCACTCACAACAGCATAGCTGAAGTGCTCCTAGGAAGACTAAAGGGTATGCCCATCTTTCATTAACACATCAATTTACATGACTATGTCGGGCAATCTCGTGCTCCGTGCATTAGGGAATTTGCATAATGTACCTGCCTGTATCTTAAGGAAGGTGTGCAAATGCAATTCCTCTCACACTGATAGAGGTCTTTATATTAACCTTATCATACACAGTGATGTGGAAAAGTTAATGTTGGTGTGATGGGAAATGCTTCTCAGCATATTAGACAGGGAGCAAATTACCACTCGGTTGTGATTGCTGTTCAGCATTTCTTAATGCCGGATGAGCGTTCCTGGCAGGGTGTTTTAATGTAGCGGTGGGGACACCTAGTGTAGGGACGTTTCATCATTTGCTTTACGCACCACCGTCTGTCATTCAGGGCAGAAGTGAAATGTAAGGGAGTGTCAGTGTTGATTCTGTATAATTGTTGGCTGAATTTTTGGGAGGTTCGACTTTCACAGTGCAAGTTGTCATTGCAGAGAGGATCGTGCAGATCCACTATCAACCACTGTGCGTTCCTTTGAAGATCCTTTCAGGTGGGAAGATGTAGAAAAACAAGATGGAGGTGCATTTCTTTGCAGCCATTCCGCCCCTGCTCTACTGCTGCTTCAGCGCTTGAGGCGGGGGTTTGAGGGTGGGAATGTATGCTTTTGCCCAGGCAACCAGAGGCGGATGCTACTGGCATTTTCATTGCCATTTTACGGCACCATTTGGCAAGACTTTTGCCTTGGTTCAGTTTGAAGCTGTACTTCATGTTATTGGTTGGAGCAGAATGTGGATGGGGGAGGGGCATTCTAACACATGCACAAAAGATGACCCGCATCTATATTCAAACCAGTCTACTGAGTACAATGGGACTGAGGATATAACGGCATTGGCCCATTGCTTTGGCAACAGGGACCAGTTCCTCCTGCTCCCTATCTCCTTGTGAATGCTAGGGTTGACCCTACTATCTTCCAAGGAGTCTTCTGCCAGCCTAAGGAGAAATCCTCCAACTTAATTGGCTCTTCCATTGGAGGAAGACTTCAAACTTTGGCAAGTGGAGTGCAAGGAAGTGTGCTCTTCTAAACAGATTAGTGTCCCACTCAGAGCAGTGAACAGGGTTATTATTATCCCCACAATACAGCTGGGGAGCTGGGCTGAGAGGAGTGGCTGACCCAAGGCCACCTGCTGAACTTGTGGTAGTAGTGGGAGTCGAACCAGCAGAGTGCTGATTTGCAGCCCTACCATTTAAGCACTATGCTGTAACAGTCCATGTTATTATTATCCCCTCCATGCACCTGGGGAGCTAGGGCTGAGAGAAGTGGCTTACTCAAGGCCACCTGCTGAGCTCCTGGCAGTAGTGGGAGTTAAACCAGCAGAGTGCTGATTCACAGCCCAACCTCTTAGCCACTATGTTAGAGCAGTCCATGTTATTATTATCCCTTCCATGCAGCTGGGAAGCTGGGGCTGAGAGGTGTGGCATACTCAAGAGTAAGCCACTCCTTACCTGCTGAGCTCCAGGCAGTAGCGGGAGTCGAACCAGCAGAGTGCTGATTCACTGCCCAACCTCTTAGCCATTATGTTAGAGCAGTCCATGTAATTATTATCCCCTCCATGCAGCTGGGGAGCTGGGGCTGAGAAGAGTGGCTTACCCAAGGCCACCTGCTGTGCTTATGGCAGCTCTACCACTTAACCACTATGCTACAGCGGTCTATGTTATTATTATCCTTCCATGCAGCTGGGAAGCTGGGGCTGAGAGGAGTGGCTTACCTGAGGCTACTTGCTGAGCCCCTGGCAGTACTGGGAGTCGAACCAGCAGAGTGCTGATTTGCAGTCCTACCACTTAACCACTATGCTACAGCATAGGGGTAGAATCCACTGCACGTTGCATCCCTTCATACAGGGATGTAAAAAAAACACCTAAGGGTGTGTGTGGTCATTTTATAAAGGATGGAAAAGGTCATGAAAATATCTCTCCTCTTTATGTTGGTTCAGCGCTAGCTCTATTATCAGAAAACATTCTTCATGGTAAGTTTTTTGAGGTAAGAGTCTCAAACTGGGAAGACTCATGTTCAAATTCCCATTCAGCCAGTGACTAGTAACTAGTCTCTCTCTCTCTCTTTCTCAGCCTAATCTATAGCACAGGATTGGTGCTACGATGAATGGAAAAGAGGAGATCCTTGAATACTGCCACCATTTCCTGGAAGAAAGGATGGGATTGAAAAAAAATTAATAGAGGAAGTAGGAAATATTTGGATTGGAAGAAGAACATAAACCAACTGTCAGGAAAAAAATCTCTCCGTGCGAAATTACAATTTATTATTTTTAGCACCCTTCTCTTCCCCTTCTTCTGCTTTGCTATCATTAAACCGAGTCTCGTTTAACTCCTCTGCCAGTTAATCTAATTGGCTGCAGATGCCACATGTGATTTTGCTGATGAGCATCACAGGTATTATGTCAGAGGGAGCAAGCGTTCCATTGTTGATGAACAGTGCAATCCTATGGAGAGTTCCTCCAGTCTAAGCCCATTGACTTCAATTGACTTAGACTGGAGTAACTCTGCATAGGATTGCACTGGAAATCTTGTAAAATTGCCCACATTTAAACCACAATGTGGGCAAACGAGGTGCACGGCAGTGAAGGGGAAAAAAGGAAGTGATACCGAAAGAAGCCGCGTAAAAAAACCCAGTTTTCCCAATTCGTTGAGTAGATCATCAGCTTTGAGTAGGGATGCCACACCATGGATTTTGCCGAAAAGACATTCAACAGTCAAACTTGCCCTGTTGATTCAAACTGATCACCAGCCACTACCGTCACAAGGAACTATATATGAGAGCCAGTAGTGGTGTAGTGGTTATGGGAGCAGGACTCTAATCTGGAGAGCCAGGTTTGATTCCCCACTCCTCTGCTTGAAGCCAGCTGGGTGACCTTGGGTCAGTCACAGCTCTCTCAGAGCTCTCTCAGCCTCACCCACCTCACAGGGTGTTTTGTTGTGGGGATAAAAATAACATACTTTGTAAACTGCTCTGAGAGGACATTAAGTTGTCCTGAAGGATGGTGTACAAATTGCATGTTCTTATTATTATAAGTCAAAACAAGAGTACCATGGTGTTCTAAGGCTAGTATAAATACAATTACCTCTGTGCTCCATCTAAAATCCATATATTTTTAGTAATTTCTACCATACATCTGTGTTCAATATAATTATGTTCTTACAAAGATACACAATTCCTTAAAGGGATAGATCAAGATGGGTAGCCATGTTAGGCTGTCTGTAGCTGTAGGAAAGAGCAAGCGTCCAGTAGCACATGTAAGACTAACAAAATTTGTGGTAGGGTATGAGTTTTCATGAGTCACAGCTCACTTCTTCAGATACAGCTAGAATTTGAGTCCATCTGTCCTTACAGCTTGGAGAGTGGAATGATTACAGAAGCTAAATGATAATAGCTGGTGAATTACAATAGGAGCTGTGATGGGTAGCGGTTGCAGAAAAATCAACATTGATGTTGGGATTTAGCGAGTGTTTTCATTTCAGTCATGAAAAAGTTAAACTGTTTGTGTTACTCAGTTAGTAACCTTATTTGCATGGCCTTGAGAAAGGATTCCCGCCATGAAAAGGGGAGTCTCTAAGCTTAATGAAGTATAATTAGGATTCTCTGTTGTGCAACCTGCTTATTGGGGACAGACAATTAAGTGAAGATATATAGTGAAGTTTTATTGCTCTTTGTTCTGTTCGCTGCCAGTCTGGAGTTTACCTTCTGCTAACAAAGATGTAGTCAGCTAACAATTTCTTATTTTCTACCAATGCAACCCTATTTTTATCCTTTTTGTAGTAAAGTATTTTTACAGAGCTAAAGTGGAGTGTGTGTCTGTTCTCATTAAATCCAATGTGCAATTTCTGCTAAACTCTGCTAATTAAGTATTAAGTATATATCTCCCTACAATTGGTAATGAGACAGGAAGCCTAGGTCTCGATTCAGTCCAGGTGGTGTATTGTCTTGAGCTTTGTTATCAGTTACAACTCAGCAGTACATAATTCCATAGTACATAATTGCAAAGAAAGTACATAATTCCGAAGATACAAATAGTTGTACAAAATTCCAAAGGTAAATGTGAAGTTAACCAAAGTCTCTTAATGTTTTATCTTCCCCCCCCTTTTTTCTTCCAAACCCTTGGAGAGAACTTCCAACTTCCCAGTGACCAAACGTGCTACCGGTATAGGCATGTTTTTGTGAACTTCCTCAAAGTTGCTTAACATACACAAATGCAGGGCTCATTTTGAGGGGGAACACGCAGGAATGCAGTTCCGGCAGTTCCCCAAAGAGGTCACATGACAGGTGGCCCTGCTCACCTGACTCTCGGCCATTTTGGGCTCCTTTTTTCCTGGATTGGGGCCAAAACGGCCCAGATAGGGCCTCTGATGTGTGGTGGATTACTCTCCCACTCAGCAGTGGCCCAATCATGACCATTTTGGGCCCCATTGCAGCCATTTTGGGCCCAATTTCGGCCCTGAATGGCCAGGATTGGGTCCAAAACAGCCAGGATAGGTGATGTCAGGGGGTGTGGCATATGCAAATCAGTTATGCTAATGACACACTTCCAGCAATGTCGAGGGGTGTGGCATATGCTAATGAGTTATGCTAATGAGTTTATCCATCTCTTTTTCTACGAAATGACCCCTGCACAAATATGTAATGGGACCAAAACCTTTATAGATCATTTCCTGACATCATTTTGCTCTCCATCGGATAAATTCCTCCAACAATACAGGCAACTGTCTGCTCCTAATGTAATGGCCAATTTTTTTTTTGGAAAACTGCAAAAGCAAAGGCCCTGTAGATTGAAACTGATCAGCAGCCACTCTTGCAGGCCCACTGGAACGATAAGAGATTCTGGCAGGCCCGCATATCCTCTGATAGAGAGTTTCACCAGGTCAGAGCCAGGACTGAAAAGGCCCTGGCTCTGATCGAGGCCAGTCTCACCTCCCAGGGGCCCGGGACCACCGGTAGATGTTTATTGGCTTATCCCAGCACTCTCCAGGGCACATATGGAGTGAAATTATGCATGAAACTGGAAATTTATGCGTGGAACTGAAATTATGCGTGGAACTGGAAATTTATGCGTGGAACTGAAATTATGCGTGGAACTGGAAATTTATGCGTGGAACTGAAATTATGTGTGGAACTGTATATTTATGCGTGGAACTGAAATTATGCTTGGAACTGGATATTTATGCGTGGAACTGAAATTATGCGTGGAACTGGAAATTTATGCGTGGAACTGAAATTATGCGTGGAACTGGAAATTTATGCATGGAACTGAAATTATGCGTGGAACTGTATATTTATGCGTGGAACTGAAATTATGCGTGGAACTGGAAATTTATGCGTGGAACTGAAATTATGCGTGGAACTGGATATTTATGCGTGGAACTGAAATTATGCGTGCAACTGGAAATTTATGCGTGGAACTGAAATTATGCGTGGAACTGGAAATTTATGCGTGGAACTGAAATTATGCGTGGAACTGTATATTTATGCGTGGAACTGAAATTATGCTTGGAACTGGATATTTATGCATGGAACTGAAATTATGCATGAAACTGGAAATTTATGCATGGAACTGAAATTATGCGTGGAACTGGAAATGTATGCGTGGAACTGAAATTATGCGTGGAACTGGAAATTTATGCGTGGAACTGAAATTATGCGTGGAACTGGAAATTTATGCGTGGAACTGAAATTATGCGTGGAACTGGATATTTATGCGTGGAACTGAAATTATGCATGGAACTGGAAATTTATGCGTGGAACTGAAATTATGCGTGGAACTGGAAATTTATGCATGGAACTGAAATTATGCGTGGAACTGTATATTTATGCGTGGAACTGAAATTATGCGTGGAACTGGAAATTTATGCGTGGAACTGAAATTATGCGTGGAACTGGATATTTATGCGTGGAACTGAAATTATGCGTGCAACTGGAAATTTATGCGTGGAACTGAAATTATGCGTGGAACTGGAAATTTATGCGTGGAACTGAAATTATGCGTGGAACTGTATATTTATGCGTGGAACTGAAATTATGCTTGGAACTGGATATTTATGCATGGAACTGAAATTATGCATGAAACTGGAAATTTATGCGTGGAACTGAAATTATGCGTGGAACTGGAAATGTATGCGTGGAACTGAAATTATGCGTGGAACTGGAAATTTATGCGTGGAACTGAAATTATGCGTGGAACTGGAAATTTATGCGTGGAACTGAAATTATGCGTGGAACTGGATATTTATGCGTGGAACTGAAATTATGCATGGAACTGGAAATTTATGCATGGAACTGAAATTATGCGTGGAACTGGGTATTTATGCATGGAACTGAAATTATGCGTGGAACTGGATATTTATGCGTGGAACTGAAATTATGTGTGGAACTGGAAATTTAAGAGCGGAACGACAACCAGTGAACTCTTTCCTGCCTGTTTAGTGCCGGTTTCCTGTAAAGCTACCCAAAGGATTCGCCAACATTTGAGCCGTTGCGTCATGGCTACAAGCTCAGAGCAACACTTGGCCATTCCATACTTATCATAGCTTCTCAAAATGACTTAGCCATTCCATTCTTATAACTTATCAAAAATGTGCTAAGGGAGACTGGACATTCATTTTATTTCATTTATTAAACTTCTAGCCTGCCCTCCATGCAAGTAGGCTCAAGGTGGGTTACAACTTCAACATCATCCCCCAACATCAGTTAATGTGTGTATTTAATCATTGATATCCAACGCTGAAACACTTCTCTGCAGAAGTCCTGGACCCAGGGAGGCTGTAGTATCTCATTTGGTTGCCTCTCTCCCTATTCATAAATGCTTCTATGTGCTTGCTGCTTTAATCCTCTTGAATCACCAAACTAGCACTAAATCCTGCCAACCCTTAGTTAGGGCCAAACTGGTTTCCCCAAGGTGTTTAAAACGACCTCCTGCTACACTTACAGGGGGAAGCAGGCAAAAAAAAAAAGACCCTTCTCGCAGCTGGTTAGAAAAAGGCTCCTCAAGTCCCTGCTTGGCCCCCAAATGGCCAGCTAATCCCCCATTGTAATGCAAAAAGGGAGGGAGAGAAACCTCTGCTGGCAAAAGACTAGCGGGGATGCACAAGAAGGCTTTCAGCAATTTTCCTTCGCCCACCACGTTGACCAGGATACACAGAGTCTCTTTATACAATAAGAAGAAGAAGCTCATTTTCTTCCCAGTGAACTTCAGAATATTCTCAGCTTTATTACATTTCCTGTTATTTCCCTACAAAAACCCTGCCTCTGAGGGCGAAGCTACAAGTGACGAATGACACTTGAGCGGCAAGTGTATTTCTCCCTGTTCACTTGCCCTCCACTCAATCCACTTGCCGTTCAAGTGTCATTCGTCACTTGTAGCTTGGCCCTGAGTCTCTCTACATGAGACGCCTGGGAACGTGTTCTTCACATGTTGGGAGACACAGTGTTAGCTGGGAAGCGTAGTTTCAAAAGACAGAGTCGGCGGAGATTGTTCTGGAGGGGATGAATTCTCTCATAGCCCTTCACTGCCTTTGGCATTTGCCCTGCCGAGGCTCAGTTAATTCAAAGTTTTAAGCAGTGAGGGTGGCTGGGAAAAGGCTCTGGAAGGGGAGACAATTCATCATGCCAGAGGTGGCAGAGGGTTGCGAGATAATCCGTCCCCTCAGGAGCAATCTCTGGTGGTTCTCTTTTAAAACTACATTTCCTGGCTAACGTTGCATCTCTTGGCACTTGACAGACATGCGCCCAGGTGTCTCGTGTAGAGAGACTCATACTTACATCTTATCAAGTGAACAGCTGGGTCTCCTCTATTGAAAAGGGCCTGAGAAGAAACTGACAACTCCTTGTAAATTGTGGCTGCCAACTCTGGTTTTAGGCAATTCCTGGAGATTTGTGGGTGGAGCTAGGGGAGGGCGGGTTTCGGGGAGAGGAGGGACCTCAGCAGGGTACAATGTCATAGATTCCACCCTCCCAAGCAGCCATTTTCTCCAGGGGAACTACTTTAGGTAGTCTGGAGGTCAGTTACAATTCTGGGAGATCTCCAGGCCCCACCTGGGGGTTGGCAACCCTAATGCAAAGGGGTAGGACCCATTCTTCTGTCCCTGTATGTCCTGCAGCACTATGGCATTTCCTCACATAATTGGCTGTTTTTAAATGCTTTGTATTTACTAACATGGATCCCTTCTTGGAGGAGGAGAACCGGATATCGGCTCTGACAGTATTTACAATTACATTTACCGCACCCGCCCACACCCCAAGCCCGCAAGTGAATTCAAGCAATGAGGTCAGTTTCATCAATCCCAAGCAAGGCCTTAAAGTAATCTTACATTCTGAATATGTAGCAACCATGGCTGCTGACTTTGACCACCTGGTCTGATGAACATTGATGTCTCAGACCCGAAACAGACGTGACGAGTTACCTCAATTCAACCTGGGTTTCCTTGCCTCAAGGTTTGACGGGAAGTGTTTGACGGGGGGGAGATGAAGTGACGCTCAGTGCGACGGGGGAGGCAACTCCACCCCCCTCGCCTGGCCCAGCCCCCACAGAGTGACACCAGGCTGCACTGGGAGAGCGCGAGGAAAGGCTCCTGGATCATGCTGCATCTTCCCCTCACTCACCCGGCCCCCACCAGAAGCCGCACAGCCCAGAACTGCGGGGACTGGGCCAGACGAGGGAGGGGGGAGATGAAGTGATGCTCAGTGCGATGGGGGGAGGGGGGGAGGCAGAGCATGTGCGGCTATGTAGCTCCGGGCCACGCAAGCAGGGGAAGGAGAAATGCAGCGATGCACCTGCAAGGACGCCTACACTTCCCATCAAACCTTGAACTGACGTAACTCGTCACATCTGTTTCAGCTCTCAGGTACAAAAGCAGCACATAAACTCCAAAGACTTTTATTTTTAACTGCAAACAGAATGATGCTTTCAGGGCACGGGGGAACTTGATTCAAAAAAATTTAAAACCCAAGTTTTATGAACAAGAGTAATTGGTTTTATGAGCCCATTGCTTTGGAACTTGTCATTACTCCTAGACAGTATCTGTTTTTAGATTAACATTTAATTTCTACCCAGAGTTCTTAAAGTAAAGCTATCCATGGATTTTCACTGGATCTCCAAAAAGTATGGGATAAAATTGGAAACAAATCTCTGGACATGGAAGGACAAGTTTCATACGGTCCTAATTAGAATTCATATATGAGACTTCACAGTTCTCAGATGCCAAATATTTGCAAGAAATATGCATATCTAGCTCTTTTTCATTGCCGAGTTATAAAGGTAAAGGTGGTGGCAGCACCTTTTCATTGTTGAGTTATAAAGGTAAAGGTGGTGGCAGTACCTTTGCCTTTATTACTGGAAGGGAAAGGGCTAGAGACTTACTTTCAAACAGAATGCTGGGGCTTCGGAAACTGTGATAATAGATTGATGGAAGGTTGCTGCACATTCACACAATAGCAATTTATTGATTAAAAATACTCAACAAGGTGGTGCAGTGGGGATAATGGCAAGCACAGCTGCATGAAAAGCCAGTTGCACTGTACTGCGCTGTTAGGAAGGGAGACAGAGAAGCAGCCTCGTGAACAACTACAAATGGTTGATGAACAGTTTGTTAAAAATTGCCCTCTCCTGTTCACCACTGGTGAACACAAGGTGAGGCGTACCAGTTCAAGCATCCCTATTTGTAGCTCAGTGGTTCCCAGATCTTGAAAGATTAAAGATCACTTGTGTACTATATACCAGGGGTGGCCAAATGGCGGCTCGCAAGCTGCATGCGGTTCTTCAAGCCTTATTTGGTGGCTCCCAGAGGCTTGCAAATTCACTCCTCCCCCAGGCTCCTTTAAGAGGCAGAGCGGACCAGCTGCTCTCCCAGTGTATGTACCCAGCGTGCTTCCCCTTTCTTTCCCAATGCTGGAGCAAGGAAGGGGCGGGCCAGGGCCGAGGACAGCCCACCCTCTCTCGCCATGCCAGGTGCTCCTCTGCAGGCACCGAGCTTTGCCAGCCCCATACTCTCAGCGAGCGCCCAGGAAGGGCACTTGGGGGGAAGGGGAAAGGGAGGAGCGAAGAAGCGGCAAGGAAGCGCCAAGGCAGAGGTGGCCCAGGACTTCCTGCTTGCTGGCTTACTCCCGAGTAGGCAAGTGCGCAGCTGGCAAGAGCTGCCTATGGCATGAAGCGCAGCCTGTGCAGGGGTGCTTTTACATGGGTGGAAGCCCCATTTGTTGCACAGAGGACTGGCTCACCCATATGTGTGTACAGGACAGCTGGGATGGAAGAGCAAGGAGCGAATTTGCTTCAGAGGACATGTGCTTACTTTAAGATTGTGTGGCTCCGCTTTTGTGATCTTTCCTTCCTTCCTTCCTTCCTTCCTTCCTTCCTTCCTTCCTTCCTTCCTTCCTTCCTTCCTTCCTTCCTTCCTTCCTTCCTTCCTTCCTTCCTTCCTTCCTTTCCATGTCTTCCTTCCTTCCTCTTTACTTCTTTCCATATCTTTTCATACATTTCCAAATCTTTCTTTCCCTTCCTTCCTTTCTCTTCTTTTCACATTTTCCCATATCTTTCCATGTCTTCCTTCCTTCCTTTTATGTATTTCTTTCCTTCCTTCCTTCCATCCATATCTTTCCATCCCTTCCTTCCTTGTCTTTCTTTCCTTCCTTTTTCCATCCTTCCTTCTTTCCGTATCTTCTTTTTTGTCTTTTCCTTCTTTCCATGTCTTTCTTTCTGTCTTTGTCTTCCTTTCTGTCTTTCCATGTCTTTCCCTCCCTTTCCTTTTTTCCTTCCTTCTCTCTTTCCATGTATCTCCTATTTTCAACAAAACATTGGGGTTGCCAAGTCCAACTCAAAAAATACCTGGGGTCTTTGGGGGTGGAGCCAGAATACTTTGGAAGTGGTGTCTTGCAAGGATGTACTTCCAGGTCAAAGGCCAAGTGGTAGTCTTTCCCAAGCGCCACCCCTTCTGATGATGTCACTTTCAGGGCACTCCCCCAAACCCGCCTCTTCCTCTGAAGTCACTTCAATGCATCATGTCTTGTGGCTCTCAAATATCGGCTGTTTATTCTATGTGGCTCTTACATTGAGCAAGTATGGCCACCCCTGCCCTAAAGCATTGTCTGATATCCCAATCAGCCACAGGGAAGCATTTACCCATGAGAGCTGTCAGGTTCATGTGTACATATGGAATCTAGATCCTACTTGCAGATGGATAAGGTCCACCAAAGGTCATTTGCAACTTGTATTTCTGCTCTTCAGTCACCAAATATATATAGAGAGTTTTAATGGCAAAGAGCAAACTTTTCTCCATTCATTAGCTGGGGGAAAATGTGGCTGAAGTCCCAGTTCTTGCTTTATCCCCCGCCCCCCCCCCCCATGTCCCGATGTCCTACTTTTCTCCAAGCGCTAATTTAAAATGCATTCTACTGTTGCAGAGTGCCTAGTTAACTGCTAAGGAGTGATTTTATTGCCCTAAAACTGTAATATATTTGCATTCATTACAATGGACCCTAAAATCTATTGCAGATATAAAACGGAGGATAATAACATGATGGGTTTGAAGGGCAGCAGAGAACCAGAGCAGGGAGTCGGCTCAAGTGCTTCAAGCACCTTCATTAAAAGGCAAAAATAAAACATGTTTTGTTAGTGATGGTTGAGCTGGAGGGATAACTTGCCCCCCCATTAATACATTTTAAAAAACACATTAAATAATATATTTTAATTTCAAGCTGGACTTAAAGTTAAGGTTTCTAGGGAACTTGTGGGAGGATTGGGGGCAGGGACAACGGGTATGCATGTGATCTTGGCAACATCACCGATGTTGCCATGTCACTTCTGGCTACAACCCAAAGGGACAAAGGGTAGCTCTAGGAATTGCTGGAAACTCTATGGTAACCATAGTGTTTCCAGCAATTCCTAGAACTACTGTTTGTCCTTTCCAGATTGTCTTCTGGGTTGTATACAGAAGTGATGTATTGACAATGGTGACATTGCTGTCTTTTATTTTGTTTTTATCCTGCTGCTGCTGTAAAACTAAATCAGGTTGATGACATTTGCTTACCTAACAGGATGTGGGCTTCAGTCCTGTGTGTTTAAAATCTTACTGACTTTACTGGGAATGCAGAAGTTAATTGCATACAGGATTGAATCAAAGAGGATTGCAGGAACTTTATGACAGCCTTCCCAGGAAGGCAAGATAATTTTGAGGACTGAAGGCAGAACTCGTGGTTAGATGGTTAGGTGGGTAGCCATGTTGGTCTGCAGTAGAACAGTAGGATTTTAGTCCAGTGGTACCTTAGAGAACAACAAGATTTTCAGTGTAAGCTTTTGAGAGTCAGAGCTCCCTTTTTCAGACATGAATAGGAATGGAGATCCCTGACAATCTCTCTGAATGAGGCATCTGACATGTGAAGAACATGTGTTGGGAGATGCAATGGTAGCTGGAAAGGGTAGTTTTAAAAGGCAGAGCCAGTAGCAGCAGGGCAAAGGGTTCGCTATACACTGGAGCTGTGTGAAGGGGCTGTGAAAGGCCAGAAGGAAACCTCAGCAGCCCATTATAACCTCTCCAAGTCCAAGCCTGGCTCTGGAAGGCAGCTCCAGCCCATTTCCATTCCTTGCTGCTCTCTGGTTGCAATGCCACTCAATTTTAGACTGGAGAGGTGAAATTGATAGCGCCTTTGGGGAGGTAAAGATGAAATTAACAAACCCTCTGAAGAGCGATCTCTACTGGCTCGATCTTTTAAAACTATGCTTCCTGTCAAACATGTGTCTCCCTACACTTGAGAAACACACACCAAGACATCTTAAGCAAAGAGACTCTAAGCCTTTATATGCCAGCCAAAATTGGGTGGGGTGTTAGAAGGAAGGGTATCAGGATGAACGCAGCAAAGGAAGCAAAGGAAGACACCAGAGCGTAAAGGTATAAAGCAACTAGATTAGAGCAGAAATTAGCATCTGTAGTGAGATAAGAATCCTAAGTTTCTTGTCAGTCCTGGAGGGTCCATTGTTTATTTGTGAATAAACTCCATTTCAGCAGTCTCATATTATAGTCTCCCCTAGAGGTTTCTCTGATTGAGGACAGCCACTTTCAGGTCAGCAATGGAATGTCCTGGAAGATTAGAATATTCTCCCACTGGTTTTTAAGTGTTGTGATTTCTAATGTCAGATTTATGTCTATTTATTCTTTTGCATAGGGACTGACCTTTTTTTCCTATGACGAAGTAGAAGGGCATTGCTGACACTCGATAGCATATATAACTCTGGAAGCTGAACAAGTGAATGATCCTGAGATGGTATAACTGGTGTTATTAGGTCCAGTGATCGTGCTGTCGGAGTAAATATAGGGACAGCATTGGCATCTTGGTTAATTGAGATTTCTGTCTGGAGATGGGCGCGAACCAGAAAAAAAACAAACCATGGGCTTCGTGGTTCATCAAATTTCATGGACCACGAACCACAAACTTTCATGAACCTGCCCCTGGTTCGCAAAACAGTTCATTTGGTTTGTGAAAATGTCACATTCAGGTCAGAAAATCATCACTTCCGGGTCAGCAGAAGATCACTTCCAGGCCAGCAGAAGTTCACTTCCGGGTCAGCAGAAGGTCTGCAGGAAATTCATCCCCTGCTGCCTAGGAAAATGATTGATTAGCATCAGGCTGTCTGCAGTGACGAACCAAAAAATGAACCAAACGAACCAGCCTAAAGTTCGTGGCGGTTTGTCAGAAATGGGATCTAATGAACTGCTTGTTCGCGAACCATGAAACGACCTGATTCGTGCTTAATTTTGGTTCGTATTTCAGTTCGTACCCATCTCTAGTTCTGTCCCAGAGTCCATGTCAGTGTTGGGAAGTACATTATTATGAATGAGAAGTTGTTTAAGGTTGGGGTCTGTCTGTGGACAAGAAAAGTTTGCCTCCGAATGCTTGTGAGAGAAGAGACCATTGCCCAGCATAGGTTGCAAGTCACTGATGATGTGTTGAACTGGTTGGGGCTGAGAGCTGTATGTGACCACTAGCGGCATTCTATTGTTTCGTTTGGGCCTGTCTTGTAGCAGGTTATCCCTCAGTATTATTCTGGCTTTCTCAATCTGTTTCCTTACTACATCAGATAGGTATTGTAGTTCGAAAAATGTCTATTGCAGATCCTGCAGGTGCTGTCCCCATATTTACTCCGACAGCATGTTTTTATTGGTCTCTAATGTGCTACTGGACTAAAATCATGGTCAGGTGGGGGCCAAAAACTGGAGTCCCGTTTTGAGTTCTCTAAGCTGTTTCCCTTTAGGCAGACTTTGCTGTTTTATTTGTTAATAATTTCTATTCCATTCTCTGCACCAAAAGGCAGTTAAGGAGATGTATAGACAATTAGGAAACAATATAATCACATATTTAAAATCACATTAAAACAAAGAAGAGAGAGAAAGCCTGGGTAAACTTCTTTTGTTTGCCCTGAAAATGTAGCCCTTTTGGTACGGACCAAATATTTATGGGGAGGATGATCCATGTTTGAGGACGTAGCACAGAAACAGTCATCATGAAAGATGCCCTTAGGCCTGGAAAATGTGGCACAGGGTTTAAGGATTCAGATAATCAACACAGGGATAAGCAAGTTCATAGCGAAGTGGATGGTCCTTCAGATTCACAGGTTCCATGGGCACATTTGGAATTCTGACATAGCGAGGTGGGCGCAAACCCTCCCTCCCGCAGCCTCTGTTCTATCTGCTGTTTGCCATTGGCCATCGTGGGCCCAACAATTGTCTGCAATTGTGTAATGAGCAGCCGAGGGTGAGGTATGAACTTTTATGCTACCGGTGTTTAACTGTTCTAATTCTACACCGTTTATATTTAGTTGTCATACTGCACACTGTATTGTATTTTAATCTGGTTGTGATACACTCTGAGCCTGCATGTAGGGAAAGCGGACAATAAATTGAACAAATAATAATAATAATAACCATAAAATGGCTGCCACAAGAGGTGGAGCCACACATGCAGAGAATGCCCATATGCAGGGGTGAAGAGAGGTAATTTTAACAAATACTCCAGGAAAGAGGAGGGTGAGAGAGAATAAAACCAATAGCTGTCACTAAAATGACATTATTTTAATCTGCACAGCCAATCAAATCTCCAATTGCTGATCAGAAATCTTCCATCACTGCGATACCTACTGTAGTATAAAAAGTCTCTTCATTATGGAGATGCCTTGACATGGATAGCCCAGGTGAGCCTGATCTCATCAGATCTCAGAAGCTAAGCAGGGTCGGCCTTGGTTAGTAATTGGATGGGAGACCTCCAACAAAGACCAGGGTTGCAGAGGCAGGCAATAGCAAACCACTTCCGTTAGTCTCTTGCCATGAAAACCCCACCAGGGGTCACCAGAAGTCAGCCATGATTTGATGGCACTCTCCTCCACGACTTCTCCATTTAAATAGATATCAAGCAAAAATCTATGGAGCTTTAATAAAGTACTACACACATACCTCTTTTCTGTGGTCATTTAAACGTTCCATTTATATTTTCCAGATCAGTTTGCATTTACAATACAGCTTGCAGTATATAAACAAACAGTATATACATAAATATCCCTGAGCTGGATAGGCCAGGCAAACCCGATCTCGTCAAATCTCAGAAGCTAAGCAGGGTCGGCCTTGGTTAGTGATTGGATGGGAGACCTCCAATGAAGACCAGCGTCGCGGAGGCAAGCAATAGTAAACCACTTCCGTTAGTCTCTTGCCATGAAAACTCCACCAGGGGTCGCGGTAAATCAGCTATAACTTGAGGGCACACTCCGCCATCATTATGCAGATAAACTTGTATTGGCACACATAGATTACCCAGATGAAGTACAAACCACTCACCTGTGGTCTATCCCTACCCTGTGTTATAATCAGGGCTCATTTTGAGGGGGAATGCGCAGGAATGCAGTTCCGGCAGTTCCCCAAAGAGGTCACATGACAGGTGGCCCCACCCACCTGACTCAGCCATTTTGGGCCCATTTCGGCCTGGATTGGGGATGAAACGGCCCGGATAGGGCCTCTGACAGGTGGTGGATCACTCTCCCACTCAGCAGAGGCCCGATCCTGACAATTTTGGGCTCCTTTTTGGCCATTTTTTTGCCATTTTGGGCCCAATTTCGGCCCTGAATGGCCAGGATTGGGTCCAAAACAGCCAGGATAGGTGTTGTCAGGGGGTGTGGCATATGCAAATCAGTTATGCTAATGACACATTTCTGGTGCTGTCAAGGGGTGTGACATATGCTAATGAGTTGTGCTAATGAGTTCCTCCAGCTCTTTTTCTACGAAGAGACCCCTGGTATAATTAATAGAGATGAACCATTTGGGTTGTCCCAACGATGCAGTTTTTCCCCCACAGTAATGTCACTAGAATTCAACCTTGGATATAGGGATGCTTTCAAGTTTCTCCTCATCCAAATGTCTCCCTGGATTTTGGAATCTGGAAGTATCTGGCTTTGCTTCCATAGCAGAACCAATGTATTTTCCCTTTAAAATAAAACAATTACATCAAGGTATTATTTTGCTGCATTTTATTAATAATGCATAATTTGACACCTGTTCAGCGCTTTAGCATTTTTTTATAAAACATAAAAATCTGCCCCAACTGCTTTTTCTTTCTTTCTTAGAAACAGCTGAAAATATATCAAAACACCCGAAACAGTGTTGATAATTCTTGGGTGTGAACAATTGTTGAACTGTGTTGCAACTATAATATTTAGCACTAAGTGGCATGTTCTCCAGACTTGATTTTCTCCTTGAAAGTAGTGGCTTAGGGGGAAAGTACTTCCCCAAACTTCCGATTCTGCATTTTCATAGCCGCAACGTGCAACCATTATTTTGCCAGTTTCTCTACTGAGCAACTGTTTCAGGAGTTATTTCATTCTTTCAGTCCCAACCAGTCAGGAATCACATGCTGCACATGACAAGATCAGCTGACATAACTAGTGCAGGTGGTGGTGGGGGAGAGAGCCCCCAAGTCATAGCTGACTTATGACGATCCCTGATGGGGTTTTCTTGGCAAGAGACTAATAGAGGTGATTTGCCATCGCCTACCTCTGCAACCCTGGTCTTTCTTGGAGATATCCCGTCCAATTATTAACCAAGGCAGACCTTGCTTAGCTTCTGAGATCTGACTAGATCAGGCTCACCTGGACTATCCAGGTCAGGGTGAGTGCAGGTGACAATTCGACCCTACCTCCGTGCAGCGTTCGCTGTGGAGGAGGGGGTCGCTTATTGCTCTCCTGGAAGGAGGGAGAGCAGACGCTTTCCCGGGCATCCGGGTAAGCGGTGCGGTGGGCGGAGCCTAGGAGCCATTTGCTGCGGCTCTGCCCACGCACCTCCAGTTGCGTTTTTGTGCTCGGAGGAGACAGACGTGTTCCTCCGAGCTGTAGGCGACGGCGGCGGCGGTAGCAGCGAGGGTTGGAGGACCCTGAGGCGGCTGGGTGCTGCTGCTGCCTTAGTGCTGGGCAGCGGGGAAGCAGCGGCGGCGGCGGCAGCGCATCGGGCGGCTCGGGAGCGGCTGGCGCGGCCTGTAGAGCGCCCCTGTGCGAGGCGGCGTTGCGGCCGGCATCGGCTGGCTACGGGGCCGCGTTTTTCACTGGCATTTGGAGGCCGGTGCTCAGGGGCACCGAGTCCAGGCCTGTAGGGGGGTGTGGGCATTGTTGGTGTCTCTGGGGGAGGCGGTGGTTGGCTCATTGGGCGCCTTTCTCATTACTTGAGGAGGGTGGGGGTGTAGGTGTTAACGCACGGACCCGGTATTACGTGTGCACCAGGGGGATATTGATTGCAGATAACCCCCCCCCCCAATTTTATATCGGGTGGTGGTAGTTGTGGGGGAAGGAGCCGTTGGGCCTGGTTTTCCTAGCCTGATAGGCAGTGGCCATTTTGTGGTTTATTAGCAGGTTTAGTGGCGGCCATCTTAGGTGCAGGGGGGTGGCTGTTGTAGCCTTGAGATGCCTTCGAAAAAAGGGAGTGGCCCTTCAAAGGGCAAAAAGCCGGCGGCTAAGGCCCCGGCTAAAAGGCCTGTGCCTGCTGGGTCTTCTTCCGATGAGGACTCCGAGGCTGTTAGCCAGCAAGAGATACTGAGAAGGCTGGCTGCTCTAGAGAAGGGTACTGGGGTCTCTGCTGGGGTTGTAGGTGGTGGAGAGCGATCTAGACCAGTTCGAGGGGCAGCTAGGGATGCTGTTAATAAGGAGATCCTTAGACGCCTTTCTGCATTGGAAAGTTCTGCAGGTACTGCTGCCAAGGAATCCGGTGTAGCCAGTGGGTCGGCAAGCCTGAGTGACGCTGGTACAACGCAGACCGTTGATTTGGAGCAGGAGGCTATGGTGGATCCGACGCCGGTTGCTTTGGCAGTGGAGCCCGGGGAAGGTAATGCCAAACAGGTTGCACCACACAACACTTTCCCTTGGCCTTGGGGACAGGTGGATGCCTTTGGGAATCAAAGGTTGGCTGCCGGTTACCCACAGTGGCCTGCGGCATGGGCGGCGGGTTCACAGTGTCCATGGGTAGGGGCAGGGTTTGGAGCGGCAGGTTCCCAGCAGAATATTCCTGTTCAGTCTGCCTGGGGTGGTGTTGATCCTGCGGGGGGACAGCATCAGGCCGGGGCGTGGCCCGGGTTTCAAGGAAGCCCTTGGGGTTTTTATCCGTACGCCCCATTGGCATATGGAAATGTCCCTTTTAATGCTCTTCCCTTCGGGGATGCGGCTCTGCCGCTGGGTGACCATTTAACTCAGGCAACGCGCGACAAGATAGTTAAGGGAGAATATGTTGACGTCTTTTCTCTTCTTTTCCGGGAGTTGGAAAAGAAGGACAAGGAGGACTTGGATGACAGGGATAAGGAGAGGCTGAAGAGGAGGCGCGTTGATAGGAATTGGCATAATTGGCTCCCAGGTTTCTTGATTTATGCCGGGGTGTTGGTGAGGGCTCAGCCGCACAGGGCGGTGGCGCTTTTTCAGTACTTAGACATAATATATAAGGGTTATACTGGCTTCTCAGGTGCTGCTTGGATGCAGTACGATGAGGAGTTCAGGATGAGGGCGGCCCTTAACCCCAGCATACCTTGGGACAGGATCCACCAGCAGCTGTGGCTGTCGGTAATGTCTCCATCTAAGCCCAACGTTGGGGATCGCTCGGATAGTGGGCATGTTGTGCAGCGGTCAGCATCCGTGGTGTCATCCAATACCCGCTTGGCAGCGGGGCAGCCGGTTCAACCCCGGCTGTTATGTTGGGAATTCGCCTTTAAAGGGGCCTGTTCTCGTAAGCCGTGCAGGTTCAGGCATGAGTGCCCCTCCTGTGCCGGTTCCCACCCCTACAATTCCTGCCCTAAGGCGCGACAGGGTGGTGCAGGCAGGGGACCTGGAGGTGGCGGAGCCAGTAAGCAGCAAGCTCCTGGTAAAGGGGCCCAGCCCAATAAGGCTGAAGGTCCTTAGGCAGCTTTTGCTGGCTTACCCACGTAGGCATGACGCGTTATTTTTGTTGCAGGGTTTTTCTGTTGGGTTTAGGATACCTGTTCAAGGGAGACGTTCTCCTTATATGTGTACAAATTTACGTTCTGTTGTGGGGATGGAGGATGTTGTTCGTAATAAGATAGCGAAGGAGTGCGCTGAGGGCCGGGTGTTGGGCCCCTTTGACACCCCCCCAGTTCCCAATTTGAGGGTTTCCCCATTAGGTGTGGTGCCTAAAAAGGCGGTAGGTGAGTTCCGCCTGATTCATCACCTCTCTTTTCCCAGGGGTGAGTCTGTGAACGATGCTATCCCGGAGCAGTTATGCTCGGTTCGTTACACATCTTTTGATCAGGCGGTTAAGGTGGTGCGCCGCTGTGGCCTGGGGGCGGAGTTAGCGAAACGCGACATTAAGTCAGCCTTTCGCCTTCTTCCAGTGCACCCCGATGATTTTGAGCTGCTGGGTTTTCATTTTGAGGGAAAGTATTATATGGATCGTGCCCTGCCCATGGGCTGTTCCATTTCATGCGCGACGTTTGAATGTTTTAGTTCCTTTTTGGAGTGGGAATTGCAGCGCCGAGCAGGTAACAACAATTCCTGTCATTATTTGGATGATTTTATGTTTTCTGGTGAGGCTGGGACCGGGCAGTGTGCCCGGTCGCTCAGCATTTTCGTGAAGCTAGCGGAAGAGCTAGGTGTTCCACTAGCGGGGGAAAAAACGGAGGGTCCCTCTTCAGTTTTGACATTTTTGGGCATCGAGATAGATACCCTGCAGCAGTGTTTTCGGCTTCCTCTGGACAAGGTGTTAGACCTCAAGAATAGGCTTCGGGAATTTAAGGGGCAGCGTAAGGTGTCCCTGGTAGAGCTCCAGCAGCTTGTGGGTCACCTGAATTTCGCGTGCAAGGCCGTGGCGCCGGGTCGGGCCTTTTTGCGGCGGTTTTGCGATGCCATGTCGGCTCTGCGAGCCCCACATCATCGCATCAGGATTTCTAAGGGGATGCGGGATGATTTGGACGTTTGGTCCGACTTCCTGGAGGGCTATAATGGGGTTACTTTCTGGAGGGAGGACTTGCTCCTGGAGGCGGACCTTCAGGTCATGTCTGATGCATCTGGGTCTACGGGTTTTGGGGTGTATTTCCGCAGACATTGGTGTGCGGAGCGATGGCCCCCTGAGTGGCATGATGTGGGTCTTGACAAAGACCTCACCTTTCTGGAGTTTTTCCCCCTTTTGGTGGCAGTGCGTCTGTGGGGAGCGGAGTTAGCCAACAGTGTCGTACATTTTTGGTGTGACAACATGGCGGTGGTTCAGGTGGTCAATTCCTTGACCTCTAGATCTGAGCGGGTAATGAGGTTGGTCCGGGCATTTACGTTACTGTGTTTGCAAAGGAACATTTGGTTTAGAGCCAAGCATGTTCCTGGTGTTAGCAACGGTGTGGCAGACGCTTTGTCTCGCCAACAGATGGGGCGGTTTTGGCAGCTTGCCCCGGAGGCGGATCTCATACCGGCGCAGATGCCATCGGACTTATGGCTCCTTGGGAGGCCGAAGCCTTCAGGGCCATAAGACTGGCGTTGGCTCCCAGTATGCGGCGCAACTACGACCGAGCGGTAGGGCAATTTGATGCATTTCGGGCTAGCGAGGGACTGCAGCAGAGTTGGCCCATCCCCACTGAGCATCTGATGCGCTTTTGTGTCCATCAGAAGGGGCGTGGGCTGGCGGTTCGATCCATCAGGGGCCAGATCGCCGGGTTGGCGTTTGTTAGCAAGGCTCGGGGGTTCTCTGAGGCCACGGGGGACTTCCGAGTTAGGAAAATGCTCGAGGGATGGTCGCGCGAAGCGGGTCCTCGGGTGGATGCTAGGGAACCTATATCACCCATGGTTTTGAAAGGATTGATTTCTACCTGGGCTTCGATTTGTAGCTCACGGTACGAAGTTAGGTTATTTCATGCTGCGGCCCTCACGGCATTTTTTGGGGCGCTGCGCGTCAGCGAGTTGGTGGTCCAGTCCAAGGTGGACAGGTCTGGCCGGGCTCTTATGGCTGGGGATGTGGAGTTCCGGGGAGAGGGTGTTTCCCTGGTGATTAGAAAATCCAAAACTGACCAAAGGCAGAAAGGGGTGACTGTTGATTTGGGTATTTGTGCTGACAGGGACTTATGCCCAGTGCGCGCCCTGCGGAGGTACCTGCGGGTTAGAGGGGATGACACGGGGGTGTTATTTTGCCATGAGGATGGTTCCCCTCTTACACGTTACCAATTTTGGGCAGTGACTGAGAGGGCGCTGGTGAAATTGGGGCTAGCGGGGGTGAAATTTGGAACCCATTCTTTTAGAATTGGGGCAGCATCCACTGCCGCAGCTATGGGGTATTCGGCCCAGGCCATTCAGGGGGTAGGCAGGTGGAAGTCATCTGCTTATCGGTCCTATGTTCGTTCTTTTAAGAGTTTGTGAGAGTTTACTAATTGATGTTTTCCTAGGTGCTGTGTCCTGCCGTGAGAAACGAAGAATTTTGATCTGCGGGCACAGTATGGTGTTTTGGGCGGCTCATCAGGCCAGGCGGTCAGCTGTCGGGTCGCAGCTGGGCCTGAGCGAGTGGGCTGCAGTGGAGTGGCAGGGCCGGCGGGGCCTGCGTTGGCCTGGTTTGTTGCCACTGTTGTTTGGGCGTAGTGGGCCTGTCCCGCACATCTTGGTTATTCATTTAGGGGGGAATGATTTGGGGTTCCTTCATGGGAGGGCCTTGTCACTGCAGGCCAAGTGGGACTTGCAGGAGATTCGGCAGAGGTGGCCCGATGTCCTTATAATGTGGTCCGCTATGTTGCCTCGCAGGGTCTGGCGGGAGGCGAGGGACCGGCGAGCTATCGAAAGGGCTAGAATGAAGGCCAATCGGGCTATTCAGAAAGCCCTCGGGGAAGGTTTAGGGGTTTATTTGCCCCATCCAAGGATCAGGGCTGAGGTTGCCGGCCTCTATCGTAAGGATGGGGTTCACCTGTCTGAGGCCGGCAACCAAATTTTCCTCAATGACTTGCGGCAAGGTCTTCGGTTGGCCCTGGGCCAGTAGTGGGGCGCTAGGGCCTAAGCAGAGGCTTGGCCCTGGCGTTGGCGGGATAGAGTTGGGCTTTAGTCAGCGGGCCGGTGAGCACCCTTGGCGCTTCCCTAGGTCTGGGGAAGAGGGGTCTGCTAGGAGCGGCTGGTACTGCTTGTGACGGCTGCCAGCGCGCGTGGGCAGGCTGCCTAGGTAACCCCAAGTGCAAGTCCAGCCTCACTGCTGTACGGCTGAGGATTGGGAGCTTGGAAGGGGGAACCAATTTGCCAGGCTGTCCGGGTATCCTAGTCATCTTTTGGATGGTTAGCACCCGGGGCTTCGGGGCTCGCCCAGGCAGGTCAAGGCGGGGGTCTTTGGATTGACCACGTGGCTTGACCTGTACCGCTTTAACCTTGCCGCAGTTTGTTGAAAGTTAATGTTGAGGTTAATTTAATAAAGTGGCCCTTAGATCCAACACTGTTGTCTGTCTCTTCATTCCCACTAGGGGAGCAATTCGACCCTACCTCCGTGCAGCGTTCGCTGTGGAGGAGGGGGTCGCTTATTGCTCTCCTGGAAGGAGGGAGAGCAGACGCTTTCCCGGGCATCCGGGTAAGCGGTGCGGTGGGCGGAGCCTAGGAGCCGTTTGCTGCGGCTCTGCCCACGCACCTCCAGTTGCGTTTTTGTGCTCGGCCCACCCTCCTCACCCTGTTTTTGGTGTAGGTTTAACCGGTTGCCGTTTGGAGCCAGGTAGGAATTTTTTCCTCTCATCCTGATTGGCCCTGGATGGGGGGTTTTTTGCCTACCTTACACCAGGGCTTGTGTGTGGGAATTGGCTTAGGGTGGTGCTTGTTAGAACGTCCTGGCGGGATAGAGTTGGGCTTTAGTCAGCGGGCCAGTGAGCACCCTTGGCGCTTCCCTAGGTCTGGGGAAGAGGGGTCTGCTAGGAGCGGCTGGTACTGCTTGTGACGGCTGCCAGCGCGCGTGGGCAGGCTGCCTAGGTAACCCCAAGTGCAAGTCCAGCCTCACTGCTGTACGGCTGAGGATTGGGAGCTTGGAAGGGGGAACCAATTTGCCAGGCTGTCCGGGTATCCTAGTCATCTTTTGGATGGTTAGCACCCGGGGCTTCGGGGCTCGCCCAGGCAGGTCAAGGCGGGGGTCTTTGGATTGACCACGTGGCTTGACCTGTACCGCTTTAACCTTGCCGCAGTTTGTTGAAAGTTAATGTTGAGGTTAATTTAATAAAGTGGCCCTTAGATCCAACACTGTTGTCTGTCTCTTCATTCCCACTAGGGGAGCAATGTATTCATCACAGACAAATATTGGTATCGATCATAATCAAATATTGATTATAGCCAAAGAGGACTCTGTTTATTAGTTAAACAGTCTCTCAGTCCTGTTACAATAATACCTCCCACTGAAATTAAAATAGTTTCCTGCAAAACATTAGGAAAAACTCCCGAAACATTAGGAAGAGCGGTCCCTCAGTGGAACAGGCTACCTCAGGAGGTGGTGGGTTCTCCTCTTTTGGAGGTTTTAAAGCAGAGGCTAGATGGCCATTTGACAGCAATGCTGATTCTGTGAACTTAGGAAGATCATGAAAGGGAGGGCAGGAAGGGTTACATCAGTGCTTAGTTCTTGTGGCCCCTTCTTACATGCCCAGGATAATGCTGATCGCCACCTTGGGGTCAGGTAGCAATTTTCCTCAGGCCAGTTTGGCTAGGGATCTTGGAGGTGTTTTGCCATCTTCTGGGCATGGAGAAGGGGTCACTGGGGGTATATGAGGGGGAGGTAGTTGCGAATTTCTGGCATTGGGCAGGGGGTTGGACTAGATAGCCCTGGAGGTCCCTTCCAACCCTATGATTCTATGATTGTAAAGAGGGAGGGCTTTTTCAATTTTGCTGAAAACTTGGGCGAAACTGGCTCTCTCATTTTGACTCACCAGTAATACTGTTGACAATTTCCATCACCCATACTGCATATGTAAAATTCCTTGTTTTGCATGCTTGGCATATGTTCAGCAATTTAGTCTTCAAAGTTCCTCTATCCTCCCAAACGGAGAGCAATTAGTGCTGCCAAGAATCTACAAAAATAACCTTTTTATTTCCCAGACACGCTCTTCCTTTTAAATGCCACCCTTCTCTCTGAAAGACACGAAAGCCTTGAATATAAACAATATCCCCAAAATGAAGGGATGAGAGGCAAGGGGTGGAGGGAGAGGGGAAAAAAATATCTTAGCTGAGAAACAACTATCAGTTCCATTCACTGTGGCAGAATGACTCTAATCGCAGAGACGTTTATGAGTCATAAATTACCCTTTTATAAATGTGGTGCTTAGCGTTGGCTTTCAATGGACAACATATGGCAGGAGCATTTCTAAATAGCACGAACTGATAAATAGGCCAGTTGAAGTGCCCCAGTTTGTTAAAACGCAAACACGTTTAACTATCGCGTGTGGCAGCTTCTGTGTTTGCATCGCAAATGCCGCCAGTCTGATGCGAGAGTCGGGCGTTTGCCTTGAATTATGAACTGGGGTGGTGAGTCCATTTCTCATTGTAATTTATGAGGAACTGTGATTGGTGGACTTGATCATCCATCAGAAGAAGTTCCTTCGAGCGGTGTGCCCCGCTTGTGTTCTGGTATTTCCTGATACACCTTGTCAGGGCTCATTTCGAGGGGGAATGAGCCGGAACACAGTTCCGGCAGTTCCCCAAAGAGGTCACATGTCAGGTGGCCCCACCCACCTGACTCTCAGCCATTTTGGGCCCGTTTCCACCTGGATTGGGGCCAAAACAGCCCAGATCGGACCTCTGATGGGTGGTGGATCACTCTCCCACTCAGCAGAGGCCTGATCCTGACCATTTGGGGCTCCTTTTGGGCCATTTTCAGCCCCTTTTTGCTATTTTGGGCCCAATTTCGGCCCTGAATGGCCAGGATTGGATCCAAAACAGCCAGGATAGGTGAGGTCAGGGGGCGTGACATACGCAAATCAGTTATGCAAATGGCACATTTCCGGTGATGACAAGGGGTGTGGTATATGCTAATGAGTTATGCTAATGAGTCTCTCCAGCTCTTTTTCTACAAAATGACCCCTACACCTTGTGAATGCAAGAGGAATCCTGCCGGTGGTCTGAGGAACTGCACAGAAGAAAATGGTGGCTTATTCATAGAATCATAGGATCATAGGATCATAGAGTTGGAAGATACCTCCAGGGTCATCTAGTCCAACTCCCTGCACAGTGCAGGAAATTCACAACAACCCCCACACACCCCCTCAGTGAGCCCTGCTCCATGCCCAGAAGATGGCAAAACACTGCCAGGATCCCTATCCGAACAGTGTGTTATGTATATTATGTGCCATCAAGTCGCCTCCGACCTATGGTGACCCTATGATGGAAAGACCTCCAAAATGTCCTATCATTAACATACTTGCTCAGATCCTGCAAACTGGAGGATGTGGCTTCTTTTATTGAGTCAAGCCATCTTGTTTTAGGTCTTTCTCTTTTCCTACTGCCTTCCATTTTTCCTAGCATTATTGATTTTTCCAGAGAATATTGTCTTCTCATGACGTGGCCAAAGTACGATAGCCTCAGTTTTGTCATTTTAGCTTCTAGGGAGGATTCAGGCTTGATTTGATCAAGTACCCACTTATTTATCTTTTGGGCTGTCCGTGGTATCCACAAAGCTCTCCTCCAGCACCATATTTCTATACTATATTACTTGTTAGCACCCCTGTATGAGAGTTTGGGGTCTCAGAGAGCAGAGCAAAGAGTTTGTGGTTCACCCTATACTCACCTGTTCATTCAGCCACAGGACATGGCAACTTTGATTGCCCAGTTTTCTGATTCAGTATAGGACAGCTTCATATGTTAATGTGATGGGGAGGAACTGGAGCTTTCTGTGGCTGCTTAGCTTGTCTTTCCTTTTAGGAAGCAAGGAGAAGTATGGAAGGCCTTCACAATCGGGAACATTCTTCGGAACAAAAGATGGCTCCCTGCTTTAAATGCAGAAAGTTTCTTGTCCAATTTGAGGCTTTAGAACCTGTCATGAGTAGGTAAGCAAGATGAGTGAAGGCAGAGAACATTAGTGACAGATGGGGAAAAAATGTTTGCTTTGTTCGTTCGCTAAGCTCTGAGCTCTGAAAAAGAAACCGTATGCCTTTAGGGTATCTTTCTATCCCAAGCTAAATTCCCTTGTATCTTTGGTAACAGAACTGTTTGTGATGGCAGAAGTCATTGTGTTTCAAGGCACAAAAACAGCCATAACTGGGAAAACACAGTTAGACGTGAAACAGAATGTTTATTTTGCATAGATTCAGCTCTCCCCTATAGCATATTGAATTACTCACACCAGTATGATTTGTTTGCAAAGAGATAGATAGATAGATAGATAGATAGATAGATAGATAGATAGATAGATAGATAGATAGATAGATAGATAGATAGATAGATAGATAGATAGATAGATTGATTGATTGATTGATTGATTGATTGATTGATTGATTGATTGATTCTAGGGCTGACATTAGACAACATAGAACTACCCAGTAGGATCATACTTGAAGCACAGGTAGCATGTAGGAGAACATACTTCAAGCAACAGATAGCAACATAGTGGTGAAGTCTATGGTATCTAACTCATTAGCGAAGCATCTCATTGAGACCATCTCCCTACAATATAGCCCACCTGTCTCTGTAAAAGGGCTTTCATGAATTTTAAAGGATAATATCTAAAACCATTAATTTCTAATGTTTTGCATCTTGAGGTGTTTTTCTATCCTTTTTACTGCAATATGAAGTAAAAAAATTCAGCATTGTGTGACAATGTCACTTTCAGGGGAAAAGCCAGAAGTGGTGATGGGTAACTCTAGGAATCACTGGGAACTCTATGGTTTTACGTGATGTCATCATGCTTCCAATGTCACTGTTTTTTAAAATTTTTCCCTTCCTTGGAATGGTAGTGGACAACAGGAGCACTAGCAAGGCATTCCTCCCCTCCCCACTCACAAACAATGGGGCTTGGCAGCTCTATGTATAGAGAATGTGCTAGGCTTTTGTGTATACCTGCAAGTTTTATGTGCATTGCACTATGGGGGTTTGGAAGGAAGGAAGGAAGAAAGGAAGGAAGGAAGGAAATACATTGGGTAAGTTGTGGATGAGGAACTGCAGGGAAAAGTCAGGCACAGGGAGGGGGGACCTGATTTTCTGCTCCCACCAGATCTTGAGGGAAGCAATTGTTTGAATATTATACTTACTTCATGGCTCCCAGATTGCTATATATTAACCAACAAACACCTGCTAGTAATATTTATGATCAAAACAGCTAAAAATATCAAGAGAACTGTTTTTCTTCCAGGAAGCTTCTGTTATTTTTAGTTCCACAGAACACACAGTAGAATGAAACAGTATTCAATCTACTTTGAAAGCCACCCATACACAAGTGGATTCTGAAGTGATAGTGACAGATGAAGAAAAAAGGCCTTAGGGGTTGTGGTGGATAGCTTGACTTAGGGACCAGTACTGGCATTTTTTTTTTAAAAAAAGCAAATTTCATGCTAGGAGTTATCAGGAAAGGGACTGAGAATAAAACTGCCTGCCTAGTTATATTGGCTTAGTAACATGAATACAAATCACTTCTGAAGAAGTGAGCTGTGGTTCATGGAAGCTCATACCCTACTACTAATTGTGTTAGTCTTATAGGTGCTATTGGACTCTTGCTCTCTTCCAGTCCTTTAAAGAGTTCAGGACACTGCGTGTGGTCCTCCGCTCTTCTAGTTTGTTACTGCAATAAACCTTGTGAGTTAGTTAGGCTGACGGAGAATTACTGGCCTAAGTTTTGTGGTAAGCAGGATTTTGAACCTCAGCCTCCCTATGTAACGATAACGATAACGATAACGATAACGATAACGATAACGATAACGATAACGATAACGATAACGATAACGATAACGATAACGATAACGATAACGATAACGATAACGATAACGATAACGATAACGATAACGATAACGATAACGATAACGATAACGATAACGATAACGATAACGATAACGATAACGATAACGATAACGATAACGATAACGATAACGATAACGATAACGATAACGTGGCCATGGCCACGACCATGACGATAACAACTATGCTTATATACCACTCTTCTAGACAGATTAGTGCCTCACCCAGAGCAGTGAACAAGTTAGTGTTATTATTATCCCCACAATACAGCTTGGGAGCTGTGACTGAAAGAAGTAGCTTACCCAAGGCCACCTGCTGAGCCCATGGCAGTAGTGGGATTCAAACCAGTGGAGTGTTGATTCACAGCGAAACCACTTAACCACGGCTACAGCAGTATAGTATAGAATAATATAGTATATATTAGTATACTACAGTATAATATAATATAGTATAATAGAGTATAATGCTCTCACCACTACACTGGCTTTCCGCTGAGCTCTCTCTGTGGGCTTTTCAGCCTTTTCAATCTACTTAACTCTTCTTATACCCTCACTACAGATCTAGTAGCTGTGGCACTGATCTCATGAAGGGAGTGCAGTCTCCTTTGACCTCATCTCCACAGGCTTTAAAGGGGCAGTTTGGTAGGAAAAGAGGGTATAAACTTCTCCTCCTCACTGGCATCTAGAATAAGATGAGTAGCCGAATTAGTCTGTCTGTAGCAGTAGAAAAGAGCAAGGATTCAGTAGCACCGATAAGACTAACAAAATTTGTGGTAGAGTATGAGCTTTCAAGATTTCCAGAGCTAAAGCACCATCAGCTTCTCTCTGTCTCCAGCTCTGCTTTTCGATCAGGGCCGAATGACAATAGCAGGTAAATTCGGCATCTGCAATCACTCCACTCACCAAGATATAAAGAGAGATGGATTCACATTCTAGCTGCGACTCACGAAAGCTCATACCCTCCCACAAATTTTGTTAGTCTCATAGGTGCTACTGGACTCTTGCTCTTTTCTACAGGCATCTAGAATATTGCTTTGGCAGAACCAGAGAAGATCTCGAGGCCATAATACTTGTCTTCATATTGAAAGTGAGTCACCAAGTTTCATATCCAGAACCGAACCAAGCTACCCAAATCAGACCCTTGGACCAGCAAGGTCATTATTATCTGTTCAGATGGGCAGCATCTCTACAGGGTCTCAGGTGGAGGTCTTTTCCACCACCTATTATCTGATCCTTTTAACTGGAGATGATGGGGATTGAACCTGGGATCTTCTTCATGCGAAGCAGCTGCTCTGCTCCCTAAGCCACAGCATCTCCCCCCAACAGTGTTACTGGTTGCTACATGGTTAAAGCCAAAAATCGCTCAATCTGTTCAGTGGTAGGGTGGAATGTCATGTATGTCTGTACCCATTCATCAATGCCAATTTTAATTCTGATTCTGAAGCTTAGTCCAGTTATTATAAACATGATCCTGATGTAACTCAATTTCCTTTTGCTAGTGCTCTGTTTCTCAGACTTTCACAGGTGATTATCTGTTGGACTCCAATGTTTATGACCTAGCATTTTCTCTCAGACTATGATATGTCTTTCGTCCTAGCAATGCATCATGATAGCACAAATATGTAAAATGTTCTCACAAAGAAAGAGTGGCAAAAGATTGTTTAGAATTGAGATGGGAAGGAAAAGCGGGGTAGAAAAGAGATGTATTTTTCCCATGTTGTCATTCCTGTCAAGCTTCTACTTGAGCTGCTTAGATGCTTGCCTTGCTCCTAAGTAGACCTATGGACCTGAATATGGAAAAGATCTGATTTCTGAATAAAAGTCATTTAACCAAGGACCTGTGTCTTGCTATAATGATCCAGAGATCTGTCTGCCATATCCTGTCATCCAGAGCCTGACATGGGAGATTGTCTTAGAGACCTGTATCAGTTGAGCTTTACAAGAAAAGAGCAGAATGAAAGTGTAACAAACATATGTTGTGGTTTATAGGAAATGTTCTATTTTCAAGACAATATCGGAGAACATCTTAGCTGGGATGCAAAATAGTAAAAAGTTCAGTAGCACCTTTAAGACTAACCAACTTTATTGAGGCGTAAGCTTTGAAGAAACACAACACTCTTCATCATCAGATGCATGGGCTGGGATGGGCCATCATGAAGTGGCATGACATTTGGATCAGTCTCTGCAGAAGTAACGTGACGGCCCTTAAGCAAGGTGCATACATTTTCTTGAGTCTTTTGTTTAGCTAAAGGTGTTCCTTTAGTTTTAGCGGCCTTTGATGGCAGGTGGTTATTCTGAAAAACTTGAGTAAGATCTGGAGAGGAGCTGACTGGAAATGAAATTCAGTTTAGAGTAAAGCAGACAGGGGAGGCAGCAAAGGCAGCGGCAGGAAAGCAGTGTCAGAATGCATATGTGAAAAAAAGAAAAATTTGCAATATGATTTAGAACTATTTCCATGATAAATAAGAAGCAGTATTATTCAGCATGCAAGAGGTTTTTTTTTAAAAAAAATATTGTATTGATAAATTTATAATCCCATTAAAAAGGGGAAAAGAAAAAGAGAGAGAAAATAGAAATAGAGAAGAAGAGGGGAAAAAAGAAAGAAAATAGAAAAGAAACTGGAGAAGAACAAAGAAAAATGATACATATATATAAAAAAAATCATTTTCAATTTTCTCTACAACTCGGTAATATCATTACAAACATTATACTTATATTCTTAATGCCTCAAAAATTTACCTTTTCTATATTCTCCCCCCTTTTATTTAATTTCCCCAAATTTATCTTCTTAGAAATCAAATCTAGAAATCATCAGTTTATCTCTTCCAGTTTCACACAGGAAGTCAATAAAGGTTTCCCATTTGTTATGAATATAGGCTATGTTTTATCTCTGATCAAAGCTGTAAGTTTAATCATCTCAGCTAACTCCATCATTTTCAGTCATCTGTTGAAACCAGTACTGTATTTCCCCATTTTTGCTCATATAAAAGCCTTGCCACCGTTGTCATATATAAAAATAAGGCACCATATTTATTTTCCAGCTGTTTGTCCATTAGGCCCAACAAAAACGCTTCTGGTTTAAGTTGTATATTGATCTTCAAAATGTTCTGTATTATCGTATGAATTTGTGACCAATTTTTTTTTTTGCTTTAAGACAAGTCCACCAAAGGTGACACAATGTTCCTTCAGGCTGCTCACATTTCCAGCATTTGTTCAAGATACAATAGTCAAAAGCATCAAGGTTTTGAACATTTAAATCGCTGTTGGCAATTTATGGTCAAATTATAATTTGAGCTGAGAAGTGTTTGCTCACCGCTGAACAAAATTTAGTAAGAAAAAGTTACAGAAATCTGAATGTTTGAATCTGTCCGTGGTAATTCCATTTCACTTGGGAGCAACTGTTGTGACTAGAGGTGGGCACAAACTGAAATATGAACTAAAGTTCGTCAAGAAGCAAGCCATTTCTTGGTTCGCGAACCGGCGGTTCGCATTTCTGATGAACTGTTATGACTTTTAGGCCGGTTTGTTTGGTTCATTTTTCGGTTCGTCATTGCAGACAGCTTAGTGCTGCCCCGGAAGTGACATATTCATGAACCAATCAAACCGGTTCACGACCGGGCACTTACATACTGTTTCATGGTTTACGGTTCATGAATAGAGATGGGCACGATCCAAAAAAAATTAACGATCCAGGTGATCGTGGATCGTCGCCGGCGACGATATCAAATTAACGATCCACACCGGTCATCTCCCATTTCCGATTGGTGGATCGTGGATTGTGGATTGTGGATCGTGGAGGCAAAAGCGGAGGGTTACCCCACTGTTCCCAGCGATACAAGAATGGTGGGTGATGCCAGTGGCATCTGTGTTTGTGTTTTGCTGTCTGTGTTTGGCTGTCAGAGCTGCCTATCAGGGTTTGCAGGGATGAGATTGGAGTGCCCATGGCTTCAGAACACCCCCTTCCCCCTCCCTCCCTTGGGTGTCTTCTCCCAGCTGGTGACTGCTTTGCTGCTCTGTGGTTGGAAGGAAGCCCTGCTGATTAAGGCAAGCTGGGCTTCCATTCGTGTTTCCAGGGCGACAGAAGGAGGGCAAACACAGCTCAGGCATTCCCCTGGCTTTGTTGCCAGGGGAATAGATTGCTGGCGCCTGAATGTCTGTCTTCCCAATCCGAGCACGATCGCCCCGATCAACCCTGATCCAGCCCCCTCCCGACCGCTGCATCGTTGGCCATGGATGAGCACGATCCGCCGGGTCCTGATCGCACGAACTCCATTATCGTGGTTTTTTTTCCGATCGTAATGCGGATCATGCCCATCTCCATTCATGAAACTCAACAAACCATGAACCACAATGAACCGCCATTTTTCTGGTTTGTGCCCATCTCTAGTTGTAGAGAAAAATGCTTTTCTGTTTAGTTTTACAGAGGACATGTTTCTGAAGCTTTGGTCAAGAGGCCCTGCTAGGCCTTACTGCTTTGTTAAGACATTCCTTTTTGCCCAACCTCCCCCTTCCTTTCTTTGTTGCTAGCAGCTCTCTGAGAACGGAGTTTTCTCCAGCCTTTCGGCTCGCTCTCACCTTGGAGATAAGATAACGCTGTGAGCAACTGAGCTTCTCTGGACAGTCAGTAGCCAATTAACATTCTTGACTTTGGGAACTGCAAGATGGGGACTTGATGCCAAGGACTGCAACCTTTGCACTCAACCCCTTCTGCATGTAGTCTCCTTTTGACTATGAGCCAAGCTACAAGTGATGCCTGACACAAGTTGGACACTTGTCAGCTTCCCTTAAGTTTTGATGGGAAATGTAGGCATCCTGGTCTTGCAGCTATAATGGAGAGCCAAGCTGTAAAACCTGGACGCCTACATTTCCCATCAAAACTTGATGTAAGCTGACAAGTGTCCAACCTATGTCAGGCGTCACTTGTAGCTTGGCTCTGTGACATCACTTCTTTGCCACTTGAATGGAGCAGGGCCCACCCTACTGAAGTGGCAAAAGTGTCATAAAAATCCTTAACCTAACATGGATACTTCAGACCTGTGGTGGGTTACAGTGATCCTTCCATTGTAACTCGCCCTTCGTCTCAAATCTGGCTCTGATTGAGGATGGAAGCCCAGGCGCCCATCTACTTTGCCTTGCTGTGAAGCCTAGCCGGCCTTTGCCTCTCGGCGAGAGATTTTGCCTCCCACCTTCTTGACAACTTTGTGATTTATCTTTTGTTACGATATTGGTATGTATAAGTTAGAGCTTACAAAGCTATAGGATTTGTTATTTTATTCCTCACATTCTGTTTTGTGCATTTTAATGTGACCTTGCACCTTAATAAAATAATTATATTTTGTGTGGGTTTGTGACTTTGAAGTCTCAAAACTTTAAATCACTTTGCTGAACTCCCTTTTGTTAGCTCTTGTGAACCACCTACCATTCAAATACCTTTTGCTGTGAATTCTACTTGCAACACCATCCTTGCAGGGTAGACTTTGCTTTGGTTAATTCCCTTATAGGCTGGGAGTGGTGTCCCTCCCCTCCTAAGCTTTGGGAACCGCTGAGGGACTGGTGGCAGATTTGCAGGGCATTTGGAGGACTTCCTTTCACTTGCCAGTTGTGTAACTTTGTGCAAACCAGTCTACAGGACTTTGCTAGCTCTTCCCCTCAGCTGGGTTGAGACGCCAGGGCCCCGTGGCCGTGACAGTTGAGACTTTAAAGAGTAGCATTGTTTTTTAGGTCCCATATTCCTGCTCTCCATGGGCTCATTTGTGTTCTTGTGTATAAGCAAATATCACAGAAAGACCATCAGATTCTTGTGCTCTGTCCTCTACAAAGAAATTGGAAAAAGGGTGAACCACCAGCAAATATTGAATGAGGGAGGTCACTAGCTAGAAAACCCTGTTGCCCATCTCTCAGAATAGTGATGGGAGAAAAACAAAATTAAAAAGTCTATGTTGCCAGCATCACCAGGTCACTTCCTGGTTCAACCTGGAAGTGACAAAAGGGTAACTCTAGGAATAGCAAGAAACTCTATGGTCTTGTGGGTTGTACCCAGAAGTGACATAAATTGGTGAAGTCACATGCACATCCCCTTGTTCTCTCCCCATTCTGCCTACTCGAGCAGACAACCCTAGTTATATTCCTGTGAGGCAAGATAAGTTCTTAGAAATCTTAGAAATACAGAACAAACCTTAGGAACTTGTGAAGCCACCCACTCACACCAGTAGTGCTTGATTTAAGTACATTTCTTTCATGAGCCTCCAGGTTTGTTTTCCAGGTTCTCTGCCAGTGACATGGACGTAAATTTGTCAGCAGGAGTGGAAGATGCAGACGCAAAGCTTCCATTAACGTCAGCAGGAGTTGTGAGGCGGAAGCAAAAGCTGCCCTCCCTGCAGAGTGCTGGTGCTGCCAATTTATTCTTTGCAGCAGCCTTGCGTAACTATCCATCAGCAAGCTGTTGATAAACTGCAATGGAGAGAAGGAGGCACTCTGGTGTTTCTTGGCATTGATACAGGATCAGCAGTGTGAAATAAACCAACTGTCCCTTGCCACACGCACACACGTATACTCTTGAAATGAGTCGGGCCAAACCGGGCTGGAACAAGTATTTCATTCATTCTCACTCCCAGGTAACGGTGCCTGTAAAATCGTGCCAGCAAAGCGTTTGGGTCAAAAAGGCATTTCAGCCACAGATGGGACGCGGCTGGCTTTTAAGTCCTCTTCCCTGGAATTGGCATTGTTCAGTATGTTGTTAATTAAAACATTACACCGCTCAGGGGTCAGATAAATTATGTGATCCATATCGAAGCGCTTACCTGGCCCATGGGCAATATAATCTTGCTGTTATTGTAAGGTTCAGGATCGTGCCAGCGTAGCTGCAGTGTAACAACAGTTGCTGGTGGGGGTGGGGGGTGGGGAGGCAGAGTGGAAATTGCTCCATATGATTCATTTCAACGAACAACAAGCTAGTTAAGGACCATCTGTGCCACTAAAAGATAAGCTGGGAATTCCTTACCAACACACACACACACACACACACAAAATATCTTGGTCCACCCTCTCCTCCCCCTCCAATCTTCCCCTCCCTCTGTCAGGTTCATCACATTGTTCCATCAGCACATGCATTGTGCTTTGAACCTTCTTTGGAACATGAGGCCCTTCCCCATAGCTTGCTTTCTGATATAAATTGGTTTCTGCTTCAATTTTCCCCCTGCTGATAAGTCCGGGGCTGTGTTACTGTCGTTGGGAATGCTTTGACATCTGATTAAAACAAATAAAAAAAATCCTCTTTCCAATTCAATCACAAATAAAATAAAATAGCTTCTGGAATTCACCAGCTGGTCTCATTTGACCTGGAGATATAGGTCTTCCAACATCGTTGATGGCAAGTTGTAACACAACTATGTTGCTTTCATCCCAATGAAGTCCGTAAGTCATCGGCTTTCCGTAAACAATGCAAAACCGAACTATTCAAAAAGGTTTTTTACTCAATGGGGAGGGCTGTATTGTAGGGATGGGGTCTCAGATGCTTCACTAACAAGTTGGAGATCATAGATTTCATCAAATATGTACTCCTATGTACAACCAGTGCTCCATGTTGTCTAATGTTAATCCTAGAATTGATTGTTTTGCGCCAGTATTTTTTCTACTCTGTCTTGGATCTTGCTAATGCTATGTCTTTAAACTTGCATCTGTCTACCTTATGGAATTGTATTGAAATGTACTTGATACTGATTGTATTAAACTTACTGTGTAATCTGAGTTTCAGCGAGAAAGGCAGACTATAAATGACGTAAATTAAATAAATAAAATAAGTGGGAAATCTATCAGGCCCCACAGAGGTTGCGAGATGAAAGGAAATGCAAGAGTCTATAGGATGAGGCCTTCAGACAGGGTTGGAAATCCAGTTGCAAGTGGAAATCTCAACAGACAGATGGACTCTAGCAAGTGATGGGGAATGGGATTTTTTTTAGTTTCTATATATTTTAAAGAAGAAAATAACAATAAACAGTAAACAATGCATAAAGGAACCAAAACGGAATATATAACAGTGTACTTAAACTTCATGCGCAGACCTGGATAGCCCAGGTACGCCCGATCTTGACAGATCTCAGAAGCTAAGCAGAGTCGGCCTTGGTTAGTATTTGGATGGGAGACCTCCAATGAAGACCAAGGTTGAAGAGGCAGGCAATGGCAAACCACCTCTGTTAGTCTCTTGTCATGAAAACCCCACCAGGGGTCGCCATAAGTCAACTCTGACTTGATGGCACCACACACACACACTTTTAAACTACACGCACAGACTTGGATACTGCCGGTGAACCTGATCTTGTAAGATCTCAGGAGCAAAGCAGGGTCAGCCTTGGTTAGTAATTGGATGGGAGACCTCCAATGAAGACCAGGGTTTCAGAGGCAGGCAATGGCAAACCACTGCTGTTAGTCTCTTGTCATGAAAACCCCACCAGGGGTCACCATAAGTCAGCTCTGACTTGAGGGCACCACACAAACACACTTTTAAACTACATGTGCAGACTTGGATAGCCCAGGTGAACCTGATCTTGTCAGATCTCAGGAGCAAAGCAGGGTTGGCCTTGGTTAGTAATTGGATGGGAGACCTCCAAAGAAGACCAGGGTTGCAGAGGCACGCAATGGCAAACCACATCTGTTAGGTTCTTGCCAGTCACAACTCTGACTTGTGGGCACTATCCACTACACTTAAACTACATAATACTTCTCCACTCCACTCCATACCCATACTTATTATTTAACATTCAGCATTTTGTATTCAACATTTTATGTTCAGCATTATATAATAATTATTCTTAGTCTTTCTTAGTTTCCAGCTACATAATCAAGGAAAGCTTTCCATTTTTTCTGAAATGCTTGGATTGGTCCATTGTGCATATAAGAAGTTAATTTAGCCATTGACACATATTCATACAATTTGTTCATCCATTTGTCATATCCAGACAGAATTCCACCTTTTGTTGTGTTGCATATATTACTCTCTCCACCATCACCATATATAAGAAAGTTCACTGTGCCCTTTTATTATGTTACTTGGAAGGATATCGAATAACATTTTTAAGATTTAGCACAAAGTGGAACTTTAATATCTTTTACATCTCACCATGTATTTTTATCCAATATCTTCTCGCCTTCTTGCATGTCCACTACATATGACAAAATGGTGCATCCGTACATTGGCATTTCAAACACCTTTCACTGTAATCTTTGTTAATTTTTCAATGTTCTTAGGGGCAATATAGCATCTAAACTGGATTAACAGGTCCATGAGATCTCTGAGATGGGATGGTAAGAAAATTATTTAAAAAATCAAAACATGCTTAAAATTGAGAATTTGGGAACTCTCCCGAGCCCGGCCTGAAATGCTCTGAGTTTTTTTGGAATTCTTCTGGCATTCTACCATGCTGTTCCACAGTCAAATATCCTCAGAGATAGGAGGGGAAGCAGGGAGGGAGGGGAACAAGATGGTGGATGACAGGGCAATGGTGATCCAACATGGCTCCCCCAGTGCTATGAGCCTAAAGGGTGATTAGGGCACCCATAATTTCTCCCCTGAGTCCCCCACATCACTGGTGGACTTGGTAATAATGTTTATTTTGTTCATAAGATTGAAAGCCCATTAAAGGAGCTGAGAAAAGAAAAATTAAAGAAAAAGGAATAGAAAGAGAGAGAAAAATGAAGAGAAAGAAATGAAAATTAAAGAAAGGAAAAACAAAGAAAAAAATAATGGTTGTTGTGGGTTTTCCGGGCTGTATTGCCGTGGTCTTGGCATTGTAGTTCCTGACGTTTCGCCAGCAGCTGTGGCTGGCATCTTCAGAGGTGTAGCACCAAAAGAAAAAAATACATAATTCATTTTCCATTTTCCTCTACTACTCGTATTACATCTTTACACACATTGTACTTGTAGTTTTAATACCTCTAAAAATTTTCCTTTTCAATACTGCCCCCTTCTATTTATTGTTCACAAATTTATCTTCTTGGAAATCAAATCCACAAATCATCATCATCATCACCATCACCACCATCATCATCATCATCATCATCATCATCATCATCATCATCACATTCAATTCATATATCACCCTTCAGGGCAACTTAACACCGACTCAGAGCAGTTTACAAAGTGTGTTATTATTACCCTCTCTACAATCACCCTGTGAGGTGGGTGGGGCTGAGAGAGCTCTGAGAGAGCTGTGACTGACCCACTCCTCCTGCTTCAAGTAGAGGAGTGGGGAATCAAACCCGGCTCTCCAGATTAGAGTCCTGCCGCTCTTAACCACTACACCAAATTGGCTTATCAATTCATTTTTTCTCACCTCATGCAGAAAGTCAATAAGAGGCTTCTAATTAACTATGAAAGTAGAGTGTTTTATCTCTGATCAGAGCTGTACATTTAGCTATCTATGCTAACGCCATCATTTTCACAATCCAGTCATCCGTTGAAGGCAATACTATACTTTTCCATTTTTGCGCATATAACAGCCTAGCCGCCGTTGTCATGTTCAGAAATAGAATACCACGTTCATTTTCCAACTGTTTGTCCATTAGTCCCAACAGGAAGGCTTCTGATTTAAATTGTATATTGATCTTCAATTTTTTCTGTATTATCGTATGAATTTGTGAGCAAATTTTTCTTGCTTTAAAATAAGCCCACTGGTGGACTCAGTATATGGTTGGCTCATCTAGAGCCGAGGGAGGCTCTCTGATAATGAGGAATGACCTGAGAGGAATGACTTTTGAGCAAAGCAAAGGAAGAAGGAAGGGGTCATGGAAGGGAGGTTGAAGAATAGTGATCCAGGAAGGAGGAGAATGCGGGAAACTCCATCTCACTGGTTCTGGTAAGGTGCCTTAAAATACAGAAGTAGGTAAAGCTAGGAGACTTCTTGAATTTCGGAGCAACAAAAGCCCGATGTGGATGGTCATCCTCCAGGTAGATCTGGAGGTCTCTTGGAATTACAATTGATCTCCAGACTACAGAGATATGTCCCGCTGTAGGAAATGGCAGCTATGGAGGGTAGACGCTATGGAATAACATCCCCGTTGAGCTCTCTCCCCTCCCCAATCTTCACTTTCCTGAGGGTCTTCCCCAGGTATCCCAGAATTTCACATTAGAGTAAGCAACCCTAGCCCATTGGCAAGGGAGAAGGAGGGGCAATCGCAAAGGGAGCTGCTGACGGGCTCTAAAGCAATTCCCTCCTGGCTTTGGCTTGAAGTACAGGAGCTCTAGACCTTGTGAAGTCCAGGGGTTGCCATCTCTGGGCTGGGACATTCCTGGACATTTTGGGCGACAGAGCCTGGGGAGGATGGTTTAGGGAGGAATGTCAGTAGGGTATAATGCCGTATAGCCCACCTTCCAAAGCAACCATTTTCTTCCTGGGAACTGATCTCTGTAGCCTGGAGATCAGTTGTAATTCTGGGAGATCTCTAACCACTACCTGGAAGTCAGCAACCCCAAGTAGAGTTGTCAGCTCCAAGCAGGGAAATTTCTGGATATGTGAAGGTGGAGCCTGGGGAAGAACCTCATCAAGGCATAATGCCATCGAGTTCACCCTCCAAAGCTGCCGTTTTCTCCAGGGGGATGGATTTCTGTCATCCAGAGAGCAGTTGTAACTATGGGTGATCTTCAGGTTCCACTTGCAAGTTGGCAACCCTAAGGCAGATGCTGCATTCATCTGGAGATGATTTTGCATGGTTTGATCTTTCTTTATGAGAAGATCTGTATTAGAGTCCCTTCCTACACCCACATCACTGTGAGCTAAACTTCACAAGACACCTAACACGTGTTGGGTTCCTGCAAATTTACCTGGGAAGTGTAGTCAAGCCAGCAGCAGCAAAGCCAGAAGGATGAGCGGGTAAGAGTCAGCAAGGGGAGCCAGAAGCTGGCAGGCAGCTAGCAGCAGCAGAAATTGTTGCTGAGGCTGCTGCCACACCTGCTAGACTCGACCATCCCTTCTCACAGAGCCAGGAAGGAGACTCAATGGGAAGCTGCAACACAACCATGTTGCTTCCATCCCAATGAAGTCTGTAAGTCATCAGTGGCCACTTTGGGCTCTCCTCGCTGACTCTTTCCCTTCCATCCTTCTGGCCCTGCTGCTGCTGGACCAACTACACTTCCCAGGTAAACTTCTGGGAACATGACACGTGTTGGACGTCTCGTGTAGTTTAGTTCTGTGTTCCCACCTTCTGAAATGAGGCTGGTGGCAACCAGAGACAGGGCGGTCCCTTTCTGTGGCAGGACCTTGAGTCTGGAACTCGCTTCTTGCACCTGGTACCTAAATTGTTCAGTTTTAGACTCCAGGTGGGAAAAGAAAGTCTTTCCCCCAGTTTTTTGATTAATCTATGCTGAAGTGGTTTAATGAGCCTTGATTAGTTTTCCAATTACTGATACTTTCTTTTAAATGTTTCATTTTTGTAAAGAAAAAAGCAGCAACACATTTCAAATGAATCCATTTTCTTCCTTTCAGCTTTCTTCACTGTCCAACTTTATTTATTTATTTATTTCAAATTTGTATTCCTCCCTCCCCACAAGCGGGCTCAGGGTGGATAACAACATATTAAAATAAAATTAAAATACAGTTAAAATTCATATTAATTAAAAACAACACATTTAAAACAAGATGGTGGACAGCCTTCACAGGGAGGGTTTTATACACCCCTTTTTTCCAGGCCGGCGGAGGCCCAGCCTCAGCCATATGCCTAGCGGAACAACTCTGTCTTGCAGGCCCAGCGAAAAGATAGTAAGTCCTGCCAGGCCCTGATTTCAGCAGACAGAGCATTCCACCATGTGGGAGCCAGGACCAAAAAGGCCCTGGCTCTAGTTGAGGCTAGGCAGGCCTCCTTGGGGCCAGGGACCACCAACATCTGTTTGTCCCCTGATTGGAGTGCCCTCTGGGGAATATATGGGGAGAGATGGTCCCGTAGATACACTGGTCCCAGTCCACACAGGGCCTTATAGGTCAATACCAGAACATTGAATCTGATCCGGTACTTTCGCATCCATAATTCTTAACGGGGAATACCATTGTTTGGATTATCTTGATTTCGGAAAGAGAGACATCTTTATCTTTAAGAAACTTCTCAAGCTTCCTCACTGCTGCTCTTCTGAGTCTCAGTCTCCTGATTTCCTCGTTGCAATATCCCTGTTGGTTGATGATTGAGCCAATGAATAAAAAATCTTGAATAATTTCAATTTCCTCATTGTCAGCTTTAAAATCATATACTTGGACTTCCATAAAGCTTTTTACGAAGTTCCTCACCACATGCTCCTGAGTTAACTTAGCCATCAAGTAAGGCTGCAAGGTCTCCTACTGCCTGGCAGCCCCCTATCCCTGCTGCTTCTTGAAAGGGCAGCAGAGGAAAAAATGCCAGTAAGACCTCTGTAACTCCAATGGCACATCTGATGCAAACCTGGAAGTGATGTCATCACATTGGGGTGACACTCTAAGATTCCAGTGAAACTCTATGCTAAAACCATAGTTTCAATAGAATCCTAGAGTGTTACCCCAATGAGATGAGCTTGGCAGGCAACTCTGTCATCTAGGGATAAGAGGATGGGTGGATTAGAAAGTGATTAAACTACAGAAATACGGACATAGGTTTAATGAACAGTTATCAGAATGGGGGAAAGAACAGTAGAGGCATGATTATTGGGATTGGTGCTGTTAGTCTGATCATAACTTGTTTTGTATTGGGAGTGAGCAGAGAAGTTGCCAAGGTCATGGATGGCATCCAGTGAGCACCTAACAGATAGTGAAGTGCTTCAAAGGGGTCTCTCCAATTAGACAACAAGCTGATTGATAGTAAAGGAGGAAGTGTTGTAGGTGAAAAACTGTAATGGATTAATAATATGCTTATTATGCTTTTTTACTGTTTTTGTACTTTGTATGTAGGCCACTGTTTGCTCTTCATAATTGTGTTTTTGATATGTTTTACTTTCCTTTTTTGCTCTATCTTTTAACTTTTCTACAATAATAATAATAATATTTTTTTAAAAGGGTCTCTCCAAACTGGATAAGTGGGCAGCAATATGGGAAATAAAGTTCAATGTAAGTTCAAATTGAGGCAAAAACTGCCAACCATAACCATATGAAGGCGAGGCCTGAACTTTCCTCATATGATTATCTACTTTGTCTTTTCTCTACTTTGTCTATGTTCTCTGACAGATATTTAATATCCTCTTCACTGTTTTCCAAAACTCTTCACCGGCAGTCTAAATGATCTCCCTAGACTCTTTAAAGATTTAAACAGCACTTTCATTTCAAGATGAACTGACGTCCATTTTTATTTCTTTCGATTTCCTGTACAGTCATCCTGTTCGATGAACCTGGTTTTTTTTGCTGCTGTTAATGACACTTTTGCTTCTTTTACACCATTTTAAGCCTATTAATTAACTCACAATATCAAAAGATGTGAACATTTTTACAGCGAAGAGAACCCGGTGAAAAAAGAAGGTTCGTAGACTGATTTTCCACAGGACAATAAAAATGGCGATATGCAAATGAAAACAGCAATCTTGCTAAATTGAAACTTGGTCCTATATTTGAATTGTATCGAGAAATGAATTGTCCACCAGTGGTTTGGCGCCTAGAGACTATGAGCACAGTGGCTGCCAGGAACATGGCTCTTTCTGCTTCCTACTTCCCCCAACAGCTCCCCACCGCACCTCGGGCTTCCAAAAGGCCAATGCTGTGGGTCACATAGGTCATTTCCATACATCCTTAGAAGTGCAGCCAACTCATGGAATGCTGGTGGCTTTCCCCCAGGATTCCAGACATCTCCATTTGCGAAACGGTTGCAGGCTGTTTAGATTCCATTTTTTCAGTGCCTTTTCTGGGACCACAGGAAAGTGCAATCCCAGAAAAGGTGCTGAAGAAATGGAATCCAAACAGCCTGCAACCGTTTCGCAAATGAAGACGTCTGGAATCCTGGGGAAAAGCTGCCAGTGTTCTGTGAATGTGATGTCCCTATAAGGATGCACAGAAATGTCCATAACCTCATGGATAAAATACAAAGGGGCACAAAGGAATCTATTGGAAACAGGAATCAAGTCATGACTTTCTGCTGGTGGAAATTTCAAGGGTATTCCATTTGCAGATGAGGGAAATGGGGGAAATAATTTCCCCTCCTTATTGCAGTTCCCCATGCCCTATGGCTCCAGAAATGCCCTCAGACAAGCTTTTTGGGGGGATGGGGTTGTGGGAACACAGACAGGGGAAAAATGTGTCTGTAACCATCTGTTTGCTGTTCATCAGATCCAACCCAAAATAAATGAGATGCGACATGATTCCAGCAGTGAGCCCCAAAGAACAACTGGGCAGACTCATTCTGCGCTAGGCATGCTGGAGACTTTGAGTCTCTCTGGACAAGACAGCTTACACGGAGACTCTCAAGTGAAAAGAGAAATAAAGTTAGCTAGGAAGCTGAGTTCTGAAGGAGGGAGGCAAGCAGTAGTGGGGAGCAGAGATTAAGATAGAGGGGATGTTTCAGAACTAGGCTCTGCCAATTTCCCCCCTCTACAGAGCCAGCAAAGATTGCCCCTGGGGGGGGCTGTTTATTTCCTCTTAGCCACCCCAAGGTTCTGTCACTTTCACTCCCCACTAATTTTTCCTCTTGTTTTGCGTCCCTCATGAATGCCTGTCAATCTCCAAAACAACATAGATCAAGAATATTTGAAAAGGTCAAAAGCAAGGATGATAAAGAGGCACAGCAAAAGTTTCTTGCGGAAAGTGAGAATGATCCTCTGGATGCTTTGAAGGGGAATGGATCCGGCATAACAAGGAGGTTGGCTGCAGGTCAGGAGGAACATTGGTAGCAGTCTCTCTCTCTCTCTCTCTCTCTCTCTCTCTCTCTCTCTCTCTCTCTCTCTCATTGGACTCTCATTGGACTCTCATTGCACCCTTGCTCAGCGCAAGGGAAGAAATGAAATAGAGATGCAGAGAGGAGAGGAGCCTGGCTTTCCTCCATGTTGTCCCTGTTTTCTCAGTCGGCACTATGCCATGGAGACACTCTCTGCTCGCCCCTCCTGCCTGCCTCCTTCCTTCCGAACTCGGCTTCCCAGCTATCATTGAGCCTTGCTTCACTTGAGCATCCTTGGATAATTTGTTTCTGTGACGAACTCCACTTCAAATGCTGGGATTGCCAGACAATAAAGAGGGGTTGACAGTTGGAGTAAACTGAAGAGTGAGGAGAGTTGGAGCCTGGCTTCTGACCAGAGAGGGTCAGCCAGAGATTCCTCTGTGTGAGGAAAGAAGGGGAAGGTTTACCCTTTAAAGAAAAATCATTGCATCCATGAAGCACTTGTAGTCCTTGGACTAAAGTGGGAAAGAAAGCACTAATGTCTGTAGACACAAGAGATCTGGGAATTGTAGTGGGCCAAGGAAGTTGGTAGAAAGGAGTCTCCTCTTTGGCACAGGAACAGGGTTATAGCCGGGGCAAAACTATAACACCTGCCCAGTATCTTGAAAGGGTGTTGAGTCAGCGGGGTGCCCTAAGGTCTGCAGAAGAGGGGAAATTGTGCTGTGCCGTGTGTGTGTTAAAAGAGGAGCACCTAACTTGGGAAGGAGTGCCAACCTCAGAAAGAGCTTACTGTAACAGTCTCGTTTAGAGAGGTTCTTTGACACAACCACAATTGCTTGGTGAATGCATCTTCCTTGACACCCTCAATTAGACACAAGTCAAACTCCTGATTGGATTGTCATGGTCATACTTTGGGTCAAACAGCTTTGCACTTACCTGTATCATAGCTGCTTATTCTCCAGAGCCGTTGTAAGAAAGCACTATTGTTAGTGGTCAGCCCCCATGATATTAAGAAGGCTTATGAATATGGAATATCATAAGCCTCTTTCCTCCTGTGTTTAAAACACAGACAAGCTTCCTGGCTAGGCAGGAGATGGAAAAGAACTGGAATATGGGAGGGGTGCAAAACCATAGGTCTCCAGAAGTGCTTGAATGAATCCGTTCACACACCCTGCCAATCCTACCCTTACCCACTCTCCTATTATACCCTCACCCATCCAGCCATCGTGGGTCATCAATAATCTTTTTACACCTACAGTTCCTCTCAGGAAGGCACAATCAAACATTCCCAGTCTTATTGTCCCCACCCTGGAGACAGTTTCCCAATCCATTGTCTCCCCCAGAGATGACCATTAAGTCATTATTTTTGGGCAGAATGTGCAGTACTGCCCCAGGGTATGCTCCACAGTATAATTGGACTGACCACTGCCTCATATAGGGCCAAGCTACAAGTGACAAATGACACAGGTTGGACACTTGTCACCTTCCCTCAAGTTTTGATGGGAAATGTAGGTGTTCTGGTCCTGCAGCTTGGCTCTCCGACTGCTGTCCAATGGACTTTTCAACTGTCACTTGTCCAACATTCCGCCAAGCTGCCTACATTTCCCATCATGACTTGAGGGAAGCTGACAAGTGTCCAATCTGTGCCTTTTGTCACTTGTGGTTCTGCTCTTAGAGACCAGCTACAAGTGACGCCTGACACAGGTTGGACACTTGTCAGCTTCCCTCAAGTTTTGATGTGAAATGTAGGCGTCCTGGTCCTGCAGCTTGGCTCTCCGACTGCTGTCCAATGGACTTTTCAACTGTCACTTGTCCAACATTCCGCCAAGCTGCCTACATTTCCCATCATGACTTGAGGGAAGCTGACAAGTGTCCAATCTGTGCCTTTTGTCACTTGTGGTTCTGCTCTTAGAGACCAGCTACAAGTGACGCCTGACACAGGTTGGACGCTTGTCAGCTTCCCTCAAGTTTTGATGGGAAATGTAGGTGTTCTGGTCCTGCAGCTTGGCTCTCCGACTGCTGTCCAATGGACTTTTCAACTGTCACTTGTCCAACATTCCGCCAAGCTGCCTACATTTCCCGCCAAAACTTGAGGGAAGCTGACAAGTGTCCAACCTGTAGTTTGGCCCTCAGTGTGTGTGTTTTGAACCCACTCATGTACCCTTGGACTGCATGTCTGAGCCCCTCTCCTTATTCTTGCTGTGAAGTGCTGGTTACTGAAGCCGCTCTTCCTCAGACGACCTCTATCTTCTGGAACTGGTAAATATAACCCAACTCTGCAGCTCCCTCCAACTTTCTTCTCCGTTTTCCTAGTTATCTCTGTGTACGTGTTGTGTGCTTTGTGTGCAATTGATCTTTAGCATTTTAGATAAAAAATTCTTTTGGGCAACACTATAGCATCTCTCCTTTGGTTAGTGACATCTGCGAAGTATACTTACATAATTTCTTTTATGACATTATAAAGCAAATGAATGATAGTGAAGAAGGAGAAAGAGAAGGAGAAGAAGTATTAGCAGCAGTTCTAAGGCAAGGAAACAGTATAATCGCATGAAATGGATAAATGCAGGGACATCTGCACAGCTTGCCAAATAATTCGTTCCCTGCTCACTACTGGCGAGTAGGATGTGAGCTGATCCAGTGGATGTTTATGCATGCCTATATTGGACTAAAAAGACCCCCATGGCACAGATTAGTAAGCTGCAGTCCTGCAGCCCAAGCTCTGCTTACCACTTGAGTTCGATCCTGGCAGAAGCCAGGTTCATTAGCCGGCTCAAGGTTGACTCAGCCTTCCATCCTTCCAAGGTTGGTAAAATGAGTACCCAGTTTCCTGGGGAGAAAGCGTAGATGACTGGGGAATGCAATATCAAATCACCCCGTATCAAAAGGAGGAGATTAAGGGGGGACACGATTGCTCTCTTTAAATACTTGAAAGGCTGTCATTTGGAGGAGGGTAAGTTGGCAGCAGAGGGGTAGGACCTGAAGCAGCGGGCTTAAATTGCATGCAGAAAGGTACCGGCTGGATATTAGGAAAAACTTTTTCACGGTCAGAGTAGTTCAAAGGTGGAATCAGCTGCCTACGGAGGTGGTGAGCTCCCCCTCACTGGCAGTTTTCAAGAAGAGGCTGGATGAATATTTGTCAGGGATCCTTTAGGCTCATCCTGCATTGGGCAGGGGGTTGGACTAGATAGAAGGTCTGTATGGCCCCTTCCAACTCTGTGATTCTGTGAAAAGTCTGCCAAGAAAACATGATGTAACGTTCCCCTATGGGTTAGTAATAACTCAGTGCTTGCACAGGGGACTACCTTTACTTTACCTATATTAGACTAATTGAAATTTCCAAGAACTTTTCAGAGACAGCCCCACATGGACAGCATTGCAATAGTTACCAAAATAAGCTTAACTGGGTACCTAGAAATTTCTCATATGATTTGCTCCATGAAAAGCTTTGGAATTCGAAAAATTTAAAAGCCCAACGTGCCTGAGACATTCTTTTGATATTTGTTTCTGAGCTGCTGGTATAATTTTTTTTTCTTGCTCAGATAAGCTTGAGTAAAAGCATTTCTCCCCCTTCTTCTGTTTCCTGAATGTGTACTTTATCTAACAAAATTGATGCTATTAATGCAGTGATTATTATTATTTTATGTCACTGCTCATTTTCTTGCTGCTGGGTAATATTTTTAGTTGCATTCATTTTCATTACAGATGCTAATTACCGAGCAGTTATAAGGTTTTAATAATTTTCTAATGGCATGCATCCTTTATTGGGGTAATTCATTAATTTTTATCAGCATATAATCAGCTAAATAACTAGATCTCTTGTCCTGGAAATTTTCCATTTTCATGATAAGTGTGTTAAATAGCTGTTTGTGTGTGCATGAGATAGAGAGAGCTGAAAAAAGTCTGTGTACCTTGATCCACACATCTTTTACTTTGCAAGTAAGAGTTGGTGAGGGATCTGGAGACCAAGTCCTATGAGGAAAAGTTGAAGGAGCTCAGTATGTTTAGCCTGGAGAGGAGATGACTGAGAGGTGATATGATAACCATCTTCAAGTATTTGAAAGGCTGTCATGTAGAAGATGGCATGGAGTTGTCTTCTGCTGCCTAAGAAGGTCGTGCCAGAACCAAGAGGTTGAAATTAAATCAAAAGTTTTTGGCAAAATGTTAGGAACAACTTCCTGGTAGTTGGAGCGTTCCCTCAGTAGAACAGGCTTCCTCAGGAGATGGTGGGCTCCCCTTCTTTGGAGGTTTTAAAGCAGAGGCTAGATGGCCATCTGACAGCAATGCTGATTCTATGAACCATGGCAAATCATGAGAGGGAGGGTAGGAAGGGTTACGTCAGTGCTTAGTTCTCATGGCCACTTCTTACATGCCCAGGGTAATGCTGATCGCCAACTTGGGGTCAGATAGCAATTTCCCCCAGGCCAGTTTGGTTAGGGATCCTGACGGTGTTTTGCCATCTTCTGTGCATGCAGTAAGGGCCACTGTGTGGGGGGGGAGGGGGAGGAAGTTGTGAATTTCCTGCATTGTGCAGAAGTTTGGACTAGATGACCCTTGAGGTCCCTTCCAACCCTATGATTCTATGATAAATCATCTCTCATCAAAAGGATGCTCAGCAGAAGGTGTGAAAGCAAGTCCAGACTGTGTCGTAAGAACATAAGGAGAATTGTACTGGATGAGACCAGTTGTTCATCTAGTCCAGTGTCCTGTCTCCCACAGCGGCCAATGACTTCCTCTTGAGGGCCTCAGCATAGAGGCTGAGGCCTTCCTTTGGAGTTGCCTCCTGGCCCTGGAATTCAGAGGTAGACTGCCTCTGAATGTGGAGGTTCCCTTTGGTCACCGCAGCTAGAAGACTCTGATAGACCTCCATGAATCTTTCTATTCCCCCTTTAAAGCTTTCTGTGTCTGTGGCCATCACTACATCCTCCAGCAGTGAGTTCTTCATCTTTGGCTGCTTCTACACTCGTTGGATAATCCACTTTCAATACTCTTTAGTAAACATTTGGAACTGCTTTTCCATGTGTTGAACAAAAAATCCACTTCCACAGAATTGCTAAAGTGCATTGGAAGTGCATTATTCAACATGTGTGGAAATGGCCTTTATCACTCATTGGGTAAAAAAGTATATCCTTTTGTCAGTCCTGAATCTCCTGCCAGGCAGCTTCACTGGATGCCCTTGATTTCTAATGTTATAGGAGAGGGAGAAAAAGTTATTTCTGTCCACTCACTCTGTCCTGCGTATAATTTTATAAATGTCTATCACATCCTCCCTTACGGTGAAATTCTAAGCAGAGTTACTCCAGTCTAAGCCCATTGAAATTAAAGGGCTTAGGCTAGAGGAACTCTTCTTAGGATTTCTCTGTTAGTCATCTTTATTCTGAAGTATGAGACCCTTTAGCCTTTCCTCATAGGAAAAGTGTTCCAGCTCCTTAATCGTGTGGATCAGTGGGAAGAGGAAGAGAGAAGGGACAGTGTCTCAGCAGGACAGCATCTGTTTTGTGGGAAGAAGGTCCCAGATCCAGTCTCTGGCTTCTCCAGTTAAAAAGATCAGGTGACAGGAGATATGAAAGAACTTGACCCAAGGGGAGCAGCTGTCAATCAGAGCATATAGTACTACTCTTGATAGCCCAGTGGACTGTTCTGTATAAGGCTGCTTTGTATAGAACGTCCCAGGTCCAATCCTGCCATCTCGCATGAACACATGAAGCTGCTTGATACTGAATCAGACCTTTGACCCATCAAAGACAGTATGGTCTACTCAAACTGGCAGCTGCTCTCCAGGGCCTTATGCAGAATTCTATCGCATTATCTGTGGCCAGACCCTTTAAATGGAGATGCTAGATATTCAACCCAGGAATGTCTGCATGCCGAGCAGATGTTCTACCACTTAACCACAGCCCATCCAATTAAAAATGTCACATGGAAGGTGTTGGGAAAATTCTTTTATTCCTCAGTGTACCAATATGGGGTTCCCCATTGTGTATAAGTTAGTCTGAGTAATTGGCTTCAAGACTTCAAATCTAGTGATCTCAGAAGTAAAGTTTATTTTCCAATAAACTTGATGCACGAGGCAGTTAACAGAAGTCCATACCAGAATTTGGTAGGACCCACTTTTATACTTTTCAGAAGGAAAAGATACAAGTGAACAATTTTGTTGATAGAACAAGAAATGATTAAATAAAGTGTAAACAGTCAAGTGAATAAATAAACAAATAAGAGTTCAATGATGTTCATATATGATGGACTGACAGGTTAAGCTCATATCGCTGTGTGTTATATGCTGTCCTGTCATTAAAAGACCTGCTCAGATCCTGCAAACTGGAGGACGTGGCTTCTTTTATCGGGTCTGGTCATCTCTTTTTAGGTCTCCCTCTTTTCCTACTGCCTTCTACTTTTCGTAGCATTACTGACTTTTCCGGGGAATCTTGTCTTCTCGTGACATGACCAAAGTATGATAGCCTCAGTTTTGTCATTTTAGATTCTAGGGAGAATTCAGGCTTGATTTGATCTAGTACTAGCTTAGTTGTCTTTTTGGCCATCCACAGTATCTGCAGAACTCTCCTCCAGCACCACATTTCAAATAAATCAGTTTTCTTCCTGTCAGCTTTCTTCACCGTCCAACTTTCACATCCATACATAGTAATGGGGAATACATAGTTTGGATTATCTTGATCTTGTTCCCCAGAGAGATATCTTTCTCTTTAAAGATCTTTTCTAGTTCCCTCACAGCAGCTCTTTCAAGTCTCAACCTTCTTCTGATTTCTTCATTGCAGTCTCCCTTTTGGTTGATGATTGAGTCAAGGAATAGAAAATCTTGAATAATTTCAATTTCCTCATTGTCAAGTTTAAAATTGTGTGATTCCTCAGTAGTCGTACCTGCTTTGGGTCAAACACTATAAACAAAATCCTAAGAATCCAGTGGTATCTAGACATGTCTGAGGGCCAAGCTACACATGACGAATGACACTTGAATGGCAAGTGTATTTCTCCCTGTTCACTTGCCCTCCACTCAATCCACTTGCCGTTCAAGTGTCATTCGTCATGTGTAGCTTGGCCCTGAGAGAGAATATACTCAAGGCTGAGAGAGAAGGGCAAGTAGGGAAAACATCTGAGCCCTTATTCACTCAAGAATTAATGTGATTGCTAAGCACATTCTCTTTATCTTGTACTGGCTAAGCAAAGGAAGAACAGAATAAAATGAAATAATAAACAAAGTGTGTGAGAGTGCATGTTGATTTGATACACTTTAGTTACTCCAGAGCAGGGCAAAGATGGCAGATATGGAGAAAGAGCAGGGTGCCCCCAAATTCCCTAACAGAAGGCACCTGAAACCCTGGGGCCAAGCTACAAGTGATGAATGACACTTGAACAGCAAGTGGATTGAGTGGAGGGCAAGTGAACAGGGAGAAGACGGCCACCCATGGCAGCCACGAGTGGCTTTGGCCGTAGGGCCGGATTTTGCATCCTCGGATGGAGGAGGCGAGACGTTTTCCCAGCCATCCGGGTCTTCAGGGGGCGGGGCGGAGTCGGAGCTGTTGTGCATCTCCGCCCCCCTCCCTGCTCAGTGGCTCCGAGCAATCGGCCCACCCTCCTCTCCCTGTTTCAGTTCAGGATTAGCCGGTTGCTTATTAGAGCCAGGTAGGAATTTTTTCCCTGCTCCCCCTGATTGGCTTATGCGGGGGGGGGGCAGGTTTTTTCGCCTACCTTGTACTGAAGTAGAGGTTTGAGGTGTTTTAGGGGTGGCGCTCTGTAGGCTTCCCCCTGGCAGGAGTAAGTTGGGAAACAGGGAGCGGGCTGGTGAGCACCCCTTTGGCAATTCTCCATCGGTGGGGAAAAGGGGTCTCTCAGGAGGGATGGTAATGCTTCATGGCTACCACCACCTGGGCAGACTGCCTCCAGGGGACCCCAGGTGCAAGTCCTTCCCTCATGCTGTATGGCTGAGGCTTTAGGAGCTTGAGGGGAAACCCTTTGCCTGGCTGGCCGGGCTGAGGCCATTCTACGAATGGATTACGCCCGGGGCAGCGGGGCTCACCCATACAGGTCAAGGCGGTGGTCAGAGGTGACCCCGTGGCTTGACCTGTACCACACAGTTTGCCCTTGCCGCAGTTTAGTGATGATGTTATGTTTAATAAAGTGGCCATTTATACCAATAAGCTTTGTCTGTCTCATTCTTCCAACTGAGGGGGCAAATGCACTTGTTGTTCAAGTGTCATTCGTCACTTGTAGCTTGGCCCCCGGTGAGTGGCTGCCAGTCAAAGTAGACAAGAGGAACCTTAATACCATTTGTCTGACTCAGTAAAGGGCAGTTGCATTTCTTCATATGAGAGCAATCAGCACCTTCTGGCCCTTAATCATTTGCCAAAATGCCAAATTTTGTACATAGCCAGTGGACTGAGGGTATAATACAAGTGGAAAAGAGCAAGAGTCCAGTAGCAACTATAAGACTAACAAAATAGGTATCTGAAGAAGTGAGCTGTGGCTCACGGAAGCTCGTACCCTACCACTAATTTTGTCAGTCTTATAAATGCTACTGGACTTTTGTTCTTTTCCACTGCTACAGACAGACTAACTGGAGTTCCCATCTTGTTCTGTCTCAGTGTAATACAAGTCAGAGCGGCAATGTTCTTTTCCCCCGACATTTTCTTGAGTTTCCTTTCCCCCAAGGGAAACACCACCTTCCTCAGATCTAGGAGGGCAGAAAGTGGCAGGCACTGATCTCCCCGCCCCCCTGACTGCCTTGAAAACACACACACACACACACACACACACACACACACACACACACATATTTAAAATGCAAATTCATATAATTAAATTTGACCTTCCACAATATCAGATGTGATGGGAATTCCCTTTCCAGATACTGTAATCCCTCCCTCCTTAAATGGAAAAGGAAATGGATCAAACAAAAGGGGCATGTCAAAGTCAGATTTAATATCATTCACAAGGATGCCCTCTGCTAGCGCAGCTCTCGAAGGCTGCTTGCAAGATTTCCACTCCAAACTGTCCATGGTGCTTAAATGTCTACAGAACTGGCGAGAGATCTTCTCCTCTTGCTTCAGCTGGTAAGAGGGAAGAGAAATCAAAGTGGCTCCTGTTGGATTCTTTCCGCTCCTTTCTTTAATAACGGCTCCTTTCCATTGCCTCCTACGGTCCTTATTCTCCTTGTCATGTTTAAAGGGTTTATTGTTTCCCAAATAGGTTTTGCGCATCCCTCCGGAGACTGAGAGGAGCGGAGGTAATATTAATTCTGCATCTCTCCCTCTCTTGTCGGGACTCGGCTTCAAACAGAATAAATGAGACGGCAGCTGAAAGAGAGGTTATGCAAACTGTCATCTTCCATTGTGTCAGCGGCATCCGTGATGTTCGGAACAAATTATGTGTCACTCTCCTAAATCGCAATCAGAAAGGCAAACCAGTTTATGGAAGTCGTATTCGGTCTCCTGGAAGCCCTCCTTTCCAAAGCCAAGTTAATCTTCCTTTCCTTTCTGCGTTTTCAAAAATCTTGGCTCCCCCTCATCAGCCTTTCATCCTCCACCCCCCTCAAAAAGCACAGATGAGGCCAAATTTCCAGTAGATGACTCATAATGCTTCCCCCATTCAATTCACGCTGATTAGTTCAGTTGAGTTTTGCTGGGGGGAAAAAAACTGTCAGAGGTCTGCCTCATTCCAAAAAAGCAGAAGACAAAGGCGAATGCATCTGTGTTACTCGAGTTCTTAATTTGTAATCACGGATCAGAGGAATGCAAGCTGATGAAGAGAAGGCACTGCTCTGAGAGAGATAGGGGGGGAAATACTCAATTTGAACTGCTGTGTACGAGGGCTTGCAATCTTCTAAATCCTTATTGATTTTCTTATTTCCTCATGCAATGAATTTGAAAGAAGAAAATGGGAGACACCATTCGTTTGGTCAATGGCTTTATCCATCAGGCCCTATTTCAATAGTTCCCAGAGAGAGGGGGGGGGGAGAGAGAGAGAGAGAGAGAGAGAGAGAGAGAGAGATGGATTTTAGTGATCTGAGAATCCGTATGGAGTCTTCGTGAAGAGAGTTTCAGGTGAGTAGCCATGTTGGTCTACAGTAGACGTTCTAATGATGTTCTGATCCACTTGGTATCTGATGAAGGAAACTTTGACCCTCAAAAGCTCATACCCTGGAAATCTAGTTGGTATTTAAGGTGCTACAGGACCAGAATCTTGGTGAAGAAAGGGAGCTATGGATTGGGAAGACCTTAGTTTATAATTTCACCTCTTCAATAACCTTGCAAGGTGCTGTTAGGGCAGTACCTCTCCTTATGTCCCTTCTCTGCCATCTGGGGATAATAATCCCTACATCACACCTCTGTAAAGTAGGATTACAGGGTGATGAAACAGCCAATGTGGTGGTTCTGGGGCACCTAACTCCAAGGCTCTCTTTAATCATGAAGATCTTTGAAGACCTTGAACCAGCCAGTTCAAGCCCAGTCTCCCCACAGGGTTAAAAGTAGAGATGGGCACAAACAGCATTATGAATGCAAAAAAGCCCACAAACAGCCTGTTCGGCTGTTCGCGAACAAGCTGTTCATGAGGCCCCATTCTAAACGAACAGGTGGTCATTGCAAACCTCGTTCATTGCTATTCATTGCTGTTTGTCAAGACAGACAGTCTGGCACCTGCAATCAATTCCCTTGGCAACTCAGGCAGGGATTGTCTGAACTCTGTCTGAACTCTTGCTGTTGCCCTGGAAACCCCAATCTAAGCCCAATTTAGCTTGATGGGCAGGTCTTCCAAGTGTGGACTGGAGCTCCAAATTTGTTACAAGAAGAAAAGACCAGGGGTGATGGGGGCTCCCAGCTCTGGCTTTCAGGGAGAGACAGCTGCTGTTAGAGAGACAGGGTGAGTGCACTGGAGCTTGAATTTTCTTTGTGTGTGGTGGGATAGGGATCTACCCCTTTAGGTTCCAGGCCTGCTGCCAGGCTTTGGGGCCAAGCTATTATTTATTATTGGTACCTTTCCTGCTTCCTGCTCAGGTCAGGTTTCTGGGAGTGGTGCAGTAGAGATCTTGACCAAACTTGGATGATGGCTGGAGGAGAGCCTGCTGGCCCCCATGAACAGCCAACCATGAACATGTTCATGAACAGGGCCATGTTTGTAGTTGTTCGTGAGTCCCTGTTCGTGGATGGCAATGAACAACGAACACCATGTTCGGTTTTTATCCTGTTCGTGCCCATCTCTAGTTAAGAGACAACTGTGCTAGCCAACTGGTAGCCCGGGAGGGCCAATGAACAGGGTGCGGAGGCCAAGGCTGCTGGCACTGGTATTCAGAAGTTAACTGCCTCTGAATATGAAGGCTCTCTTAGGTCACCATGAGTAGGGTAAAGGTAGTTCCCTATGCAAGCACCGAGTCATTACTGACGCATGGGGGGACATTGCATCATGTTTTCTTGGCAGACTTTTTGTTATGGGGTGGTTTGCCATTGCCTTCCCCAGTCATCTACACTTTACACTCAGTCATCTACAGTTTACCCCCAGGAAACTGGGTACTCATTTTACTGACCTTGGAAGGATGGAAGGCTGTGTCAACCTTGGGCTGGCTACTTAAACTCGGCTTCCGCCAGGATCAAACTCATATCGTGAGCAGAGCTTGGGCTGCAGTACTGCAACTTACCACTCGGTGCCACAGGGCTCTGTAGGTCACCATGACTAGTAGCCACTGATGGATATTTCCTCCAAGAATCTGCCTAAACCCCTTTTAAAAGTGTCTTTGCTCATGGACATCAGTTGGCAGGGAAATTTCTTTACCCAACACAAGATTTAGGGAAGGGGTCCAAATGAAGAGTGAAGTTGATACTGAAAATGTCTCTTTATTAGCAATGATGCAGCATTGGTCAGGACAGATCTAAACCTAACTGAATCAAGTTCAGAAAATGGCCGCAATATTCCTTTAGGCACACCAGAAAATATGACTTCTCTGAGTCTCTGTGTGCATCATAGTCATTATCCGATCATTTACAGCCAACTCAATACAGCGGCAGTTCTTTCCCAATTGGACATTGAATAACGTTTCCTACCTAAGCTGCTTTCTAGCATAAACCGTAACTTGTTTATTAAGCGCATTGTTACTCTCTTTATGGACCAACTAATTCTAACTGACCCTCGCATGATATGCATGCTCAGCAATCTAGAGTCAAGGTTATCACTAAGATACACTAAAAAGGGAGGGTATTGAACAGTGCTTTGTGCCAACAGTTTTTCAGTCTTTTCTACTCCACTAGCAGTGAATGCCACAGTTTAATTCCTCATTAGATAAATGGCAAAGGGTCCAGTAGCACCTTTAAGACTAACCAAATTTACTGTAGCATAAGCTTTCAAGAACCACAGCTCTCTTCATTAGATGTATGGAGGGCAGGGCTTTTTTTCAGCTGGAATGTGGTGGAACGGAGTTCCGGAACCTCTTGAAAATGGTCACATGGCTGGTGGCCCCGCCCCCTGATCTCCAGACAGAAGGGAGTTTAGATTGCCCTCCTGTTGCCAAGTAGGCCCCCTCTCCTGCTCTAAGGCCTGCCATGAGCTGTGTTTGAGTTTCCTGTACTGCTGTTTCATAACTACTCCAGAGACTGCCTTGCACGTGCACACTGTAGTACATGTGTCAGTTTCATGCCTGCTTGCTAGTTATCCTGCTGTTGCAATAGACTGTGTCAGTTTCCTGAATCCATGTCTGGACAACTACACTAAGGACTCTCTTTCTGGGCAGCCTTGCCAAGGCCTATATCTGGACCTTCCTGTGTGTTTGGACTCCACTACACATGTGCCTTCTGCCTGCCTCGCCATCTCCCGCGGGCTGTGCTTGTTCCCTGCTATGGACTGTGTTTTACGTGCTGTTTCCCTGCCTCCATGGAAGCCTGCCTCACCTGGGCCCCAAGCTGCACTGTTAGCAGCCAGGTGCCAGCCAGGGGAAACCTCCAGCGAGCCTGACCAGGCACCCCCTGGCCAGTTCCCGCCTGGAGCCTCCCGCGGGCTGGTCACCGAGCTTGCCCTCGCTACCGGGCAGCCTGCTAGCAAGCCCCAGCCATGCCCAGCCAGCAGCCATGTTCTTAGGCAGCCAGAAGACCCAGAGAAGCAGCCTGCTTTGGGAAGCCATTTTGGAGAAGCAAGCTGGCCACGTCCGCAGTGAGAGAGCCTCGCCCTGCTCTGCATATCTCAATAGCCGCCCGGAATGGAAGCTAAGTGCCGGCCAGCCCAAGCACTTAGTGAACGCATCTTAAAGAGGCCTCCACATTCCAAAGCTGATGACATCAGGACAAGCCCAGCTTGCTGGAACATCCATTCAACAAGCCCGGATCTTCCCCTCCCTCCTTTGTCCCCTCTTCCTAAGGTGTCACTGTAATATAATCAGAATCCTAAAGTGGCCCATCTAAGGCATTCAAAAAGCCATTAAGACCTTTGTCTTAACCCGTGAGAACCACAAGGTACAGCACCAGCACCAGGGTACGTTTTGGGGTATATAGGCCAGCCTCTCAGGCCACATGGCGCGTGTCATTCCTATCCCGACCCCCCCCCTGCTGTCTCTCTACTCGTGGCTCTGGTGCTGGCGTTGGACCACCTCGCTGCTATATCTCTGCTCCGCTTCAGGATTGTAAGTATACCTAACTTCATCGTGGGGTACCTGCTAATGCGACTGTCTCTATTTTCCTACCTCTATGTTTCCTAGTTCTTGTATGTAACCTTGTATGTGTGTGCAAGTTCAGGCATACACCACATTACTAGTAAAGACACGTTGTATTGTGATTTAGTCTGCCTCTTTATTACATGAGCGTCTGGAGAAGGGACCTTGGTATAGATGGTTAGATCCACGCTAAATTTAGTTCTGGACTGCTAAGCTAATTCCCCATTCAAATAGAGCAGTTCCGGTAACACTTGGTGCCACCAAGCGGCATGGAGGGCAATCTAAACTCTCCTCTGTCTGGAGATCAGGGGGCGGGGCCACCAGCCATGTGACCATTTTCTCCAAGGGCAATCCACTGAGTTCCACCACCTCTATTCCCAGAAAAAAAGCCCTGATGGAGGGTATGAAGAAACTCATTATCAGAAGTAACTGATTTCATTATTGGAGGCAAACTGATTTGCATCTACTCCCTCCTCCCCTCACCACTTATATATCTCTGGCCAGTTTCTTCTTACCCTCCATGCATCTGACGAAGAGAACGGTGGTTCTCGAAAGCTTATTCTACAGTAAAGTTGGTTAGTCTTAAAGGTGCTACTGGACTCTTTGCCATTTTGCTACTACAGACTAACACGGCTAACCCCTCTGGATCATTAGATAAAGAAGTATTATCTTCTGTCTGTCCTAAACTTCTTGACCAACAATTTCATTGGATGCCACTGGAAAGGAAGAAAACGCTCCCTCTATCTACTTTCTTTAGCTCATGCATAGTTTTATGACCTTTTATCACATAGTTTTACGTCCTTTTATCACATTATGACTTTTTATCACATATCCCCTTAGTGGTCTTTTTTTCTACACTGAAAAGTCCCAGACTGCAGTCATCAGTGCCCGAAATGGTGGGTGTGCAATTTATTGCTAGCTGTGAAAAAAGGAGGTATTGCTGCATTGAGACAGAGGGGGTGGTTCATACATAACTTGCGAGAACCAAGGATTTCCTTTGTCTGGTAAAGGAAGCTTTGACTCTCAAAAGCTCATACTATAGAAATCTTTGGCTCCAGTAGCACCTTAAAGATCAACTAGATTTCCAAGGTTTTGGTAACATCATGAGAAGACAAGACTTTCTGGAAAAGTTAATAATACTGGGAAAAGTGGAAGGCAGTAGGAAAAGAGGAAGACCTAAAATGATATGGGTCAGCTTAATAAAGGAAACCACGTCCTCCAGTTTGCAAGATCTGAGCAAGTCTGTTAACAATGGGACTCTTTGGAGGTCTTCCATTCACAGGGTCGCCATAGGTCAGAGGCAACTTGATGGCACATAACACACACACAGATTTCCAGGAATGAGCTTTTGAGAGTGAGAGTTCCCTTTATTAGATACCGAAATCTGACATATCTGTTGAAGGGAACTTTGACTCTTGGAAATCTAGTTGGTCTTTAAGGTGCTACTGGACTGGAATCTTGCTCTTCTACTACAGACGAACATGGCTACCCACCTGAAACTATCTCGCTGTTCAGTGATGCTTGAGTATTCCAAGAAAAAATGGCTGCTTAAAGGCATAAGAATTTAAGAAGAATTGTACTGGATCAAACCAATGTTCCAACTAGTCTAGCATTCTAGTAGCCAGTCAAATGTCCCTGGAAGGCCTGCATGCATGGGATGGAGGTGAAAAAGTAAAATGTGCAGTCGAGTCACAACAGACTCATGGAGTCAGTCCCTGGCAGGTAGACCCCTCAAGCCCATCCACAATGAACACACGTTGGTTCCAGCAGAAGTAGCTTTATTAGGATCTATGCAGTTCAGGTCTGTACCCCATCATGGGGTTTGGCAGACGTGACAATTCAAATCAAGCAGTCTCTGTTATAGTTGATTTTCCCGTGCTCCAAATGACAGTTAAGGTTTTGTGCAAGTGTCCTACGCTCAGTCATGAAAGAGTTAAATTGTTGTTCTGTTTGTTTAGTCAGATGGCTAGGTAGCATAGGACCACTTAGGCTTCGCATGGAAGTTTCCGCCAGAGAAAGTGGGAGTCTTTAGTCTTAATGAGGGAATCCAGGATTGTCTATTGGATGAGCTGGTTTATTGGGGGGCAATTAGCTAGCAATATATACTAAGGTTTTATTGCTCTTTGTTCAGTCGTCTGCTACTACACTACACTTCTACTACTTCACTAGACCATGCAGTCTAAGCCTTTCTCTCTCTAGGACCTAGTTGAGACTATCAAGATGTAGTCAGAAAATGTTTGTTGTTTTTCCTACCAAATGTACCCTTTTTACCCTATTATGCAGTAAAGTATTTTTATAGAGCTAGAATCACAGACGTCTGTCTACTTATTTCCATTGCACTATTATCTAACTCTGCAACTATGCAAACTTATATCTTATTACTGTGCAACCCGCCAACAATCAGGTACACAATCAAGTATTCCCAGCATCTAGGAAGAGTAGTGAAAGCTGGCATTTAGACACACGAAGGTCACAGTTAGCTGAGACTCACATATTTCTCTAAGATAACCGGGGAGGCCCATTCCGGGTCCTAAGCAAGTAACATCTGCAATATGCTTATGAATGATCAGAGAGAGTACACATCAAATTAGCAATAAGGCATATAGCTTCCGCATATTGGGACACAAGCAATACAACAAACAGACATGTACACAGACACGACAGTAGGTCTCTATGGTGCAAATGGACCAAAATCTGCTGTTCTGCTACTGATCAAGACAGCTACCCACCTGAAACTGTGTGAATATGCTGTCTGCAGCTTTCTGTAGCCCTCTACACATACACACACACCAGAAGTATCAGAAAAATTATTGATTGTGGGATTCGGAAAATGGCTATATGTCATCAGACACACATTTCCCACTAGTTCACTTGCTGATGTCAGTTGCTATGCAAAGCTGTAGTGCACAAAGGACCTGAAACTAAGAGCCAAGCTACAAGTGATGAATTATATTTGCCTGGCAAGTGAACAGACTCACGTGTATTCCTCCCTGTTCAAGTGGAGAGCAAGTGAATGGCAAGTGAACAGGGAGGAATACATGTGAGTCTGTTCACTTGCCAGGCAAGTGTAATTCATCACTTGTAGCTTGGCTCTGTGGTTGTCATCACCCGTATCTTGTCTTCTGGTATGTGAGCCTCTTATGTTGTGGCCATTGAAGCCTACCGCACTCTACCACATGTGTAGACCACAGTGCTTTCAAGCTCCATTGCAATTTCCTTATCATGCGTTTGCCACAAGATTATAGGCCAGGTGGTTAAAAAAGAGGAGTAGGGGGAAAAAACATCTTCACCAAACGGAGCTACTGCTTCAATCCAGATGTCCCCTCTGTCCCTCCCTCCCTCTCGTTTCTATCCCGATTCTCCCCTGCTGGGAGAGAGAAATACATTTTCTGAGCTATCGTTGTGAAGAATAAATACTTGAGCCATCAATAACAGTGTGCACTTTGGCCTTGTGGAATGAAAACCTTCTTTGTGAGTGAAGAAACAAAATGATAACACAGTTAAGGAGAATGGAAGGCACTTGAATCTATTTATTACAGCCAGTGTTCTCCATTATGATGGCCTGTTTCCAGTAGATCAAAGACACCCTGTGCTTAAGTGTTGTTTTTTTCTCCCTATTGTGAAAGACACAAACATCCTTTAAATGGTAGCTTCCTCCATGCAGGCGCATATCAAGCAACGCGCCGAAGCTTCAGCCATCCCTGAATGCTGGCTCGGAGCCAACGTTGTTATATTCTCTCTGTATCATGATGGAATGAACCAGCGAAGGAAATACAGAAAGCAAACGAGGGATGGGAACAGCTGGGGGAAAAAAATCACTTGAATCTCATTATTAATAGATGTTGCTGAAGACAGTTTCTGTCTACAGAGGGACTGGCCATTATATTTCATCACATGAAATCTATGGAGAGGTTTCGCTGCTAACTGGTTCTTTTCAGCATCAAGATTTTTGGTAGGGAGTTGCATAACATGCGTGACTGCGAGAACACATACCCCACTGGAGACTGAGCAAATTCCCAAGATGGAGCGCTTTTAGCAGTGCTCTGGTGTGTGCATACAGCTTCCCTAGCATCTTAGGACAGGGTGATCACTCCCCGAACCATCTGTAATAATTAAAACATTTTCTTAAAAAAAATAATAAACAAGAATACCATTGAAAAAGAAAGTGTTTTGAAACCATAGCAATTCATAGAATCATAGAGTTGGAATAGACCTCCAGGTTCATCTAGTCCAACCCCCTCCACAATGCAAGAAATTCATAATCACAATCAAAGTGGTGATTGTCATTACCTCCCCCCCCATATCGCCAGTGACCCCCCCCACACACACACATACAGAATTTCACAAATTACCTAAAAACAAATTGGTCTCATAGGGCATTTTAAAAAAGGTTATAGGATTATATCAGGGAGAGAAGATGGCATAGCATAGTCCAAGCTCATCAAATCTTGGAAGCTATGCAGAGTTGGTTCTTTGATGGGAGACCCACCAAGGAAGGCAATGGCAAACCACCTCTGCTTCTCACTTGCCTTGAGAGGCCCTTGCTAGGGCCACCATAAGTTGCTTGCAACTTGAGGGCACATATGTACGTATGTATCATTGTACATTGATATGTATGTACATGGGGTAAAGAGTGCCCTCAAGTCATAGCTGACTTCTGGCAACCCATGGTGAGGATTTCATGGCAAGAGACTAACAGAGAGGTAGTTTGCCATTGCTTTCCTCTGCAATCCTGGTCTTCATTGGAGGTCTCCCATCCAATCACTAACCAAGGTGAACCCTGCTTAGCTTTTGAGATCTAAAAAGATCAGGCTTACCAGGGCTCTCCGGGTCAGGGTGTGATATATATAATTGTACTTACATCGATACATACATACATATAGAGAATCATTGAATCATAGAACCGTAGGTTTGGAAGGGAAATTCACAACTACCTCCCCCTGCATTCCTCTAGTGACCCCTGCTCCATACCCAGAAGATGGCAAAACACCATCAAGAGCCGTAGCCGAATTGGCCTGGGGAAAATTGCTACCTGACCCCAACATGGTGATTGGCATTACCCTGGGCGTGTAAGAAGGGGCCACGAGCACTAAGCACTGATGTAACCCTTCCTGTCCTCCCTCACAGGATCTGCCTGGGTTCACAGAATCAACATTGCTGATAGTACAAAAATATTAACTCATAGAATTATAGAATTAGAGCAGAACCACAAGTGACAAAAGGCACAGTTTGGACACCTGTCAGCTTCCCTCAAGTTTTGATGGGAAATGTAGGCATCCTGGTCTTGCAGCTTGGCTCTCTGACTGCTGCCCAATGGACTTTTCAACTGTCACTTGTCCAACATTCCGCCAAGCTGCCTACATTTCCCATCAAAACTTGAGGGAAGCTGACAAGTGTCCAATCTGTGCTTTTTGCCACTTGTGGTTCTGCTCTTATAGAGTTGGAAGGGGCCTTCTAGTCCAACACCCTGCCCAATGCAGGAACAGCCTAAAGCATCCACGACAAGTATTCGTCCAGCTGCTCCTTGAAGACCGCCAATGAGGGGGAACCCACCACAGCTCCCTTGACACTCTTTTCTTAGGTTAGTGAGTCAGGTTGGACATAATCGGTGGTGTGGCAAACAGAATGGATCTACATTCTGCTCTTCTTCCACAAGTGGTACTGACTGGATGAGCTTTCTTCAGCCAATCATAGCCATCCATTGTTCCTGGCTCATCGATTTTGCTCCTCAATTCAGACAAATCATTGATAGCCAGGTTTTGAGTGTGATATAGCAGTTAAACTAGGAAATGGGAAACTTGGATTGAAATCTCCATTTTGACATGAAGCTCCCTGAGGGACCTTGGGCCAATCTCTTTCCTTCAAGCTAATTTAACTTGTAAGATCAAGATAGGTAGCCGTGTTAAGTCTGTGTGTAGCAGTAGAAAAGAGCAAGAGTCCAGTAGCACCTATGCCACAAATTTTGTTAGTTTCATAGGTGCTACAGGACTCTTGCTCTTAACTTGTAAGGTTGTTGTGAAGATAGAATAAAGACAAGACAACCATGTACACCACCTTGAGCTCCTTGGAGGAAGAGGGGGATAAAATACACTAGCTAGATAAATACAGGTGTTAAGAAACTCAGAGCTCCTACAGAAAATGGCAGCCTGGTGCTGAAGTCTCTTCTTTTGTAACATCTGTGAACATCCCCTGACTTTCTATCATTGCATGTTTCCCCAACCTTGCTGGGCTGTTTCCACACGGCTTACCTTGTTCCAGAAAACAGCGAAATCTCGCACGATAACAGTGTCTTCTTGCACGATTTTGTGCAATAACAGCATCATCCCATGTGATTTCATGAGAGATTTCGCTATTTTCCAGAACGAGGTAAGCTGTGTGGAAATGACCCTGGTGGAAGCTCATGATATGGACTGAAGACAGGGAAGCAAAACAGCATAATAGCAACAAGGCACACGTTAAATTGTACATGATACTGCGTTGTTGATATAGGCATTGATACTTGTTACAGGCCTGCTGTTTTCAGGGGCAGTCCCATGTTTCTTGCAACATGGAATTTACCTTGAAATAAGACCACAGATGATTGGTAGTGCTGCAACCTTATAAGAAATCAAACATGAAGTGAAAATCCTGCAGCCCTCAGTGCATTCTACATGACCTGCCCTTTGGATGGAAAGGCCAATACACACCAAATATATATATATATATATAAATAAAGTTGCCAGCCTCCAGGTCGTAAAGAAGAAATGGAGACGAGTATCACAGAAGCAAATCAAACCAAGCTGAAAAAATCTGTGAAACCTAACTAAGGCAAAAGGGGTAATGTAATTACACATAAATAATTCCAAACTTAAAAATTCCAAGCTGACCTCATTCATTTTCAAATTTAATAAAAATACCAAGTCATATTTTCTATATATGTATTAAACCCAAAGGCAAACTGGCATTCTATCAAGCCCACAAAAAGGCAGAGAATGGCTTAATTTTATAAGAAAGGAATCCAAAACATTCAAAGTGCAAATGCTTATATATACAGCACGGCTTGTAAGCAGAATTAAATTTCCTATACCTTATTCAAGGGAATTAAAAAAAGAGCCAGTGCCTATGAGAATCTCAGCAGGTGGTGGCTGAAAATTTCCTGGAATTACAATGGATCTCCAGGCCACAGAGTAAGATCCCCGTGGCGGAGAGTGTTAAGCTGCAGTACTGCAGCCCAAGCTCTGCTCATGACCTAAGTTCGATCCCAGCGGAAGCTGGGTTCAGGTTGCTGGCTCAAGGCTGACTCAGCCTTCCATCCTTCCAAGGTCGGTAAAATGAGTACCCAGTTTCCTGGGGGTAAAGTGTAGATGACTGGGGAAGGCAATGGCAAACCACCCCATAAAAATTTTGCCAAGAAAACGTTGTGATGCGACGTCCCCCCATGGGTCAGTAATGACTCAGTGCTTACACAGGGGACTATCTTTACCTTTTTTTACTCCAGGCCACGGAGATTAATTCACCTGGAGAAAATGGCTGCTTTGGAGGGTAATACCCTACTGAGGTCCTTCCCCTCCCTAAACCCCATCTTCTCCAGGCTCCACTCCCCAAATCTCTAGTAATTTCCCAACATGCAGCTGGCAACTCCAATAGTACATAATCACCAAGTCATGTCTCCAAAGGGACAGCCCATGTGTGCAGGGTCTCCCAGGTGCTACCTTGCACTTTGGCGAAATCAACAGCAGCCCGTACATGGGCTTTCTCTGTGGTGGCCCCTACCCTGTGGAATGGCCTGCCTGAGAAGGTCAGGAAAGCCCCCACTCTCCTAGCTTTCCACAAACAATGCAAAATTGAATTACTCAAAAAGGCTTTTGAGTTATAGGGAAGTGCTCTCAGATACTTTGCTAATGAGTTAAGGACCATAGACTTCACCACTATGTTGCCGTATGCACTTCCTGCTGTCTTAAATACGTGCTCCTATGAGCTACTTGTGCTTCATGTGTCTAATGTCAGCCCTAGGATTGCTTATGTTCTGTTTCAGCAGTTCTTTACCTTTGTACTGGATTCTTATTTGTGTCTTTGTAAAATTGTGTTAATTTACCCTATGGCATTGTTTATGGAATTGTCCTAGATATTGACTGTATTAATCTCACACTGTGTAATCCACCTTGAGTCTCAGTGAGAAATGTGGACTATACATGACATTAATGATGATGATTGATGATGGTGATGATGGTGATGATGGTGATGATGGTGATGATGATGATGATGATGCTGTCTTGGAGCACACATGGGTCTGCACAAGTTTCTAAATAGACTAAACACAACCCGTTTGTTGTGTCATAGCAGCCTTTCCTTTCAGGGCTGAAGCACCATTTCCGACTTCACTGCCAACATTCAAAGGCAAGTGAAAACAGATATCGCAGCTGCTATTCAATCCACCTGAAGGGAGCCTCTGCTTGACTAGTCACCAGCTACGAGGTGTCATGATTCCAATTGGATGTGTGGCCACAAACCTGGTGCCTCCTGTGGCTTTGGCAGAGCAACGGAAGCTCTTGGCAACCTCTCCTCTCTTCTTTTTGCTTTTCTTTTGGCCGACATCTGCATTCTGATCTTCTGCAGCTGCCACATGGGGGAAAAAAATAGGATGAGAGTAATTATATTGGCTTGTCTCCAGCACTCGAAGGAACACTTTCTCACTATTCTCAGAGGCTGTCTGCCAGGCAGGAAGATACGATGTCGAGCTTGACTGCTCCGCTAGGAAGAAAATGAAAGGAATCAAGTTTGAGCCCAAATCATGCTGTTTTTTGCTTTTCTATTACAGATACTTTAAAGCGTGTGGGAAAGGGATATATCCCAAAACACAGTTCTGCTCCAATATTTTCTTACGTTTATCATCTTCATCATCTTCTTCATCATCCAGACTGCTGAGTCGCCATTCCTCCCAGGGAAAAAAGATATTTTTGTGTATATATATTGGATATTTAAAGCCAAGACAGAAAGACAGATGGACGAAAGAGGGAACTCACCACTCACAATGGAACAAAATTCTAAATGCTCACCTCTTCAGATACAGCTAGAATGTGACTGGTTGTCACCTACAGTTCCCAGCTCAAACCCATCCAACGTATCTTCAGCAATCTACAGACCATCCTGGACGACGATGCCTCTCTCTCACAAGCCCTGGGTGGAAGACCTCTCCTTGCCTACAGACAACCTCCCAACCTTAAACAACTTCTCACTAATCACCATGAACCAGCTAACAGAGGGCCAAGCTACACATGACGAATGACACTTGAACAGCAAGTGTATTTCTCCCTGTTCACTTGCCCTCCACTCAATCCACTTGCCGTTCAAGTGTCATTCGTCATGTGTAGCTTGGCCCAGAGTCACCAACACAGGAACCAGACCCTACAACAGACCCAGATGCCATCTCTACCCATATATCTACCCAGAAAACGCAATTACAGGACCCAATGGCGTCAACTACACTGTCTCTGGCTCTTACAACTGCTCATCCTCCAATGTGATATATGCCCTTATGTGTCGACGATGTCCCTCTGCTCTGTACATAGGACAAACCAGCCAACCTCTGCACAAAAGAATAAACGGACACGAATCTGACATCAAAAATGGCAATATCCAGAAACTAGTGGGAGAACACTTCAATCTACCAGGACACTCCATCAAGGACTTGAAGGTCACCATAGTTCAACAGAAACATTTCAAAAGCAGAATCCAACTGGAAGCTGCTGAATTGGAATTCATCTGTAACATTGGACTCAATCAGTCTTGGATTGAATAGAGACTCTGGATGGTTATCTCGTTATCAGAAGAAACTGCCTTTCAGGCATTCCATTCAGATTCAGCTATGGAGGGGGGGGGTCACACCCAGCCTGGATTGTGCGCTCCACCTCTTTCATCTCTTTTGCAACTGATTTGCATCTACTCCCCCCTCCTCTCACCACCTATATATTTTTGGCCAGTTTCTTCATACCCTCCATGCATCTGATGAAGAGAGCTGTGGTTCTCAAAAGTTTATGCTACAATAAAGTTGGTTTGTCTTAAAGGTGCTACTGGACTCTACTTTTTTAGCTAGAATGTGAGTCCATGGCCATTTCCACACGCATTGAATAATGCACTTTCAAGGCACTTTTGCAATCCTTTTGAAGTGGATTTTTTGTTCCACACATGGCTGCTTTCACACACGTTGAATAATCCACTTTCAATACACTTTAGTGAAGATTTGAAACTGATTTTCCATGTGTGGAACAAAAAATCCACTTCTAAAGGATTACGAAAGTGCATTGAAAGTGCATTATTCAACGTGTGTGGAAATGGCCATGGAAAATCAGTTTCAAATGTTCACTAAAGAGCATTGAAAGTGGATTATCCAACGTGTGTGGAAGCAGCCCATCTGTCTTTATATCTTGGGAGAGTGGAGTGATTTCCACCCTCCAAGAAATAAGGACAGAAGGATTCACATTTTAGCAGTATCTGAAGAAGTGAGCTGTGTGACTCACGAAAACTCAAACCCTACCACAATTTTTTTTTTAATCTTATAGGTGCTGTTTTCTACTGTTCCAGATAAACTAACATGGCTACCTATCTTGATATAAATGCTCACCTTAATTGGAAATCATGGGTGGTGCTCTGCGAATCTGTCTACAGAGGTGAAGTAAGTGACAACTAGTGAATGGATATTTTTAGTGGTGGCACCTCACCGTTGGAATACTCTTCTACTTGCAGCTTACTGGATACTTTACTCTGCTTTAGGCATCAGGCCAAAAATTATTTTTACCCAGTTTTTTAACTTGTAGGATACCATAGAATCATAGGGTTGGAAGGTACCTCTAGGGTCATCTAGTCCAACCCCCTGCACATTGCAGGAAATTCACAACTACCCCCTCCCGACTGCCTCAGTGACCCTTCCTCCATACCATCTGAAAGTAGTTTTATGGCCTATTTCTAGCCTGAGGGCTGATTTATAGAAATCATTGTAGGAAGCTGAGCATTGTTTTATGCTTTTTAAAATATACCTGGCTTGTTTTTTAATATCAGTAATTTATGTTGCTTTTATGTTGTTGCCATATTATTATTATTATTTACCTATGAATCCTTTCGAGCCAGTGTATGGACAAGTGACTTATAAATTTTCTTAATAAAATAAAAAGAGGACTTGCCTCTGGACACACCCAAGCTTCAGAAAGTATCTGCGATAGGAAGAAGATAAGCCATCTTCAGCAAAGCAGTTACGCAGCTGACAAAGATATTAAATAATGAGACAATTTCTCCTTCCCAGCAACTCATTCCTGTTGGACTGGACATTGGGAGCTGCTATGGGGCTGCCAGCTCTGTATTGGGAAATCCCTGGAGGTTTTTTTTGGGGGGGGGAGCAACCAGCAGAAGGTAGGGGGTGGGGAGAATTTACAGGTGCACATGTGCCCATTGTCCCTGGCAGATGACATCACTTCTAGTGTGACCCGCAAAAAATGGCACTGCGCCCGGGCCAGTTGTCAAAGAATTGGCCCTGTCACAATGCTGTCACTTCCGGGTTGTGCCGAATGTCATTGGTCAGGGACATTGAGCACATACCGGCCCGCCTCCTCCCACCAAACAGCTGGTGATAAGCAGGCAGAGACACAGATTAGTTTAGTTCAGTTTATTCGGTGTTTAACCCGCCATCCCCACAAGCGGGCTCAGGACAGGGTACAACAGTCATAAAATACAATTGCATAACAAATTTTACGATAAAATTCAGCAATTAAAATTATACATATACAAAAACCTGATATAGTTGGCTGCACATTCCTGCCCCCAGCATACAAAGAGGAGGCGGACAGACACACGAGTTGTACTCGAATACCAGAGACCGGTGGGAGGCTCAATGATGGTTCTGACGCTGGCCTCAGCCGTAAGCCTGGTGGAACATCTCTGTCTTGCAGGCCTGCCGAAACGATACAAGATCCTGGCAGGCCTGAGTGTCCTCAGGCAGAGAGTTCCACCAGGTTGGGGCCAGGACCAAAAAGGCCCTGGCCCTGGTAGAGGCCAGCCGAGCCTCCCTAGGGCTAGGGATCACCAGTAAGTTCTTACCCGCTGAACGAAGCACTCTCCAGGGCACATACGGGGAGGGATGGTCCCTCAGGTATGCTGGTCCCAATCCGTTTAGGGCTTTAAAGGTTAAAACCAACACCAATTACTGGGAGATAGCCTGCCATAAGTGGGCACCTGGCAGACCTAGTCCCTGATCTCTGGTGGATGGTTACTCAGTAATGTCTGCTACATTTTAATCCCACTCTTCCCCCAGGTGCTCAGAGGTAGGTTAGGGTCCGAGAAAGTGACTGGTCCAAGTTTATCCAGGGAGATGCCCGACTGAGGAGGGAATTCAGCACTGGGCTACCTGATACTAGTTAAAGAGTACAACACATGAGGTCTCCATTGAAAACAGACTTCCCTCATATAACTCACGAAGATGGAGGTATTTGGCTGCCATGCAACAGATTAATCAGATCTGGGGAATGTTAAACTATCCTCAATTACAATGCTGAGAAAGATTTTCTTGGAAAACAGAGGTGTGTGTTGATCCGAGGTTAGATCCCCTCTCCCCTCTCTGCTCCTTCCTAGACTGAAGTTGCTGCTTCCGATAGCCTGGTGTCAACACTATGCCTTGTTCAGGTCTGATCTTATAAAAATCACCGCAGGCACAAGCAGCAGTTTCTGTTCCTGACAGTAAACATGCATCGCAGAAATGCAGCTACTTTGTAGCCTTGTCAGCATCCAATTTCGTTTTTTTAAAAAAAGATGTTTATTTCAAAGGCAGCGAGGCATCGCACAAACACATCACAATTTGTATGTTGCATTAGAAGATGCAAATCAGTTGGGTTGTTTTCTAGTCTCAGTGTGTGTGTGTGTGTGTGTGTGTGTGTGTGTGTAGTCAAGTTGCAATTGACTTATGGCGACCCCAGCAAGGGGTTGTCAAGGCAATTGAGAAGCATAGGTGGTTTGCCATTGCCTTCCTCTGCAGACTCTTCCTTGGTGGTCGCCCATCCAAGTACTGACCCTGCTTCCAAGATCTGACGAGATCGGATGCCGCCTTCCCTCCCCCTAGTCTTAATAGAAAGATTCAAAGGAACAAATACCCATAGGAAAAAGAGCTACGAACTTTAAAAGGTATGGATCAACAACTGGAGATGCCTTACACAGGTTGGACACTTGTCAGCTTCCCTCAAGTTTTAATGGGAAATGTAGGCATCCTGGTCTTGCAGCTGTAATGGAGAACCAAGCTGTAAAACCAGGACGCCTACATTTCCCATCAAAACTTGAGGGAAGCTGACAAGTGTCCAACCTGTGTCAGGCGTCACTTGTAGTTTGGCCCTCAGCTCAAATCTATCCCCACTGTGGTTCACTAGTACTACTTCCTTGGCTGAATAGGAACACTGGTTTACATAAACCCAATGTTGTCTACTTGGAACAGCAGTGAATCTTCACTTAAGAATCTCGGACAATTTTTTCCGAACCAAGATCCTTTAACTGGAGCTGGCAGGGTTTGAACTTGGGACTTTCTGAGTGTAAAAGTTCTACCATGGAGTGACAGTCTTATACTTCTAAAGAGAGTACATGAAATTGTTGTTGGAAGAGGAGGATTCAGCGCTGTCCCTTTCCTTAGGTTTCAGAGGGGAACAAACCAAAGAGAAAGAGAGGTCAGAGCACTCTTTTACTGTTTACTGCTTTGACTGTCCTTTGATATGTAGATTGCTATTCTCAGGATTTCCTCCCTCTCACCTCTTCTCTTTCTGGCATTGTTCCAGGCAACATCTCTCTCCTTCTCCTCCCTCCATCTTGGCAGCATGGATGTAGGCCTTGTCCTAGCATCCATGTCCATCCTTAGACTAGATAGGTAGTTAGTTTCTGTCTCTTCTCCTTTCCTATCAGAGTATGGAGTTCCTAAAATAAAGAACAAAGCACCTTATTTCCTTTCTAAGTATAAGCAAGTGTATGATTTGTTATTTTCTCTTCTGTGCACACACACCAGCCAGCAGAACCAGCTCACAACCACCTATAATTACTCTTTCACTGCTAAACAATAGACTCCGCTAATGCCCCCCAAATGTAATCCTTTAATTAGGTTTCTGGGGCCAACACATGATTTATTTATCAGTTGACTTATGTAGATTCAAACCATTGTCCTGTCTAGCTCAATATGATCTAATCTGACCAGCAGATGATCTCTATGGCTCAGGTAGATGAAGCTCTTTCCTAACACCTACCAGAGTGATCCTTTAACAGGAAATCCCAGAGACTGAACCTCGGAACTCCTGTATACAAAGCATGCTCTTTGGCCTTTCCCCCAAAGGACATGGCTACATGTAACTGTTTCATGCTGAGTATGACAATTGGTTTACCTAGCTCAGGATTGTCTGCCCTGATGGTTATGGCTCTCTGAGATCTAAGGCCACCCAACAACCTTAACTTGCAGGTGTCAGGGACTGAACATAGTTTTAGGCGGATAGCTGTGTTGGTCTGCAGCAGAATAGCAAGATTCAAGTCCAGTGGCACCTTAAAGACCCACCACATTTTCAAGGTGTAAGATTTCAAGAGTCACAGTTCCCTTCTTCAGACATGAGAACTGAATGTAGGGATTAAAGGTAGGATTCAATTCAATTTCTAGCTCACCCTCCCCACCAATGGGCTCAGGACGGGATACATCCAAGGATAAATACAAATGCCCCACAATAAAATCATACAGTTATAAAATACAATTAAGTCTACAGTTTCCAAGATGGCGGTCCATATCCATATCATTCAACCCTGCTGATAGTGCGTGGGGGTGGGGGGGGGGAGGAGGAAGGAGCAACCATTCTGGTCAGATTAACTCATGTGAGGGGGCCTTGGTGAGTATACAGCCCCCACCCCCACAGGAGTCCAGTAGGGAGGTTCACCAGATGACACAAGGATGGCCTCAACCATATGCCTGGTGAAACATCTCTGTCTTACAGGCCCACCAAAATGATAGAAAGAAGATTCTACAAAGCATGGAAGGATTCTGCCTTGATTATCGCCACCATACAACAATGACCTTGAGTTGACATGAAGTCATACAGAAGTTCTGTGTGTGGTGATTGATAGATGGTGGCTGATTTGGATATGCAAACCATCCTGTAATCCAGTAGGTGAGTGACGAGCCTGCAGGTGTGGATCGGGCCTAAACTTGAATGCAATTTCAGCGAACAGAAGAAACTTACCACCAAACAAACACAGGAAGACTATGAATGATCCCACTTCTTTATGCTTTTTTTGACTGGCAGTAGAAAACACATTCATAAAAAAAGAGCGATTTTTATTGATTTCTGAATATTTCCATTGTGGCTTATATTTTTTGCCTGTGTGACAGAATTTCCTCAGATTTCTTCTCTCTAGGACCACCAGCAAGGTTGTTATTCTGTTTTTTTTTAGAGATGCCATTTTTATAGACAGCCGCCTCATATATATATATAGGAATGCAAGAAAGGGAGCTTGGATATGCTGTTCCAGATACAAACTAGAAATTTGGAAGGAGAACTGAATAGTCGACATGGGGAAATAAATTTCACAAATGGCTTTGTGTATATGACCAAAGAAAGGGTAGGCTCCGGAAGCAGAAAAATAACATTGGCCCAATAAAGGTAGGCAATCACAGTTTCTCTTTGAGAGCCACCCTTTCCCAAATCTACAATCAGAAGTTGCTGAAGCTGACAAATTGGATGATCTTAAGAGGTAATATTTCAAAGAACATGGACTAGTGTAGAAGATTGAGTTTTGGACTGAAGAATCCTGGATTCGGATTCCAATTCTGACACTAGTAGAGATGGGCACGAACTTGAATACGAACCCAAAAAAACCATCATTTCATTCGTATTAAAGGGCAGTTTAAATGGCCATTTCCCAAGGGAAATGGCCATTTAAACTTTTCCTGCCACTTGCAAGCGGCAGGTCCCTTTAAACTATCAGCTGGCAGGGTCAATCCCCCCTCACGGCCTCTCCAGCTGATAGTTTAAAGGGACCTGAGGCTTGAAACAGCAGGGCCCTTTAAATGGGGCGGGTGGGGGGTGGGGACTGGGGTGGGGAGCTGGGGGGCTGGGGCCTGGGTCTGTGGGGTTTGGGCCGTTTAAAGGGCCCAGCCACTTGCAAGAGGCAGGCCCTTTTAAACTATCAGCTGGTAGGGGGATTCTCCCCTGCCTGCCAGCTGTTAGTTTAAAAGGGCCCTTTAAACAATCAAATTCCCCTTTCCCTGCTGCTAAGCAGCCGGAAAGGGACATTTAAACCCCACAAACCACGAACTGGTTCGGGAACTTGCCCCAGTTTGTGGGAGTTCGTAGTTCCTGGTTCATGGAAACCCACAAACCACGAACCACATGGTTTGGTTTTTTTGTGGTTTGTGCCCAGTCTCTGGCCAGCTTTCTTTTTTCCTCCCATCCCAGGTCATTGTGAGGATGAGATGGAATGATCTTAGAAATTTGAGAAACTGGGTGCTTTTTTGTGCACAACTTCTGCCTCATGGCCTTTGATATTCCATAAAACCTCCCAACACTACGTCAGTCACTCTTTAGGAATTGTTGGATAAAATAAATCTCATGCATATCCAAATATGAGCCAAAATGCAGATTCTGCCCTTGGCTTTCAGTACATAGTTGTATACTGAAATGTTCATTCATCAACCAATAGGAAATATGGTTGTTGGCGGATTTTCCAGGCTGTATAGCTGTGGTCTTGGCATTGTAGTTCCTGACGTTTTGCCAGCAGCTGTGACTGGCATCTTCAGAGGTGTAGCACCAAAAGACAGAGATCTCTCAGGGCCAAGCTACAAGTGACAAATGACACTTGAACGGCAAGTGTATTTCTCCCTGTTCACTTGCCCTCCACTCAATCCACTTGTCAGGCAAGTGTCTTTCGTCATGTGTAGCTTGGTCCTCAGAGAGCTATGACTGACCCAAGGTCACCCAGCTGGCTCCAAGTGGAGGAGTGGGGAATCAAACCTGGCTCTCCGGATTAGAGTCCCACACTCTTAACCACTACACCAAACTGGCTCTTAAAATAATCCACATTATGGTATTCCCCATTATTATGTATTGATGTGAAAATTGGACAGTGAAAAAAGCTGATGGGAAGAAAACTAATTCATTTTAAGTGTGGCGTTGAAGGAGAATTTTGTGGATACCATAGACTGCCAAAAAGACAAATAAGCAGGTTCTAGATTAAAGCAAACTTGAATTCTCCCTAGGAGCTAAAATGACAAAACTGAGAGCCAAGCTACAAGTGACAAATTACACTTGCCTGGCAAGTGAACAGACTCCCGTGTATTCCTCCCTGTTCAAATGGAGAGCAAGTGAATGGCAAGTGAACAGGGAGGAATACACGGGAGTCTGTTCACTTGCCAGGCAAGTGTCATTCGTCATGTGTAGCTTGGCCCTAAGTCCCATTGAATTCAATGTGTCTAGAGGAGGGAAATGAAGATGGTGAGGGGTCTAAAGATGGAGCAGAGTTGTTTTCTGTTGCCCCAGAGAGTTGGACCAGAAACAATGGATTAAAATAAAAGCAAAAGAGATTTTGGCTAAACATGAGGAAGAACTTCAGCAGTTCTTCAGTGAAACAAGCTTCCTCAGAAGGTAGTGGGCTTTCCTTCCTTGGAGGCAGGGTTTTTTTTTCATTGGGAATGCGTAGAACAGAGTTCTGGCACCTCTTGAAAGTAATCACATGTCTGGTGGCCCCACCACCTGATCCTGTTTCCTCCCGTGCGTAGCCCAAGGCTCTTAAGCTTTGGGCAAAGAGCAACACTTTTCTTGCCACTTGCAAGCAGCAAGAAAATTGTTGCTTTCAAAGCCCACCATTTTTCAGCTGAAAGGAGGGGGATCCACCATCAGCTGAAAAAAAGCTGTGGGCCTTGAAAATAGCAACACTGCATTTGAAAGCAGCAACACTTTCCTTGCCTCACAAGAAATGTGTTGCTGCTTTCAAAGTCGGCAGTTTTTTTCAGCTAGTAGGATGGGGGATTCCCCTCCCATCAGCTGAAAAAAACTGTTTTGAAATGCTTTTTCATCTGAGGGGAGAGGGAGGAGGGACCCCCATCCTCCCCCTCAGCTGGAAAAGCAGTGAGGCATTTGAAAGCAGAAACACTTTTGTTCCGTGTGTTTCTCCCTCATTCCCCTCTTGAGAGTTCCACCACCTCTTTTCCCAGAAAAAAGCCCTGATTGCTAGGACAATTCTCTGACTTAATATGAATGTACACAGATCAGATGAGCTGGTGCTAAGCTCTCATGACCCTTTCTTACATGCCCAGGGTAATGCCGATCGTCACTTTGGGATCATGAAGGAATTTTCCTTCAGGCCAGTGATCCTGTTTTGTTTTTTGCCTTCATTTGGGCCTAGATCAGATGTCCCTGGGAAGGTGAGGGGGGAGATAACTGAATTTCCTGCATTGTGCAAGGGGTTGGACTAGATGACCCTTGGTGGTACCTCCAAGCTCTATGTTTCTATGTTCTAACGTTTTTGTGGATTACCAATGCCTGAACAGAAATGCAAAACGTATGTGGAGGTTATGACACAGGCAACAATATGACAAATTTCAGCAGAAAGAAGAAATAATTTAAATAAACATAGTGAAAAAGCTCACGGATGTTTCCCCTATTGATGACATACCTTCTAGAACTCCAGTGCAGCATCCAACATTCTATGATTGGCCTCCCCTGTGGCTGCCATTTTGTGGTGGAATCCTCTCCCCTTCTCCAAAAGTACCTACAGGCTCAACCAGGGCTTTTTTTCTGGGAAAGGAGGTGGTGGAACTCGGTGGGTTGCCCTCAGAGAAAATGGTCACATGGGTGGTGGCCCCGCCCCCTGATCTCCAGACAAAGGGGAGTTGAGATTGCCCTCCACGCTGCTCCAGCGGCTCGGAGGGCAATCTCAACTCCCCTCTGTCTGGAGATCAGGGGGCGGGGCCACCGGCCATGTGACCATTCTCAAGAGGTTCCGGAACTCCGTTCCACCATGTTCCCCCTGAAAAAAAGCCCTGGGCTCAACAAAGCTGATTTCTCCAGTTCTAAAGTTATCTCAGTGGCTCTGGATCAAATGCACAGAAGTAGCAAAAAGGACTTCTTATTCATCTTGAATGGATTAGACCATCATAGACCAAAAACTGAATGAGAGAAATATACTGAGTCCCCACTAAAGAGACACAAATGTGTCACCAGGGGATCCAATGAGATACAACTTTTTCATTCGCATCCCATAATAATTAACATCAACCTTAATAAAAGCCACTGCTTTCCTAGTTTCTCTTCCTCCTTATATTAACAACCACCCTGTTATGTGGGGTGCCAGGGATACACATTCTGCCCTCTTTAAGGCCATTTCCACACACCCTTGAAAGGACTGCCCACTCACCAAATGCTGGCGGCTTTTCCTCATGAATCCAGACGTCTCTGTTTGCAAAACAGTTGCAGACCATTTGGCTTCTGTTTTTTTGGGGGGGGGGCTTTTTTGGGGAATGCACTTTCTGCGGTCCCAGAAAAGGTGCTGAAAAAATTGAAGCCAAACAACCCGCATCCATTTTGTAACCCCTGTAAGCTAATTGGTTGAGATTCATTAGGACGGAGTCAGTAGCTAGAGCCAGGCAGCTGAGGAAGAAGCTGGTTGTTGGGGAACTTGACAATAATTAGTATGCTCTTATCAGCTTGAATAAGGTAATCAGAAATGATGTATGTGGTCAATACGACTGAAAGCGGTGCGTGTGTGTATTGTGTTTGGTTGGTGTTACTGGGATTGTATTATTTTTGCAGGGCTGTAATTCTCCAAGAAGAGGACAGAAGCTTGCGTGCCCGTTGCTTCAAATTGGAAGGATTGTGGCAAAGGACTCTGTCACTGGGTGGGGGGAGTTTTTAAAAGTTTAAATTGCCCTTGGACAAAATGGTCACATGGCCGGTTGAGATTGCCCTCCACGCCGCTCAGTGGCACGGAGGGCAATCTAAACTCTCCTCTGTTTGGAGATCTGGGGCAGGGCCACTGGCCATGTGACCATTTTCAAGAGGTGCCGGAACTCCGTTCCACCGTGTTCCTGCTGAAAAAAAGCCCTGGTTGCACTTATGAGTTTAGTTTTAAAAAAATAGTTGTTATTGTATTAATTGTTAAAAGGTTTAAATTTTTTTCTTAACTTACATAAGTCGTTTTCTAAGCCCCATAGAACCCATACAAAGAGAAGTTACACTAGCGGTCCATATGTGCTCCCTCCCTTTAAGGGTGTGTAGAAACAGCCTACAGTGGTGGTCGTAGTTGTAGTCGTAGTTGTAGTAGTAGTAGAAGAAGAAGAAGAAGAAGAAGAAGAAGAAGAAGAAGAAGAAGAAGAAGAAGAAGAAGAAGAAGAAGAAGAAGAAGATTTATTTCCTATCAAGCTTCTGTATAGTACCTGGCTTCCCCTTCCATTTCATGATTCCATGCAATTAAACACGCAAACGTGTGCCACTTCCACAATGAAGACTGGATGTGATCTTACATCCTGCTCAGCTAGTCATAGAATCATAGAATCACAGAGCTGGAAGGTGCCTCCAGGGTCATCTAGTCCAACCTCTTGCTCAATGCTGGAAATTCACATTTGCTTTTCCTCGCTAGCTGGCAATATTTGGGGAACCTATGCTTCCTTGAAAGTTAAACTTCACACTAGTTAGTGTTCAGCCAGGATTGTTTTCCTGTTAATTCTGAACTGATCCTGTCCTCAGTTGTCCTCTTCTCCTGGAAATGTTACTGGTATGTCGAGATGTTCAGCTCCTCTGGTTCCTCAGGAATGGTTTTTGCCTGTTCTGTTTTTCTTTTTTACCTCGGCGTCACTTAAGGCTCAGACGGGAAGTAAGAGGGGGAAACAATCGATATCCTAGCCTCAGGTTACCTTTACCACTGCAGAAAGAACTTCACAAAGTTTGTTTCTGGGGCTGTTCTTTGGTTCCTGGAAGAGGAGCAGGAGGTAGCTGTTCTCCTATGACTAAAATGGCATTTCCTCTTTCTTTCTTCTTTTGAAATTCATGCGATCCAACAATGTTTCTCCCCAAAACATTTCTCTGCTTGTTATTTACTACCCTCCTGGTACCCTTCCTGCCTTTCTTCTGATTTTGAAGTATGGCTTTCATCATTTCTTGCATTTTCTCCTGTTTTACAAGATATGGTTTTAACTTGCACATCAATCAAATATCTGACTCAATTTTTAGATCTCCTTTTTTGCTTTGCTTGACTCCTTTGATCTTTCTCCACTCTCGTCTGCTGTTTGGGCCCTTGATGGAGTTACCATGAATGTTGATTTTCCCGGTATCTTTTTTCTGATTCTTCTCACTTTGCTTATTTGCTTGCTCTATTCTACTACTTTAATCTTACTCCAGTGAAGGACTTTTAGTCCTAACAACTACATTTTTTAATTCCTCATCTAAATCTGCTTCTGTTTGCTGTTGATATTGCCATTTCCTCTTTTAATGCTGTTCATGGATCAATTTGTTATCCTGGTACTCCTTTTTCCTTTTCTTTTTCTTGTTTTTTTCCTGCTCAGGCTTGGCTTACTCCATGCTCCTCAACTCTGCCTCCTCTTCATCTACATCTCTGCTGCAGTGGTTGTAGCACAAATTAAGAAGGAGCTAATGTTATGTGTAGGACAACCTCTCCCCATCTTCTCCACTGTGGCATGTGAACAGCCTTCTGTAGCTACCACAAATACCTAAATATGTACAATTTTGGTTGTGGTTCTAACTTCGTGGCATGGCTTGCCTAAGAAGGTCAGGAAGACCCCCCCACACACACACATACAGAATTTCACAAACTACCTAAAAACAAATTGGTCTCATAGGGCATTTTAAAAAAGGCTATAGGACTATATCAGGGAGAGAAGATGGCATAGCATAGTCCAAGCTCATCAAATCTTGGAAGCTATGCAGAGTCGGTTCTTTGATGGGAGACCCACTAAGGAAGGCAATGGCAAACCACCTCTGCTTCTCACTTGCCTTGAGAGGCCCTTGCTAGGGCCACCATAAGTTGGTTGCAACTTGAGGGCACATATGTACGTATGTATCATTGTACATTGATATGTATGTACATGGGGTAAAGAGTGCCCTCAAGTCATAGCTGACTTCTGGCAACCCATGGTGAGGATTTCATGGCAAGAGACTAACAGAGAGGTAGTTTGCCATTGCTTTCCTCTGCAATCCTGGTCTTCATTGGAGGTCTCCCATCCAATCACTAACCAAGGTGAACCCTGCTTAGCTTTTGAGATCTAAAAAGATCAGGCTTACCTGGGCTCTCCGGGTCAGGGTATGATATATATAATTGTACTTACATCGATACATACATACATATAGAGAATCATTGAATCATAGAACCATAGGGTTGGAAGGGAAATTCACAACTACCTCCCCCTGCATTCCTCTAGTGACCCCTGCTGTATGCTCAGAAGATGGCAAAACACCCTCAGGATCTCTAGCCAAACTGGCTTGGGGGAAATCGCTTCCTGATCTCTAATTAGCAATTGGCATTACCCTGGGCATGTAAGAAGGGGCCATGAGAACTAAGCACTGATGCAACCCTTCCTGCCCTCCCTCTCATGATCTGCCTAGGTTCACAGAATCAGCATTGCCATCAAATGGCCACCTAGTCTCTGCTTTAAAACCTCCAAAGAATCAGAGCCTACTACCTCCCGAGGAAGCCTGTTCCCCTGAGGGACTGTGCTAACGGTCAGGAAGTTCTTCCTAACGTTTAACTGAAAACTCTTTTGATTTCATTTCCATCTGTTGGTTCTGGTCTGACCTTCTGGGGCAGTGGAAAACATCCTCCATGCTAGAAAAAGATTTAAAATCATCCCTGTTTTTTGGAGGCATTCCCTTTCCTATCCTCATAAAGCACAGCTGTGTTATTTTGCAGAGTAACCACAGTGATTGGACTTTTCCTGAGGAAGCTCAATAGCTTAACTCTTACCCAGTCATCATTCAAATGTCTTCCCCAAGTTTTTAGGCAAAAATTTACAGATCTGTTGGGTATTTCCTGAGAAACATTAACCATCTTCTTGCAATTTGTTTTCCCTTTCTTAGAAGTCTTGTCTATCATCATCACCATCATCATCATCAATAACAACAACAACAACAATAATAGATGGGAAAGGTGCTAGAAAATGACCACATCAAGATCTTGTGGGATTTCAGGATTCAAACTGTTTGGCACTTTGAACATAATACACCAGACATAACAGTCATGAAAAATAGAAAAGTCTGGATAATCGACATTACAATTCTGGGGGACGCCAGAGCCAAAGAAAAAGAACAAGAAAAATGATTAAATATAGAGATCTGGCAATAGAAACCACCCAACTATGGAAGAAGAATGCAACAGTAGTCCTCATCGTCATTGGGGCACTTGGAACCATCTTGAAAAGCTTTGTCATTCATATGGAAAAACAGCAGCTTTCCAACATAACGCCTACAGAACTGCTAAAGACAGCACTACTTGGAACAGCGTACATATTACACCGATATCTGGTTGATACTTTGGTCTCCGGTGGAAACTTGTATCAGCTTAGCAAGGCCAGTCAATAATAACATGTGACCTCTGCTTATTGTTGATTGTGTTTTGGATAATTCAAAGAGTAGTAGTAGTAGTAGTAGTAGTAGTAGTAGTAGTAATAGTAATAATAGTAAAACTGATCGACACCTTGAATACAATACACCATACATAACAATTGTGGAAAATCGGAAATAGAGATGGGCACGAACCGCATTACGAACTTCAAAAACCCACGAAATTGGCGATTGCGTGATTGCGATCTGGCAGTTCATGATTGTCCACGGCCAACAAACCAGCGTTCGGGAGATGCCTGGTTCGTTGCATTTGGCCACAGTTCAGGAAGCCAGACAGTCAGGCGCCAGCAATCAATTTCCCTGGCAACGGAGCCGGGGGAATGCCTGAACTCTGTCTGCGCTCCTTCTGTCGCCCTGAAAACCTGAATGGAAGCCCAGCTTACCTTGATCAGCAGGTCTTCCTTCCAACCGCGGAGCTGCAAAGCGGTTACAAGTTGGGAGAAGACACCCAGGGGAGGGAGGGGGAAGCGGGTGTTCTGTAGCCATGGGCACTCGAATCTCATCCCTGCAAACCCTGATAGGCAGCTCTGACAGCCAAACACAGACCTCCTGCATTGCTCAATGGGACCTGTGCTTATAAATAGCTGTGGGCTCCCAGGCTGGGTTTCACTTTCAGCAAGCAGTGGAGTGGGATAGAGCTCTTACTTGCCACTTGCCAGCCTTTGGGAAGAGAGACTGAGGGTATAATTGAGCTTGGATTTTTGTGGGAGTTTCCTGGGGGCCTTGGATTGGAGAGAGTATAACTCCAAGATCCCTTTTGTAATCTTGTCCAAACTTGGGTGTTAGCTGTAGGAGAGCCTGCAAACTACTTCCCGGGAATACGGGTTCTCCAAGTGCCACAGGGGCCCTTCCGTGCCCAATGAACCGCAAACTGTGAACCAGTTCGGCAACGGAAAATGTTCGTTGTGGTTCGCGATCTCAGGATCATCATCGGCACCGAACCACGAACCACTGGTTCGTTAATTTTTTTTTGGTTTGTGCTCATGTCTAATTGGAAAGTTTGGATAATAGACATTGCAATTCCAGGGAATGTCAGAGTCGAAGAAAAAGAACAAGAAAAATATGATTAAATATAGAGATCTGTCAATAGAAAACACCCGACTATGGATGAAGAATACAACAGTAGTCCCCATTGTCATCAGGGCACTGGGAATTATTTTGAAAAAAATTGCAACTTATTTGGAAAAACTGCAGCTTTCTGACATAATACCTACAGAACTGCAAAAGACGGCATTATTTGGAACAGCATACATATAAAACAGATACCTGGCTAATACTTAGGTCTCTGGTGGAAACTTGTATCAGCTTAACAAGGCCAATCAATGATAACGTGATCTTATTTATTATTGATTGTGTTGCATGTAACTTGAATAACAACAACAATTTGATTTATACACCACCCTTCAGGACAACTTAACACCCTCTCAGAGTGGTTTACAAAGTATGTTATTATTATCCTCACAACAATCACCCTGTGAGGTGAGTAGAGCTGAGAGAGCTTTGAAAGTGCTGTGACTGACCCAAGGTCACCCAGCTATCTTCAAATGGAGGAGCGGGGAATCAAGCCCGGTTCTCCATATTAGAGTCCTGCTGCTCTTAACCGCTACACCAAACTTTTCTATTTTTCCATAGTTTCACTTTGCATGAAATGCGGCTACGATGCTCGTGGTTCTTCTCAGCCTCAGAGTTCCAGTTGAGCTGTCACAGACCTTCAAACAAAGAGGAGTCCATCACTGCAGAAGAACCCGAGAGGCCGAGATATATGTGCGTGTTGAAGATTCCATGCTGAACCCACTGAAGTCTCATTAAAAGACTTGTGTTATTTCCCCCAAGGCACTGCTGCCAGCAAATTTTCTCAGATGAGGGGTGGAGAGGGGTGGGGGGCTAGAGGTGTCATTATCAGATGAATGTCTCCGGCATTCACCTCCTCAAATAAAAGATTAAATTCATAAAATGCTGAAACTTTAATGACTTCCGATCTGTCCTATCCAATGGTGATTTGTTATCCCAAACACTTCTGCCATCGCATTAATGAATGCTGGATCCAAAGGGGCTTTCACACTAATCCCCATTCTTTAGCTATGTCAGCTCTTCAGTGATAGCTGTGTAATTAATCAGATGCTGGTGCTTGGACTGCGGACAGCCTAATACGATGCCTAATGAAATTTATTAATGGTGTCCTGCATAATTTATAGGATCTAATCATCCTAGCCTCCGTATAACAACAACATGTAAACAGTTTTCCTTCATTAACGAATGTGTCAAGATAAATTAAGAGTTGGGGATTTTTTTTCATTTGGCTGTCCATTGTTGAGTCAAGAGTCTTGCCTACGAAAAGTGGAATTGGCTGACTGGTCTAGAAAAAAGTTTACTGTTATGTGCATGTGTACAATGTATGCATATTTTCCCCACATGGCCCATTGCTTGAGCCTCGTAGTCTGGAAAATATAGGAGAATTTTTCACAAAACTCTCACTGAGTTGGACCCAAGATGGAGGATGTCAACCGAAAGCCAAGGTGGCAGCCAAGAAATTAGAATGGTGTCTTTCACAGTACTGGATGTCACAATATTGTTGCACCATACATTAGTAACCAATTGCAACATGACTTCTATGTGCAGATAAGCCAATCAATTTGTGCATGTTTTCTGTATTGTAGTGACATTAGATTTATATACTGACCCTCAGGACAACTTAATACCCACTCAGAGCAGTTTACAAAGTGTGTTATTATTATCCTTACGACAATCACTCTGTGAGGTGGGTGAGGCTGAGAGATCAGGCACAGAGCACCTCCCTTCACCCATCCAGGATCAGGAATGGAGTAGAAATGGGCATGAACTGGAAAAAAACCAAACCATATGGTTCGTGGTTCGTCAAATTTCACGAACCATGAACTTTCACGAACCTGCCCCTGGTTCGTGAACAGGTCCGTTTGGTTCGTGAAAATGTCACATACAGGTCAGAAAATCGTAACTTCCGGGTCAGCAGAAGGTCACTTACGGGGCAGCAGAAGGTCTGCAGGAAGTCCATCCCCTGTTGCCTAGGAAACTGATTGATTGGCACCAAACTGTCTGCAGTCAGGAACCAAAAAACAAACCAAACGAACCAGCCTAAAAGTTTGTGGCGGGTCATCAGAAATGGAATCTGAGGAACCACGGTTTGCAAATCACGAACCAGCCTGGATCGTGCTTAATTTGGGTTCATATTTCGGTTCGTGCCCATCTCTATAGTGGAGCAGCTGGCAATGCCCCCCCCTGCCTTCACCTGTCCAGGACCAGGCACGGAGCAGGAGGCAATGTCAAACCCCTCTTCACCCAGCCGAGATCAGGAGCGAAGGAAGTGACAATACCCCCCACCCCCCACCCTCATCTGGCTGGGATCAGGTGCAGAAGAGGTGGCAATGCCCACCCCCCTTCACCTGGACCATGTCAAGCATGGAGCAGGAGGCAATGCCCGCCGTCTCTTCATCCGGTCAGGATCAGGAGCAGAGCAATTGACAATGTCTGCCCCTCACCTTCACCCAGTCGGAGCAGGCAGAAATGCCCTCTTACCTGCCTTCCCCCTTTCTAGAGCCTGTTGTATTTTTCCCCACAACAGGCTTTGTTACTAGTTAATAACAAATTGAGGGGGAAGCAAAAGAGGAAGCCAGGTGAACACGAAGAATTTGAGATGTCATTAGCTAGTTTGGGGGAAAACTGTTTGACCAGCCTCTATCATATTCTTCCTGCTTCCCTTTTAGAGGGAATGCTGGGAAGCTTGGGCCAATGACGTGAGGACAACTATATGAGTCCCGCAGTATCTCACTCCAGGTTTACCAGGTGAAAACTGAAAACTGAGTCCTTACACAGTACCATGAGCTGGAGTTTATGCTGGAGTTGGAACCCTTAGGTACTCCAGTAATATCACATCATCTGATTGGGTTATACATGGATGGACATCCAAGCAATTCATCATAATAGGGCAGTGAATGGTATTGAAGGATACACTTAGTGCTAACTAATTACGAGGCAAATCCAGCGATAAGAATATTAGCTCCACAATAAAAACCAGACCGAATTGTTGTAATAACCTCTATCTTTGTTCCCTGATTGTATGAAGCCATTTGTGACCTCTAGCCATTTTCCCTCCCCTTTTAACTTCCTCACACTTATTAGAAGCTCCAGTCAAAGTGTTCTACTGGCTCGGAAAAGAAGAAATTAATTCTAAACACCCCATTTAATGTGGGAAGGGGGAAACGACACCCACCGTTTCTTTCAGAGCATCGCGAAGTCATTTTGCAATTGCCAATTGAACATTTACCGAGAACACATCTCAATGTGTTCAGCCAGTGAATCCCTTGAGACTGTCTGCTTCATTAACTGTTTACGTGGTGACCTCAGTAGAAAGTTCTAGCCTGGCACAATCTCTGTTTTTCACACTGCCTCAGGCAATAGTGTAATGGGTCTCTGGGATTTTCTCTTCTTTTTCCTCCTCCTTTTTCAAACAATACCTTCCGAATTAAGAAATATGGCATTAGCATTCTTAATCCTGCTGAATTAGCCGTCCCCACACCCCTCATGGAGTTTATCTCTCCACAGTCCCTGTAATGCTTTATAATTTGCTAACAAAGTGTTCTCTCATCTCCTCTGTCCTCCATTTGCACTCAGCCAGAGTGAAGGGGAAACATTTGCATCGAAGTCTGGCGGTCATATTTCAAGGAACTCTAATTCTCGGCTTCGCAACCGACTGGGCTAACTGCTTCCACTCTCCTTTAATGGCGCCATTATTTGCATCATGAATCACAATGTCAAGGAAGCTCATGATATTTAAATTTTACGAGGCTGCCTTCCAAAGTAACAACTTTCTAACTCAGCAGAAAGTGGATAGAAATGTTTTACCTTGCAGGGAACCCGACTTGGCTTAGCAAGAAATCATTCCCAGGGGACCACTGACTGTCCGGATTATTACCTTGGATGTCCCACTGTAGACATTCTGCCAGGATAATAACTCTTCCCCCTCCTCATTTCTTCATGTAAACAACAATATAGATAAATAGATGATATTAGTTAAAATCCCATGATATCATTTGATGTATGCCTTCTTCCGCATCAGGAAGCTGCAATGGAGACAGGTAATGGTCGAATTCCTCGTTGTATTCTTCCCATTTTATCAGCTTATAAAAGAGGAGATACTTGAACGCCATTAATGACGGAAGGTTCCACGCGCCCTACGTACTATAATGAGGGAATAAGTCAGCCTGGGTAGCAGATTCTGGTGTTTTATTCTGTGCATCTAGTATTTGTTCAAAAAAAAAAGTGGGAGACATTATTTAAAAGCGTAGTAAAGAGGATATGTTGCTGCTGGGGGAACTGGTACCCAGATTCCTAGATCAGCGCTATGACAGTACAATGGATATATGTGTTTGCGTTTCCACAGGTCCAGATTAAGAGAATTGGGAGCACTGAGTAGTTTGAAGGGACATAATGTCATTTTAATGTGGGCATTTCAGCCCTGAAAGCTATATGGATGAGAGACCAACTGGGAACCATATGGGAACCAGTTGTAGCTCATCTAAAGACGCCAAATTCATATTCTAATTCATGTGATGAGATCCTATATCCCTGATCTAGTTGTCAGAGCAAAAAGAGAGAACCCTGTGCCCCAATAACAACAACAACATTCAATTTATACCGCCCTTTAGGAAAACTTAATGTCCACTCAGAGTGGTTTACACAGTATGTCATTATTATCCCCACAACACCCTGTGAGGTGGGTGGGGCTGAGAGAGCTCTGAGAGAGCTGTGACTGACCCAAGGTCACCCAGCTGGATTCAAGTGGAGGGGTGGGGAATCAAACCCGGTTCTCCAGATTAGAGTCCCGCGCTCTTAACCACTGCACCAAACTGGGTCTCCCCCTCTGAGCCCCTGATTATGGGTCTTGCAGAACATTTCACCGGAAATCTATCTAGTCATAAGAAATCTGTCTAGTCAATTTTTATCATGCTCTTCCAGAAAGGAGATCATAGTACCTTACATGGTTTATCTCTTCTTTATGTGAGCTTCACAATAATCCCGAGAGTGAGAAACTGGATCAAGGTGACCCAGCGAGCATAGTAGGGATTTGAACCCAGAAATCTCAGGGTCTAGTCCAAAAAACTCTAACCACTAAACCAGGAAGCTGGAATACATGGATCATTGATTTGATATGAGAGGGCTCTTCTTATGTTCTTTGGTTTTCATGATCTACAGGTTTCTGCCAGTATTTCCAAACCAGTACACACACACATACACATGTTCATGTGTGCACGTGCACATAGATAGAACATCTTACAAGAACAGCCAAGACATTTACTGATTTTGCTCCTGGATACAGACAGACCGACTGACAGACAGACAGACTTAATATTGCCTCCATTTTAGGAACATCTTCACCTGCTTAATTTCTCCTTTAAATTAGGAAGATTTTCAAGGCACAAGGGCAACAGATGTATGCTCCCAGCCATCTTTCTTTCAAATGCCTTCTTCTACACATCTGCCTGGAGCCATGCTGCTCAGAGTTATCTGACAGCTTTACAGCTCAACTGACCTGGCCAGATGTTCATGTGGTTGAGCTAGAAATGAGACAATGCTATCCGAGCCCATAGGTATGTGTCCTAATGCCGGAGGGAGAGTAGTGAACCTCCAGAAGAGCCAAGAGCTGCACTGGGAAAGACACACGCAGAATCACTAAATGATGGGGGGGGGATCAGGGCAGCTATAGACCCCTCCCACTTCCCTGAAGGAATTCTCATCTACTAGGAAAGATGAAAGGTCTGTTACCATGAAAAAAACTAGTTTAAGACATGACCATTCCAGGCATGTAGTCTACAACATTCTTTGAATCAACAGCAGATGCATGATTTTTCCTTCTCCATTTATCAGCACAACAACCCTATAGAGGTAGACTGAGAGAGATGTGACTAGCCCAGTTACTCAGAGCTAGGTTTAACCATAAAGTTTTGCCCAAATGCTAGAGCGTATCTGGCAATACGTTGACATTATAGCAGATGCATGATTCTTCCTTCTCCATTTATCTTCACAACAACACTGTAGAGGTAGGCTAGGCTGAGAGAGATGTGACTAGCCCAGTCACTCACAGCTAGGTTTAACCATAGAGTTTTGCCCAAATGCTAGAGCGTCTCCGGCAATATGCTGAAATTATAGCAGATGCATGATTCTTCCTTCTCCATTTATTCTTGAAATTGTGGTTTTATGATGTTGTGACCCGCCTTGAACCCGCTTGCAGGGAAGACAGGATATAAATCCAACAAATAAAATAAAATAAAATAAATACTTCTAGGATGGATAGTCAAACACTTCCACCCTCTTTGGCAGTGATGACCCCCCCCCCCCCAATTCCAAACATTGAATATGGAAATGTTTAGAGGAAATCAACCTTCCCACCCTTTGGCTCAGATATAGAAATTGCTCAGTAATCTATGTGCCACGCTCTCTTAGCAACCATTATCCTCTCACCCCCAAATGCACAATCTTGATTTAAGAAATTCATCTCAGGAAAGATATCCTCCATGTCTAGGTAAGTGGGTCCAATGATTAATTAATGCTTTCTGTTAGATGTTTGACTTCTTCTCAATTCTGCACGTGTTCGGCTCTGGCTGTCAGCTATTGGAATTCTCCTCCCCTGTAGGTGACTATATCCATGTAGGCACTGCGTCTTCCCCCCCGCTCCCAAAGTCTTTCGGCACATCACTTTATAATTACTCTATAATTAGCCAACTGGTGTCACCACCGCACTGGAATGCTAAAAAGAACATAAATTGTCTATCAGTGACGGTACTGACATAATGGTTTAGGTTTCCAAAATGTTACGTTCTCTGGCCTTCGGTGAATAAACTCCATGTACATTCTGGGTCATATTTTGTCACTTGCTATTTCCTGGCGCAGCTTCGATAATGAGTTCCCTGTAATTGGCTTTCTTCAGTTAATGTGCTTGGTGCATTTGAAACTGCCAACTCTGTGCCTGCCAGTAGGGCTGCTGAGAGCTATCACAACCCCCCCACCCCACTCCAGACAAAGAGCCTCTCTGGAGTCCTCTCATACTTTTAAAACAATACAGCTGTGAGAATTACACATGCACAGGTGTGTCTGTTGGACAATGGAGGGAAGGAACTCACCCATGCTTAAGGTCAGAGCCTCATCTAAGCATCCAGATTATTTGATTTTATCCCTTTACAACTAGAAAAAAACTAGCAAGGTGCTCTCTTGCTGCCAAGACAACTTTTGCTAGGATTTCAAGTGAAAGAATGGGGCAAAATAAGAGATTATGGATTCCTAGACAGGCTTCTACCAGTTGTAGAATCCACACAATTTAAATTATTGGACCACACAGGCATTGCGCCAGCTGCTGCTTTTGTTCTCACGCGGGAGGAAAACAAGGCAGGTGCACAAGTTAGCTTCTTGGCAGGGTTGCCAACCATGGGAGATGGTAGAGACTTAATGAAATGGCATCCCACAATGGTGCAACATCACTTCCGGCTAGGTACGTGGATCACCGTGGTATAGGACAGTCTAGGATCTCCTTAAAACTGTAAGGTAAACACCACAGAGTTTCAGGTGAATCCCAGAGTTACCTGCAACATGATGTTACTTCTGGTTGCACAACCAGAGGTAATGTTGTCCCATTGTGGGACAGCCCCCCCCATTGATTCTTTCCCTGCTGTCCTATTGAGCAGTGGTGGTGGTAGGGATGCCCAGTTACCTGTTATATGGGAGGCCTCCGGCATCCTGTCACATTGTCCACCAGCACCTGAGGTGGAAATGGGTGTGGAGGAACATATGCTAATGTTGTGCCAGCACACTTACATCATTTCTGGTAAAAACCAAAAGTGACACAGTAGGTGCTCTAGCATTTTGCTAGAACTCTATGGTAAAATCTCACTTCCTATTTCCTCCCAGGGATTGCTGGCTGTGGCCTCGTAACCCTTGGCAGAAAGCAAAAGCCAAAGATGGGAGGTTGTGTATCAAAGCTGGCAAACTTGCCTCCCTACTTCTTGGGCCCACATTTCAACCTGAGCCCTAGAAATTTTGTAGCCTTTCGGTTGTGGGTCAGCAGTACAATGTATGTTTTTCAGGCAGAAGGCCCTAGGTTCAATGCCCAGAATCTCCAGTTAAAAGGATCAAGGAGGAAGTGACGTGAAAGACATTAACCTAAGACCCTTGCTAGATCTGGTAGTGGTAAGAAATGAAATACGATTGGCCTTAACTGTAACTAGTTTTAATATCTCATAACACAGCCAGTTTCTAAATTACAGGGGATGAAGAGGCCCAAACACCCCCAACTAAAAGGCACAACACCCTCAGACATATACAACAATCATGGAACCAGCCAGAATAGAGAATATTGGCCTTGATAGACCATTGGTTTGACTCAGTAAAAGCAGTTTTATATGTTTGTACCCCATTGATAATAGTAGTTCTGATACTCCAGAGTAGAGATGGGCATGAACTGGAAAAAAGCCGAACCATGTGGTCATGGTTTGTCAAATTTCACGAACCATGAACCACAAACTTTCACGAACCTGCCCCTGATTTGTGAACCAGTTTGTTTGGTTCATGAAAATGTCACACCCAGGTCAGAAAATCATCACTTCCGGGCCAGCAGAAGTTCACTTCTGGGTCAACAGAAGGTCTGCAGGAAGTCCATTCCCTGTTGCCTAGGAAACTGATTGATTGGCACCAGGCTGTCTGCAGTGACGAACCAAAAAATGAACCAAACGAATTCATGGTGGTTCATCAGAAATGGGATCTGACAAAAGTTGAAATGAGTAATATATAGAGAATAAATCAAATTGTTTGATTTAAATGTGGGAAATTTTTATGGTTTATATATTTTTATAGGTTTATATAGAATTATTCAAAACTGGAAAATGGGATAAATTGTTTATCTAAAGACGTATAGTTTGGGTGTATAATAATTAAAGGAGTTAATGATGCACTGCTTAATATAATGGAGAATGTATATCTGTTTTAGACAGAGGAATTTAATAGAAGTAAGGGAAAAGGGACAGAGGGTGGGAAAGCTGTTGGAAGTCAACAAAAGGGGGGGAAAGGGAGGGGGTTAGAAACGAAAAATTAGGGGAAAATTGATTGTAATGTAAAAATAAAAATGTTCTAACCCAATAAAAAAATTTTCAAAAAAAAAAAGAAATGGGATCTGACGAACCGCTGGTTCGCAATCCACAAACTGGCCTGGTTCGTGCTTAATTTTGGTTTGTATTTTGGTTCGTGCCCATTTCTACTCCAGAGCCCAAAAAGCCACATGAATTTGACTCCTGAATCGGTAATATCATACCTGGAAATAAGCAATCATGGTAAAAAAAAATTGGTATGCAGTCTTTTTTACCGGGCCTGCACTTGGGAATTTTGAGGAATTGGGTATGAGGAGGAGGAGCAGCACATGATGCATTAACAGGGAGGAGAATGGCACATGGAACAGTGATGTCACTTCCAGGTGAAGACCTGGAAGTGACATGAATAATGCTCTAGGAATTCCCCTGATCTGTATGGTAAAGACCATAGAGATTAAGGAAATTCTTAGAGAGTCACTCAAAGTGCTGATGTCATCCCAGGGAAGTCAGCCAAAAGTGACATCACTGTGATGTGCAATGTTAACCCCCCTCCATTTTTCTCCCACTGCTTCAAGACTTTCTGAATGCAAAACATGATCTTTGCCATGTGGCCCCTCCCTATATGGTTCATATCAAGCAGAATCGCTTTTCCTATAATAAAGTGATAGGCTTTTGTTGCAATCTTTTAAAAATCGCTTACGTGCCATCTTAGCAAGTCACAGGGGAGACTTTGTCCTGTTTCTCCGTATAATGTTGTTTTAATCATTTGGATAGTACCTGTGAGACAGACTTCTGAGACCTCGGCATTGGCTGTAGCTGTCCCTAATAGCTCCGAGAATGTCACTAAGGAATGCAACTTGGTTCACTCAGTAATTGTCCAATAAATCAGATGGTGACAAACGTATATTATACTTTGGTTTCCACATTTCTGTGCAAGTGGACCTCCTGTGGTGCCATTTCTAATATGCTGCTGTGCCAATAATTTCAAAGGGTTGGGGGGGGGGGAATGTCTCTTTCCTTTCCGCTATAAAACACACCAGACTGAGTGGAAATCTTCATTGCAGATTGTCCCCCCCTTTAAATAAATGCCTCTTTGAACCTTATAGTTTAAACACACATGAACACATAATGCTGCCTTCTAGCAAGTCAGGCCATTGATCTATCAAGGCTGGTATTATCTATCCTGACTGGCAGTGCCTTTCCAGTGTCTCAGACAGTCCTTTCCCATCACCTTTTAACTGAAGATGTCAAGAATTCAACCTGCAACCTTTTTGAAGGCAAGCATGTCCTCCGCCGCTGGACTCTAGCCTTTCTTCATGATTTTGATCTCCCGTTTCACTGTATGAAGCGAAACGGGCTGAAAGTCAAAGACGTTTTGCTCTGGGAACGTGCTGGGTCACCTAATGGTAAGAACAGCTCAACAATGGGATCGATTACCTATGGGTGGGTGAGCTGTCCCTCACTGGAGGCTTTCCATCAGAGGATGGGTAGCTGCTTTTCAAGGACGTTCTAGCTTTGTCTTCCCTGCATTGAGCAGGGAGTCCCAATAGATGGCCTCAGACACTTGGGATTCTGTGATTCTGTAACATCACAAAGCCATTCAATACTGGTTATGCTACCGAGAACACAAGGACCTGTTTATTCATTTGGGTTATATTTGGACCTCCTCATCCTTAACCACCCAGACCTGGAGAACCCAGGCAAGTATGATCTTGTCAGATCTTGGAAATTAAGCAGGGTCAGCCTCAGTTAGTAATTGGATGGGAGACCTCCAAAGAACAGGCAATGGCAAACCACCTCTATTAGTCTCTTGCTTTGAAAACTCCAGCAGGGGTTGCCATAAGTAAGCTATGACTTGACGGTGCTTTCCACCACCACCACCATTAACCTCACTCTGGTGGTGGAGGAAAGTGCCTTCAAGTCATAGCTGACTTATGACAACCCCTGGTGGGGTTTTCAAAGCAAGAGACTAACAGAGGTGGTTTGCCACTGCCTGCCTCTGCAACTCTTGTCTTCGTTGGAGGTCTTCCATCCAATACTAAACAAGGCAGACCCTGCTTAGCTTCTAAGATCTGACAAGATCAGGCTCACCTGGGCTATCCAGGTCAGGGCAACCATACTTTAAGAGAAGCCAAAATAGATTTCTCAATGCAGAAGGGAATTTTCAGGCAAGAATCTTCATATCCATACATGGAACCACCAGAAGACATCACTTGTTAGCTCAGCTGTGTCATAACTATCTTATTTGTCGTGTCATGTTTGGGTGACATTTTGGAGTTCCTAGGTGGTTAAAGAACTCTCCACACAATCAAGATCTCCTGTAATTCCAGGAGATCTCCAGATCCCAAAATGGAAGTTGACAATCCTACTCCTAAAGTTTCTTCCATGGTTCCATTTGGGATATGAACCTAGTCTGTGTTCGAGATAAGTTTATGGAATTTAGTAATCAGATTAATCGTATTCTCCTTCCGTTTGTCAAAGTATCCAGTCCTACCCACACTTAATTCTGCTGCTAGCATACGATTAGAAGACTGAAAAGGGAAGACAATTGGCTGTGGACTCAGCGTCTTTCTGCTAGTAATTCCATGGTGACATTGGGAAGAAAGGGAGGGGGGTGAAAAGGCAAAGAGTTCTCACAGAGGACAAAAGTGGGAAAAATAGCTGTCTAAATCATACATCGTTAAAGTGATGCGCACTGAACTGCCTCTCTCCGGGGCTGTCGAAACATGTGGTACTTGTGCGAGACGATGTGAATGAAATGCCTTCTGGCCCCTGAAATATTGTTTTCAAGGCCAAAAGTGCTTGTTTCACAGTTTCTCTCTAGAAGTTGCTAAGGAGCGTTTGAAAAGATTGACTCCTGTGACTTTCTTTTAAGCCATAGAGCGGCAAAAGCATAAGGTCATATATGTGTAAAAGCCAGCAGAAATAAAGGAACATGTGAGTCAGGAGTAAGCATTTGACTTCAAGAAACAGGTTACACACCCCAGTTTTTCTTTCAACACTGAAATGCAGATTTTTTTTCCATCCTAAGGGGTGAGTCCACACCGCACTGCCTCCTCCTGTGCTATTCAGAAAGTAGTAGAAGAAGAACATAGGGCCAAGCTACACATGACGAATGACACTTGAACGGCAAGTGTATTTCTCCCTGTTCACTTGCCCTCCACTCAATCCACTTGCCGTTCAAGTGTCATTCGTCATGTGTAGCTTGGCCCTGACTCTCGGAAGCTTACACTGAAAAATTAGTTGGTCTCTAAGGTGCTACTAGACTCAAATCCTGCTGTTCTACTGCAGACCAACGCGGCTACCCATCTAAAACTATTCAGTTAGGGTTGTTGAGTGAAATTCTCTTAATTCGTCTTTGCCGAAATTCTCCCTGAAATCGAGCAATCTGTTTCTATACCTCTTTGGGGGAATTTGAGTCAGTTTCAAATCAATTCCTTCTTTTATGAAGAGGAAGGTTTCATTTAAATCTCTAAGAAGTAATGCATTTATTTATTTATATACTACAAGCATAACTGGAAAATTAAGAACAAGGTAAGGCATTAAACAAACAATTAAACACAAGACAGGACTTGTCTAAACATATCCTTGCCGCATCAGACTGCTTTTACTCTTTGTTTCGTATTGCAGTGGCACAACAACAGGCAGAAATCCATGGGTGAAGAAATCTATACTATCACATGGTTAAAACAAACTCAAAGTTAAATTAATGAGAACAAAAGAGAATTCCTCATTTGAAAGAGGAACCAATTGCTATGACTAAAAAATAAAAACTCAGAAAAAGAAATCCCCCCCCCCGCCCAACAATAACCGTATTCTCAGTTCAGCAGTTCATTGACTTCACTTTATTCACAATGGTAAAGAGTCCAATAGCACCTTTAAGACTAATCATCTTTATTGTAGCATAAGCTTTTGAGAACAACAGCTCTCTTCGTCTGATGCAGATTAACATGACTAACTCCTCTGGATCTATGACCTTATTCACAGTAATTATGCCCAGGAGTGCAGCATTAGTTTTTCAGAGCACTACTCTAAGCAAATTTATTCCCTTCGAAGTCCATTGTCTTCAATTACTTAAAAGGGTGTTAGGTAGTCTTAATGATTCTAGGGCCCTAATAAGGTTGTCAGCAGTGTCAGCTGCAGGGCTGTGGAAGTCTATATGGGGGACCATGACGCCAGCTGCAGCATCACATCACTTCTGGTAAAAAAACCCTGCAAGGGACCAAAATAGATCTAGGAATTGCTGGAAACTCTATAGTAAAACCATAGAGTTTCTGGTGATTCCTAGAGCTACCCTACGTCACTTCCATTCCTTTTTTTAACTGAAAGTGTTGCATGCAATACTGCATTTAAAAAAATTTCTCCACCACCACTCCGTGGGCAGTGGGAATATATGTAGGGGGTTAATCCTCTCCCCCAGCTGGGAAAATGGGACCCCTGGGCCGTGGCCAGCAGTCAAGATTGGTGACTCAAAATCACTGTCACACTGGGGCACCCCAGACTCAAGGAAAGGCGGATTTGTGAATGTGTGAGCCAGCTGCTGCCTGAGCTCCTGGCGGAGTGGGTAGGTGCGTTCATATGGCAACCAACCAACAGAAGACAACTCGGCTCTATCCTCTATGTCATGTTGTTTTCCATTGAATATGTTGGAAATGTTTCATTACGGTTATAATTACTGTTATAATTTCATTTTTTTAAAAAAAAGAAATTGAGACACAAAGAAGATAGGGACATTGTTTAAAGAGACGCAAAACGGAGATTAGCCCTGACTATCTTTCTCATGACCAGAATTTTCCCATATACTCCCTTGTCAGCCCCAAACGCAATTGCTTTTGATTGGGCTAATGATGTTTTTCTCCTTTCAGTATCATTACAATTTATGGTTCCATAAGGCACTCACATAGATTTTTTAAAAATTGTACATAGTTCAGATTTCGTTTTTGTGCCGACTCCAAGCTCCTTCACAAAAAAAATTAAATACCAAACGGCATCAGGGTTCTTGTTGCTGTTGATTAAAGTTAGCTCTCATTTCAAGGTTTCGTTATGCAAAGGCTTTCCGAGTATAATTAGATCAGTGCTGATCTTTTAAGTTCATTCCAACCAAGCCTGTTCTCTAAATGTCAAGCTAAACTAAAACTTTACAAAATCGTATCTATTTATTGCACTTTTATCCCTCTCTTCTACAGAGCTGGCATGTATTGTTTGCCTCCATTTTATCTTTACGGTGATCATGTGAAGTCTATTAGACTTAGACTGACTCCCCCAAGGTCCCCAAAGGAGCTTCAGGTCCCCAAAGGAGCCCCAAACGAGCACGAATCTCACAGGTCCTTCTACATTGTCCTTAGCCACTGCTCTGCAGTGAAGTACTTGCCTTGAAAACCTTCGGGTATAAAGGCATAATGCTTTTGACGGTCAGATGCTATGGAGCCATTAGTAGGTATGGCTATATTCACTGGATCCACCTGTTTATGTGTGTCTGGAGCAATAGAGACCATCTCACATGCGCTGTTATATTGTCCTTTGTTTACTGAAGTTGGTTGTGGTGGAGAGTTCCCTCAAGTCATAGCTGACTTATGGCGACCCCTGGTGGGGGTTTCATGGCAAGAGACTAACAGAGGTGGTTTGCCTCAGCAACCCTGGTCTTCTCCGGAGGTCTCCCATCCAATTACTAGCCAAAGCCAGCCCTGCTTGGCTTCTGAGAACGGATGAGATCAGGCTCACCTGGGCTATCCAGGTCTAGGCATGATATAGGGGAACACGTGAATTCTGATGTTCGGTGCTAATCATATTATTTTGAAACTCTTGTTTTCAAATTATGTGGGCTGGTTGGAAGGTGTTGCTAGATTTCTTGAATATGTTTTTAAATGATCATTCCAATACCAATACCAATACTACCAACACCAACACCGGCAACAACAACGACGACGATGACGACAATGACAACAACAACAACAACGTAACTGTGCTTATATACCACTCTTCTAGACAGATTAGTTCCTCACCCAGAGCGGTGAACAAATTAATGTTATTATTATCCCCACAATACAGCTGGGGAGCTGGGATGAGAGAAGTGGCTTGCCCAAGGCCACCTGCTGAGCGCATGGCAGTAGAAGGATTCAAACCACTGGAGTGCTGATTCGCAGCCGAACCGCTTAACCACTATGCTACAGCAGATCGTAGTATTGGTTTTATTGATTTGTTCTTTTTCTGTTTTATCTATAATCCCAACAACCTATGCTTGAAGGGGTTGAAAATGAAATAAATATTTACTGGATCCTGTGGAAAGCTGGCAGGGTTGCCAATATTCAAGTGGAACCTGGAGATATCCCAGAATTACAACTGACCTCCAGACGACAGAGGTCAATTTCCCTAGAGAAAATGGAAGTGACCATTTTCCTAGAGCTACTCTTTATCATATCTCGATTGTGCCTTGAAGTGCCGTAGCAATATTGGTGATCTCAATGTTCCTTTATTTTATTTTTCTCCCACCACTGTTTGGAGCAGCAGCAGTCAAAGTAATTTTCGAGTAGGGTCCCAGACCTGGCAAGCCTAACTATGAGCTAATGAAGAAATACACCTGATAAATGGATATAATGGCACCCTAAGTGGAAAAGGAAAGAAATAGACAGTGAAGAATATGTTTAAGAATGCAAAAGACTATAGAATAGAAAAAGGTAAACTAGTGACAGTAAAATCAGACAAGAATATGATAGAGACTTCTAGTCTAAGCAATCAAATAAGGTCATACATATTTAACCATTTAAAACAACGATCTGATAAGGCACTACTTTTCTAGTTTTTCCTGAACATAAAACTCTGCAATAAAACCCTCTTTCTTATCTCTTTTTTAAGAAGATCCAACTGTGTCTCTCATGGCTGTAGTGAGGATCGCTGGCACCTGGTGGCAGCTCCATGGCTGTTGTTGCCCCCCCCCCCCCGAGCATTCGTGTGTGCATGCAAAGTGCGCATGCACACCCAAACTGCGTGATGATGTCACTACATGTGATGTCGTCATGCAGGGTATGCTGCTACAAGCCAGCCTCCCCATTGGTGTGGCAGGCAGCCAGGGTGGCACGTGGTTGGTCTCCCAGCCCTCCTGCTCAGTTGCCCTGTGTGCTGCCCCAGCCACCTGCTGCGCCTGGCCTGCAGCTGCTGCGCCCGGCCGGGAGCACATGCTAGTGGTGGCAGCAGTGCAGGGCACCTGAGTGGGAGGGCTGGGAGGCTGCCCACTCAGTTGCCCTGCACTGTCACTGCCAGCTTGCACTCCTAGACAGGCACAGCATCTGCCTCTTAGCCCTCAGCCGCCAGCACTGCCGTTGCTAGCTCTGCAGCATGCACTCCCAGCTGGCAGCTGCGCTCAGTACCCCCTCTTCATTGGTGCTGAGGGCAGGTGACCCCCCTGCCCCCCTGTAGATCTGGCCTTAGTGTCTCTTGAAAATGGATTTTCCCACAAAATTAGGATCCTCCACAACTGCTTGGAGTTTGACGTTTTCCGATTTGAGAAATGCACAACATCTTGAATTGTGTCTGCAATGCCCATCCCTCCCCCACAACTGAGGCACTAAATCCAGATGAAACAGCTTTGAATATCTTCCATTTCTTCCAAAAAACATGCACGCTAACTTTAACTCAGTCTCTGAAAGGTATTTTGCATTCTGTTCAATGTTGGGAGATGATAAAGCAGCAGTAATTATAGAGGAATCATAAAAGCAAAGGTAGTGAAAGATTTAGGAAGATCAAAAGAGGGCGAGAGAAAGAAATGAAGATGGGACTTGATCAGAGTTGCTGTATTCATGTGTCGGAAAGAAAATTCTAATAATCAGTTTTGTGTAGTTTAGCAACCGTCATGTGGAACTCAGTCACGGAAAACTAAAAGGGAAATAGTAGAGTCCAGTAGCACCTTTAAGGCTAACCAACTTTATTGTAACATTAACTGTCGAGAACCACAGCTCTCTTCATCAGATCTGACAATTTGGTTAGTCTCAAAGATGCTACTGGACTAGGGATGCCAAGCACCCACCAGGGGCAGCGGATTCCCTGCCCCCACACCCCACCCCTGCTTACCTGGCCAATGGGGGGGATCACACCTTCTGTGCGTACTCCCCTGCGGAACTGCATGCTCCCATGCACTGCGGCCACTTGGATTGGGCCCATTTCGGCCCGTATCTGGCCCATTTCAGGCCACTGCGGAGCGCAGGAGCACTCTTGCGCTCCGCAGTGGCCCAAAATGGGCCCGATCCGTGCTAAAACAGGCCTGAAATGAGCTTGATCTGGGCTTGGTCCCCGAGCCCTTTCTTTTTCTTGTTAGCTATATACGACTTTTTGCAGCTTCTTCCCCTTCTTTGCTGATGTTTTGGTGGTACGGAGTGCCCTCAAGTCACAGCTGACTTATGGCGACTCCTGGTGAGGTTTCCATGGCACGAGACTAACAGAGGTGGTTTGCCATCGCCTGCCTCTACAACCCTTGTCTTCTCTGGAGGTCTCCCACCCAATTACTAACCAGGGCTGATCCTGCTTAGCTTCTGAGATCTGAGGAGATCAGGCTCACCTGGGCTATCCAGGTCTGCACTCGTTGATGCTTTATTTGCCATTTTCCCCTTTGTGTCTTTCACTTCTACAAGGAGTCCAACTACTCCTAAATCACCTCCAGCCCACAGGGCAGGGCGGTTAAAGCTCAGCCATTGTAGAATTGGCACGTCTCTCCTAACACACAGTGGGTGGGGCTGGTTGGGTGGCTTGTCTGCCTCAACCCCCATAAGCCTGGCGGGATAGCTCTGTCTTACAGGCCCAGCAAAATGATAGCAGGGCTTGTTGAGAACTGGGGCCTCCATAGATGGCGAGTTCCACTATGTAGGTGCCAGGACCGAAAAAGCCCTGGCCCTGGTTGAGGCAAGAAAAACCTCCTTGGGACCAGGGATCACCAGAAGTTGTTTATCCGCTGATCGAAGCAGCCTGTAGGGGGAGAGGCGGTCCTGCAGGTATGTCGGTCCCTGTCTGCGAAGAGCTTTAAAAGTTAAAACTAGAACCTCGAACCTGATCCAGAATTCCACTGGGAGTCAGTGCAACAGTGGAAAAATAGGTGTAATATGTGACCAGAACGGAGTTCTGGTCAAAATACACGCCGCTGAATTCTGGATGAGTTGTAATTTATGGAGCAGATGCAAGGGCAGCCCGGTGTAGAACGAGTTACAGTAATCCAGCCTGCAGGTGACCGTTGCACGGATCACTGTTGCTCGATCACAGGTTGACAAGTGGGGGGCAAGTTGCCCGGTCTGGTGAAAATAAAAGAATGCAGACCTGGCAACTGTTGTCATCTGGACCTCCATCGACAAGGAGGCATCCAAAAATATGCCCAGATTCCCTACCGTTGGCGTCAGCTCAAGAGACGCCCCGCCGTGGGCTGGGATCCCTAAATCTGACAACCCGCGGTCCAGATGTAAGAGCTCCATCTTCTCAGGGTTCAACTTCAGTCAATTCTGCTTTAACCTCCCAATCACGACCTCCAAAGCCTTGGCCAGATTTATTAAAACAGCCCTTTAAGAACACCGTTGCTTATATCAAATGTAAGCCTTTGTTTCTTTTTAATGTATTTGTTTATGTCATTTATACCTGGCTGTTCTCCTTAATGGGGACCCAAAGCAGCTTACATCATTCTTCTCTCCGCCATTTTACCCTCACAACCACCCTGTGAGGTAGGTTAGGCTGAGAGGGTGTGACCGGCCCAAGGTCACCCAGCAAGTTTCCAGGGCAGAGCGGGGATTCGAACCTGGGTCTCCCAGATTTTAGTCCCTCACTAACCACTATACCACGCTGGCTTGGACACTGCTTATATACAAATCTCATATGTGCAGAACAATTGAAAGCAACTGCAGAAATAATCAGAAGGCGCTACCTGGGAATGGCTTCCCAGGACTGGTACATATTTATGGACAAATATTTCAGAAGCGAGCTGACGAGAGGATGCTACATGAATTTTAATGATGCTTGATTTCCATCCAAGGCTGGTGTTATTATCTAGCATTTTGGCTTCCTGTTTTTCCTTATTTTCTCCCGCTCTGAGAAGTAGAAAATGAGGCTAAATTAACACATTTGCTGCGAGGAAACAAGGTCAAGCGACCCCCGATCACTTTTGGCTTCAGACCAAGGAAGGGAGGCTGTTATCAAAAAGTTCCTTCTCTTCTTAGCCTCTCAGACTCCTTGACCTCTTCAGGGAAAACATAGATCTGCTTCATCCTTTGCCTTTTCTCTCCTTTCCCTCTTATACATGGCTCAGTAATGCCCATTTCCTAGCTCCACTTCTAGAGTTGCCAACTCCAGGATGAAAAAATTCTGGATCTACATGAGATGCCCAACACATGTCGGGTTTCCTACTAACCTACATGAGATGCCCAACAAATGTCGGGTTCCCTACTAACCTACATGAGATGCCCAACGCATGTTGGGTTTCCTACTAACCTACATGAGATGCCTAACACATGTCGGGTTTCCTACTAACCTACATGAGATACCCAACAAATGTCGGGTTCCCTACTAACCTACATGAGATGCCCAACGCATGTTGGGTTCCCTACTAACCTACATGAGATGCCCAACGCATGTTGGGTTTCCTACTAACCTACATGAGATGCCTAACACATGTCGGGTTCCCTACTAACCTACATGAGATGCCCAATGCATGTTGGGTTCCCTACTAACCTACATGAGATGCCCAACGCATGTCGGGTTCCCTACTAACCTACATGAGATGCCCAACACATGTCGGGTTCCCTACTAACCTACATGAGATGCCCAATGTATGTCGGGTTCCCTACTAACCTACATGAGATGCCCAACACATGTCGGGGTCCTGTAAGTTTACCTGGGAAGTGTAGTCGGGCCAGCAACAGCAGGGCCAGAAGGACGGGCTCCTTCCCCTCTCTGTGAGAAGGGAGGGTTGAGTCTAGCAGCAGTGGCAGTGGCAGCCTCAGCTGCTCCTTTTGCCACCACCATCTGCCTGTCAGCTTTGGGCTCCCCTTGCTGACTCTTCCCCTCTCGTCCTTCTGGCCCTGCTGCTGCTGTTGGCCCGATTACACTTCCCAGGTAAACTTGCAGGAACTCTACATGTGTCGGGTGTCTCGTGCAGTTTAGCTCTTAGAGATGAGCAGGGATCATTTTGAGGAGAAACACACAGGAACGCAGTTCTGGTAGTTCTCCAAAGAGGTCACATGTCAGGTGGCCCCGCCCACCTGACTCTTGGCCATTTTGGGCCCATTTTGGCCAGGATTGGTCCCAAAATGGCCAGGATTGGTCCCAAAACTGCCAGGATCGGGCCTCTGATGGGTGGTGGATCACTCTCCCACTCAGCAGCAGCCCAATTCTCACCATTTTGGGCCCCTTTTCAACCATATTCAGCCCCTTTTTGCCATTTTGGGCCCAGTTTCAGCCCTGAATGGCCAGGATTGGGTCCAAAACAGCCAGGGGGTGTGACATATGCAAATCAGTTATGCCAATGACACACTTCTGGTGATGGCAAGGGGTGTGGCATATGCTAATGAGTTATGCTAATGAGTTCCTGCTGCTCTTTTTCTAAAAAATGACCCGTGGAGATGAGGCCTGAGAAGGGTGGGGTTTGGGGGGAGGAGGAAGAACATCAGCAGAGTAGAATGTCCTCTGAAGCAACTATTTTCTCCAGGGGAACTAGGGTTGCCAGGTCCCCTGCAGCCCAATCAGACAGAGGGGTGGGAGGGGCATGGGCACACCCAGGTGCTCCAGTGCTCTTCCTTGTCATACCAGGAATGAAGTCAGTCCCCCACCAGGGAACTGGTAGCCCTAAGGGGAACTGATCTCTGTCATCTGGCGATCAGTGTAATTCTGGAAGATCCTTCACCTGGAGTATAGCAACTTGAATTACCTTGCTTGTAAAGACGACTTTACTTTCATGGAGGACTTATCTTTACCCTTTTATTCCTGAAGAAGTTTTCTGTTGTCAAGGAGATCGATGTATTGTCGAAGTTCTGAAAAACACCAGGCTAACAAAACACTCTATACCCGACAATAGCCCTGCAGAGAAGATTAGCACATCAAGCCCCAATCCATATGCAAAAGTACCTCCTCAGGATACAGTGAAGCCTCCCGCCATTAGCATTCCACACCCTGGGAAACTCTTACAGGATGACTCAGCTCAACCCCACCCCTCCTGAGTAGATACAAATGACCTACATCTTTTCCACTCTGTGACACTGAGAGATCTCTGTCTTTTGGTGCTACACCTCTGAAGATGCCAGCCACAGCTGCTGGCGAAACGTCAGGAACTGCAATGCCAAGACCACGGCTATACAGCCCGGAAAATCCACAACAACCGTCAAGGAGATCATTGGGGGCTGCCATGAAGTGAGTGCCCTGACCTGGATAGCAGAGGCAAGCCTCATCTCGTCAGTTCTCTGAAGGTAAGCAGGGTCAGCCTCGGTTCGTGATCGGATGGGATACTTCCAAAAAAGAGTTGCAGAGGCAGGTAATGACAAACCACCTTGGTTAGTCTCTTGCCTTGAAAACTCCAGCAGGATTCACCAAAAGTCAGCTTATGACTTGATGGCACTTTTCACCTCTATAAAGGGTGTCCATGTGTCAAAGGTTAGGACAAAATGGCCTCCCACTACTTCGAGAAACAGGAGTTTTTACTTTACTTGGGATTATTTTATGGTTGTCCCTCTACTTTCTCTTTTCTCCTATCAGCCAGGAACTGTGAAAGCCTTGGGGGGGAAAGAGGGTGCCTCTGAATTTCCTTTTATTTTTCCACCTGATTTCTCCTGATCCCCCTCCTTATAGTTGTCCCTGTCTCGCCTGGCTGTTCTTCATTCTGGTCCCATGATCCATAGCATAGCCATTTTGGTGGTCAAAGGAAGCCCTTCGTAATTCTTTCGTCAGCAGTAAGGCTGGTAGGAGCCATCCCAGGACACTTTCACATGTTCAGTGTGCTTTGCATATATTAGTGCATAATCAAGTTGCCAGGAAGAGCCTAGGAGTGTTGGGAGCAGGGACAATGGGGAGGCAGTGTCATGGTGTAACAGAGTTTTTGGCGATTCCTAGAGCTACCACCTTTGCTTCCAGGTTTTCCCTGGAAGTGACATCATCATTCTTCAGAAATAAATCATTTTTAAAATTTCAGTTCTACCACTCAAAGCAGGAGTAGGCAATGGGATATCAGAGAAGAGAATCCCCTGCCCCAATCAGGGGCTTGGCAGACCTGGAGTGGGTGGATGAAGTTACAAGAGAATTGATTCTCTGAAGTTACTGTACCTTGAGATTTCACAGCAAAAGTGTGAATCAAACTAAGGACCTGCAGGCTTACTTCTGTGTAAATATGCCTACACTTATTCAGCCTGTTATCGGCTACAGAATCACATCTGCTCCTTTTGAGAACATTGATCTTTTGTTTTTTCTTCTTGTGTTTGAGAGACCCAGAAAAAAGAGCTGCTACGCTTTGTTCGGGTCTCTTGCTAATGCTGCTAGACCCAAAGCATCCACTTTGTCTTCCTTGGCAGCAACTCCTGGAGCTGATGCAGCATTAAATTGTAGAAATTGTGTACTTGTACGTCTGGAAGCTGGCTTTGAGGGCCAGAGACTCCGAGGGATAATTAGCCAGATGCAGTCACCGAGAGGGAATTGTTCCTCCGTGCATTTATCATGCAGTCTGGGCTACTTCTAAAAACAAAATTTTTAAAGATATCCAATTTAAATCACATTGAAATTCAGTTAAAAATAAAATAGTTCCAATCCAAAGGCTTACAATGCCTGTCAAGTTAGAGATTTCAGGTTTTGGTGGTTAAGATCCGGAGAAGTTCAGCTCCCATCACTCATCACTTGGGAGCAGCCTTTGCCCGGTCATGATTCCTAAAAAAGCAAAATGCTTTCTAGAAGGGGGGCAGAGGTAGGCCAGGGGTCTTCACCAAGCAAGACACAAGCAGAACTTAGCAATATGTTCCTCCTATGGAGGAAGCTGCCAACCCACCGATTCTAGCATTTAGTAATGTGGGAATAGTTGGTCACTTTTAGGTCAAGTAGGGATTTTTGTACTCGGGTTGCCTCCTTATTTCATCAGGGTGGGCTGTTTTAACCAGGCCTGGTTAAAACAGCTCATCAAAACTGGTAATAGCGATGCCATACCCCTGCTGGGGGTGGGGATCCCCTGACCCCACCTCTATTCACGTGACTGGTGGGAGAGGAAAAGTGGCGGAATAGGCCTCCAAAGAGCTCTCCTGGGGCCACGTGATGACATCAACAATGGGCTGAATTGGGCTTGATTGGGGCCCCAGTTGGCCCACTGAGGGCCAAGCTACAAGTGATGAATGACACTTGAATGGCAAGTGTATTTCTCCCTGTTCACTTGCCCTCCACTCAATCTACTTGCCGTTCAAGTGTTATTCGTCACTTGTAGCTTGGCCCTGAGAAGCATGTGTGCAAGGAGCAACAGGGGATATTGGAAAGATTAGTGCCGGGTCCCCTGCCCTCCTGCCGAGAGGGGAGGGGGACCGGGCCTTCTTACCTGTTAAAGATTGGTTAAGCCCTGTTAGAATCCTGAGGTGAGTTTCCTGAGGCATCTTAAGGTAGGGCAGGGTTCCCAAACCAACCTCTTATAACTCACCAATCTGGGGGGAGGGGTTGATGTGGGGGATCCTCAGGTAGGGTTGCCAGCTCCAGCTTAGGAAATTCCTGGAGATTTGGGGGGTGGAGTCTGGAGAGAGTGGAGTTGGGGAAAAGGAGGGACCTCAGTAGGGTATAATGCCCTAGAGTCCACCCTCCAAAGCAGCCATTTTCTCCAGGGGAACTGATCTCTGTGGCCTGGAGATCAGTTGTGATTCCAGGAGATCTCCAGACCCAACCTAGAGATGCACAACCTTATTCTCCGGTAGGGTTGCCATCTCCAAGTTGGGAAATTGCTAGAGATTTGGGGGTGAACCCTGTAGTGTTTTGGGAGGTGGGGATGTCAGCGGTGTATGATGCCATAAAGCCCACCCTCCAAAGTTGCCATTTTCTCCAGGGGAACCGATCTCTGCAGTCTGGAGATCAGTCATAATTCTGGGAGATCTCCAGGCCCCGCCTGATTGTTGGCAACCCTACCCACAGGACTGGGGCTTCACCCGTTTGAATCGTAGTGTTTGCTCGGTTGGGGGAAGGATGGTGGGAAAAGAGCTCATCTCAGCATACCTCCCGCACGTGTAGATAGGATGTGATTGCTCATTAATACAGTCCTTTCTCTGGCAGCCCAGCAGGAATGTCATCTCCACTGAGGGACGGGGACTAATACGTCTCAGAGAAGTTTAATAAACCAATTCCAGTTGAACAAATTTCCAGTGTGTGGCGTCTTTATTTGCAGCACGGTGAGGCTGCATTAGCGATGCCTAACTCTGATCAAATTCAACAAATACATTTTGGCTCTCTGAAGTCTTCCTGATTTCAGCCAGACTTAGGGCCAAGCTACACGTGACGAGTGACACTTGAACGGCAAGTGTATTTCTCCCTGTTCACTTGCCCTCCACTCAATCCACTTGCCGTTCAAGTGCCATTCGTCATGTGTAGCTTGGCCCTTAGAGTTTCTCTACACAAGACCTCTGACATATGAAGAACATGTAACAAAAACACGGAGGGTCCTGACAATTGCTAACAGTTACAGAATTCAAGACCACCTAACAAAATAAAGCTACTCCAAGTCAGTTTCATACAAAGTATTAATCATACATTAAGTGTTATTAATTGCCATTCAATTCATTCACAATCATTATACAGTCTCCCTCAACAGACCTATAAAATGCTTAGTGCATATCACAGATATTATTATTATTATTGGTAATGACCATTCCACCTCATACTATTTTTTTTGTTTTGTCCAGTAGTTCAATTATTTGTATAATGGTCCAAATGGTCACAAGTCCATTATAGGTCCAATAGCACATAGATAGAAAGGTCCATCTGACGGGATGACTGGTTGAAGGTCCCGTTTCCGGATTCCCTTTTTCACAGATGGAAGATGTAGACTGTTCCTATGTACTTTCAAAAATTACAGACCTCGTGCAAAACACAAACAGTTTATACAGTACACATACACAATGCACAATAACCCTTAATGCACAGAATCCCATAGTCAATTACTTCCATTTAAATCACCATTATCCCAACGCCAGGTGCTGCTTCAAGAGAAGGCTGCGTAACAACATAGCTCCCATTAACCACTGTACAATCAATCACAGCTGGCAATAGTATACTAGAACTAAGTCTTAAAGGAATATGAAGAACACATGGCAGGAGTTGCAATGGTAGCCGGTAAAGGTAGTTTAAAAAGATAGAGCTGGTGGGAGGGCAAAGGCTTTGCTATACACTGGAGCTGTGTGAAGGGGCTTTGAAATGCCAGAAGGGGAACGTCAGCCCGTGAAAACCTCTCCAGGTCCAAGCCCGGCTCTGGAAGGCAGCTCCAGCCCATTTCAATTCCTCATTGCCCTCTGGTTGTGATCCCACACAGTTTTAGACTAGAGAGGTGAAATTGACAGAGCCTTTGGGGAGGTGATGAAATTAACAAACCCTCTGAGGAGTGATCACTGCTGGCTCTGTCTTTTTAAACTATACTTCCTGGCTAACGTTGCATCTCCGTACACTTGATGAACACACACCTAGAGATCTCGTGTAGAGAGACTCTTAGTTGTGAGTCAAGGTTACCTGAAATTAGAACTTTTTCACCAGGTTAAGCTTCATAAAGACACGTTGCATGGAAAGAGAGAGAATCTAAACATTTTGAATAAGTAAAACGAATAATGGAAACCTACCACCACCTTGAGATTGCTTCACATATCCTAGACAATGTCTGGGCTCCAGGTGGCTGGGCTTGCATTATGCATGAGCCATTGCCTTTACAGCTAAGGATACTTGCAAAATATTTCTCTGAAATTCTCCCTGGATTTTGCAGTTCTGAGCAAGATGAATATTAAGTGTAAAGTTGTTGCTGCTGGTTTTGGAGTAGTTCTTGCCGTTTTTAACAGGCGCCAACCATTCATGTTCATGAGAACATAGACTTAGTCATTTCATTTCAGTAAACAGAAGGAGCAGGCTCAGGGCTTTTTTTCAGCGGGGACGTGGTGGAATGGAGTTCCAGCACCTTTTGAAAATACTCAGCAATAGTGCGTGAAAATAATATTTGTAATATTTATCCCCCATTTCCCTCTTGAGAGTTCCACCACCTCTTTTCCCAGAAAAAAAACCCTGCACTTGCTTGTCTTGGTACAGTTCACGGCCTGAACTGAAGAGGGGATAAGATTCCCAAACACTTCCCTGACTGGCGTGCACATGCCCTCATAAACATGCCTCTGATTGTCCTTACAATTATAATGTCTTTACAATTATAATGTCTTTACAATTATAGGAATGATTTGTACAGCACCTGGTTGGAATAGAACTGGGGGTGTGGTTTATTGTCAGATACGCCTCCAGCATATCTGCCATGTGTTACAAATTTCTTGCTGCAGTGTGCAGTGTACTTCTGAGAACATGCAGAGGGAACTTGTTTCGCTGACTGGTTGCTAGCTGCTTATCTTGCAGGTGTTTTGGTTACCATTTCCTGGTTGGCCTGAGAACGTGGCCTTGAAGTTTCAGCTGAAACCGCACCAACCTCCTAGGAGACTGAGCAGAGCTCATCCTTTCCCTCCTCCCCTCTCTCCTGGCTTCCTGGCTCAGCGCGCCAAAACCCTAATGGACTTTCTTTCCCACTGGGGGTGGTGGCGGAATTTCTCCTATAATTAACCTTGCTTTGCTACCTTGAGTCACTTCAGCCAATGATCCTGTCTGACCATCTTGATACTGGTATTCTTCTTTAATAAAGTAACGTTAACTCATACACCTGGTGATGCAATGAAGGGCTCAGGTAAAATACCTGGCAAGATCTGACATTGATGAGGATCTGTGGGAGCGCCTAAAATTGAACAAAAACAGGAGGTGTGGCTTGTGGATTTTGTTAAGTGTTTCCTACCTCTACTGCCTCCCATTACTGAAGCAGCAAGAGAAAGTCCAGAATAATAAAGGAAGGGGAGGAGATATCATGCCTACAAGATGGGTAACTGTGTTTGTCTTTAGCAGTAGAGAAGAGCAAGAGTCCATTGGCACTTATGAGACTAACAAAATTTGTGGTAGAGTGTGAGCTTTTGTGAGTCCTGCTCATCCTCTAATGCGATTTACGCCATCACGTGTCAGCAATGCCTTTCCGCCCTCTACAAACTGGCCAATCTCTTTGACAAAGAATTCATGGACATGTCTGACATTAGAAACCAAAACATTCAAAACCCAGTGGGGGAATATTTCAACCTTCCAGGACATTCCGTTGCTGACTTAAAGGAACAGTTTTCCTGCAGAGGAATTTCAAAGGGAAATTAGAAAGACAGGCTGCTGAATTGCAACTGATAACAAAGCTCAAGACAATGCATCCACCTGGATTGAATCGAGACCTAGGCTTCCTGTCTCATTACCAATGCAGATTTCTCCACACCCACCATCCCTCTGCACATCCCACCTATTCCTATCACCCCTGCTGTTGTCATTTATCTGCTATTGCCATTCGACATCTGAAATCACTCCACTCTCCAAGCTATAAGGACAGATGGACTCACATTCTAGCTGTATCTGAAAAAGTGATCCGTGACTCATGAAAGCTCATACCCTACCACAATTTTTGTTAGTCTTATAGGTGCTACTGGACCCTTTTTGTAAGACTAGCTGAATTTCTCATGGGCATCCAAATGTAAGCAGAACCCACTCTGCTGTTGGCTGAGATCAAAGATGTGTTGCCGATGCCCTACACATGTATAGAAAAAAAGATAATCTATTATTTTGCTGCAAAGATCCAAATAAGTCTTTTATTTGGAGGAGGGGGATTAAAAATTGCACTGCACTCACACTTCCAATTATCAAAAAAAAAAATTGAGAAGAGGCAGTTATTTTTGGCAAGCGTAGTACTATGTACCGCCGCGACTCTGAATTTCCAAGCAGGCCCTCCTACAGAATTGCTTGTTGAGAGAGTAACACTCCAGATATGGCATCGCTCCTACCCATTTACCTCCTACCCATTGCTGACACGCATACATCACACCCAGCGGCACCGAGCCATGCATAAAGTGAGATGTTGGCTTACAACTCTATTTAATGCTATTAACATGCAGCAGCCTGGGTAACGTGTTTCTTTTGATGTGTTAATTACTCTGGGTTATGCAAAATTGCACGTAAACAGAGATCTCAGATGCGTAGGGGGGAAAGGGGGGCATTTAAAATAAAGCATCAACCAATTGAAACATCTTTAAAAAGAAGGCAGAATGAGCATGCACCTTTTATTTATCTCTTTAGCATATTCTTTCGAGCACCCTTCCGCTGAAAGGTTCTCAGTGTCGCTCACGAAACGTTATAATGCGCACAATGACATTATAATGTGGCGTCCCTCAGGGGGCGATTCTATCTCCTATGCTATTTAACATCTATATGCGCCCCCTCGCCCGGTTAGCCCACAGCTTTGGGCTGGGTTGTCACCAGTATGCAGATGACACTCAGCTCTATCTGCTGATGGACGGCCAGTCTGATCTCGCTCTGGATTCCTTGGCCAAGGGTCTTGAGGCTGTGACAGTATGGTTACATCAGAGTCGCCTGAAATTGAATCCCCTGAAGATGAAGTTTCTGTGTCTGGGTCGTGGGGCGATCAAGCTGGGGACCTGGCTCCCAGCCCTCGATGGAGTTCAATTGAAACCTTCGGCGATTGTGAGGAGCCTGGGTGTGGCCTTGGATGCCACACTTTCAATGGAGGCCCAGGTCACGACCGTTGCCAGGTCTGTCTTTTTTCATCTTCGACAGGCCAGGCAACTGGCACTCTATCTTTCGCCCCAGGACCTGACCACAGGAATCCATGCAACGGTCACCTCCGGGCTAGACTACTGCAACTCACTCTACGCTGGGCTGTCCTTGGGCCTGACCTGGAAGTTACAGCTGGTCCAGAATGTGGCAGCACGCGTCCTTACCGGAATGCCAATCTGAGCACAAGTTCATCCTGTGCTGCACCAGCTGCACCGGCTCCCAGTGGAGTTCCGGATCCGGTTCAAGGTGTTAACCTTGGTGTTTAAAGCCCTTCATGGACTGGGACCTGCATACCTGTGGGACCGCCTCTTCCATTACATCCCCTGCAGGGTGTTGCTCTCTGCAGACAAGCAACTCCTGGTGGTCCCTGACCCGAAGGACACCCGTCTGGCCTCAACCTGGGCCATGGCTTTTTCTGCCCTGGGCCTGGCCTGGTGGAACACTCTCCCGCTGGAGACCCGGGCCCTGCAGGACCTGTTACAGTTTCGCAGGGCCTGTAAAACGGAGATGTTCCACTGGGCCTTCGGCTAAGTGCCAGCGGGCGTCCTCCTTCTTCCATCTAAGACCACCACTTATTCTGGGGCTGCCCTCGGCCATCTGCTATGCCCGTATACGGACTCCCAATATTTTTTTTTTTGAAAAAATTTTTTATTGGGTTAGAATCCGTTATTTTTACATTTACATTCAATTTTCCCCAAATTTTTCATTTCTAACCCCCTCCCTTTCCCCCCTTTTGTTGACTTCCAACAGTTTTCCAACCCTTTGTCCCTTTTCCCTTACTTCTATTAAATTTCTCTATCTAAAACAAATACATATTCTCCATTATACTAAGCAGTACATCCTTAACTACTTTTCTTATTGTATACCCAAACTGTAAGTCTTTGTTTCCATCTTGGATAAACAATTTATCCCATTTTCCAATTTTGAATATTTCTATATATCATAAACCTATATATCATAAACCATAAAAATCTTACACATTTAAATCAAACAATTTGACTTATTCTCTATGTATTACTCATTCTATCTTTTTATGGTAATTCTATATAACTCTCGTCACATAGTCAATCAATTTGACTCGTCTATACATTCAGTTTGGTGCATTATACAAATCTTATCAAAGAAAGAAAATATTGTTGATTACTCAATCCGTATATTTAATCCTTATCCTTAATTATTTTCTATCAATATTCTATTTATTAACCAATATATATCTATATATATATCAATCTGTTAATCTAACTGCTTATAAATTCACATTTATCTCTTCCCCCCCCCGGTAAAGTCACCCCCCTCTACATTTTATTATACTTCAGTAGTTCTCAAACTGCCACAGTTTTCCTCCCACCTCCCATTTCTTCTCCAGATATTGTTTCAGCTTCTCCCAATCTGTGTTAAACTGCCCTGAGTCCAGATTTCTCAGTTTTCTTGTCATCTTGTCCATTTCTGCCATGTACAGCAATTTGTAGGTCCAATCTTCAATAGTTGGCACTTCTTGTACTTTCCATTTTTGCGCATACAAAAGTCTAGCTGCTGCTGTCATATAAAATATCAACGTCCTATGATGGGCTGGAATTCCCTCCATTCCCAAGTTTAGTAGCAGGAGTTCTGGGTTCTTATTTATTTGAAATTGTAAAATTTCACTCATTTCTCTTATTATTTCCCCCCAGTACTGCCTAGCTACCTCACACGACCACCACATATGATAGAGGGAGCCCTCATGCTTCCTACATTTCCAGCATTTATTAGAAGTGTTCAAATTCCCTAGCGCAATCTTCTTTGGTGTCATGTACCAACGATAAATCATTTTATAGATATTCTCTTTAATATTTGTACATGTCGTTGTCTTCATTGTAGTCTTCCACAAGTATTCCCATGCCTCCATTGTTATCTCTTTGTTAAAATTTATAGCCCATTTCACCATTTGTGTTTTAACTGTCTCATCCTCAGTATACCATTTCAACAGTACTTGGTATACCTTGGATATTCTTTTCTTGTCCTCTTTAAGAAGGGTCTGCTCTAGTTCCGAATTCTCTATTCGTATACCTCCCTTTACAGAGTCCGAGTTATACAAATCTCTGATCTGTCTATACTGGAACCAGTCGTAATTCGGTGATAGTTCCTCTTGCGTCTTTATTCTAAGTTTAGATGCTTCTATTTTAGTTATTTCTTTATAAGTCAAACATTGTCTTTCGTTATCAACAGCTCTCGGGTCTATCACCTCATATGGAACCACCCACCAAGGAGTTCCTTCTTGTAGATAAATTCTGTACTTCTTCCAGATTGTGTATAGACTTCTCCGTACAAAATGGTGCAGGAACATCGAGTTGACCTTTACTTTGTCATGCCATAGGTATGCATGCCATCCAAATATTTTTTATATCCCTCTAGGGCTAATAGTTTCTTGTTCTTTAATGTCATCCACTCTTTCAACCAAACTAGGCAGATTGCATCGTGGTAAAGTCTCAGGTTGGGCAGTTGCATTCCGCCTCTTTCCTTTGCCTCTTGTAAAACTTTCATTTTCACTCGAGGCTTCTTGCCTGCCCATACAAAATCTGATATTTTCCTCTGCCATTTTTCAAATTGTTTAGAGTCTCTGATGATTGGTATTGTCTGTAGCAAAAACATCACTCTTGGTAACACATTCATTTTAACCGCTGCAATCCTACCCAACCATGACAGATTGAGCCTATTCCATTTAATCAAGTCTCTCTCAATCTGAATCCACAATTTTTCATAATTATTCTTGAACAAATCTATATTCTTTGCAGTCAGTTCAATTCCCAAATATTTCACCTTACTTGTTACTTCACAATCCGTTGTTTCCATTAACAATTGTTGTTTCTGCTTAGTCATGTTTTTGCATAGTATCTTTGACTTCTTTTTGTTAATGAAGAAACCTGCCAAGTCTCCAAACTCCTTGATCTTATCTATCACTTTTGGCATGTTCTCCAGTGGGTCCTCTACAATTAACATTATGTCATCCGCAAATGCTCTGACCTTGTATGAATAGTCCTTTATTTTTATTCCTCGAATTTCCTCGTCTTGTCGTATTTGTATCATCAGAATCTCCAATACTAAAATGAACAACAGTGGAGACAACGGGCAACCTTGTCTTGTTCCTTTGCTTATAGTCAATTTCTTGGTCAATTCATCATTCACCACAATTGCTGCAGTCTGGTCTCTGTAAATTTCCTTAATTGCTCTGATGAATCTTTCTCCTAATTGTAGCTTTTCCATAGTGGCAAACATAAAGTCCCAGTTTAAGTTGTCAAATGCCTTTTCAGCGTCAACAAAGAAGAAACCAACCTCTTTATCACAACGCTTATCATAATATTCAATAGCATCAATCACTGTCCTTAAATTATCTCTTATTTGTCTGTCTGGCAGAAAGCCTGCTTGCTCCTCCTCTATAACTTCCGAAAGCCACCCCTTCAGTCTCTCCGCCAGTATCTTCGCAAAGATTTTATAATCATTGTTGAGTAACGATATAGGTCTGTAATTTTTCACACTAGTCAAGTCTTGGCCCTCTTTTGGGATCAATGATATGTTCGCTTCAGACCAAGTGTCTGGAATCCTTTGATCCCTTAAAACTCCATTGATCACCTCCTTTAGGAATGGTGCCAGCTCATTGGCCATAGTCTTATAAAATTTAGCTGTAAGTCCGTCTGGCCCTGGCGCCTTTCCTAAATTTGCAGATTGTATTGCCTTACTTATTTCCTCATCCGTTACTTCACTGTTCAGTTTATTTCTCCAAGCGTCCGAGATTTCTGGAAGTGTCATTTTCTCCAGATATGACGCTATTGAATCTTTATTTACTTCTTTCTTATTATACAGTTTAGCGTAGAATTTATAAAAGGCTCTACTAATGGTATTCTGTTCCAAATACGTTTTATCATCTTCACAAATTTTATTTATTGTTTTCTTTTCCCTTCTCTTCTTCAGTTGCCATGCCAGGTACTTCCCAGGTTTATTTGCACCCTCAAATGCTTTCTGATTCAGCCTTTTGAGATTCCACTCCAATTCTTTATTACTCATTGCTGTTAGCTGTTCTTGCAATATTTTAATTTCCTGGTATAATTTCTTTTTCCCTGGTCTCTTTTTTAACTGTATTTCCTTAGCTTTTATTTTCTCCTCAATCTCTTGTCTCTTCTCCTCTTTCTTCTTTCTTGCTCTACCATTTAAGTCCATTAGTATACCCCTTATAACCGCCTTATAAGCATCCCAAACTTTATCAGTTGGTACTTCTTTATTCACGTTATATTGTATGAAAAACTTTGTCTCTCTTCTCAATATTTCCATATTCTCTTTTTCCTGTAACAAATCCTCATTTATTCTCCATGCTTTCCTTTTCCTCCTTTTCCCCAGCTTCCACATAATTGGGTTGTGATCTGAGCCTACCATCGGCATTATTTCTACATCTTTAGTCCATAACGCCAAATCTTTTGAGGCCCAGATCATGTCAATTCTTGATAATGTGGAGTGCCTTGCAGAATAAAAAGTAAACTGTCTGCTTTTAGGATACTCTCTCCTCCATACATCTTCAAGAGTCTCTTGTTGAATCAGCTCAAAAAAAAGCTTTGGTAATAGTCCTCTTTTCTTTTGTGCCATTGTAGTCTTTTTATCCAGTTCCAAATCTGTCACTCCATTGAAGTCTCCAGCAAGAATTATCTGGTCATATGAAAGATCATCTAAATGCTTCCTCAAATCCTCAAAGAAGCTCTCTTTTGCACCGTTGGGTGCATAGATTCCGACTACCAACACTCTCTTTAAATTCCAAGTACATTCCACTGCTACAAATCTGGCTTCCACATCTTTCATTATGAATTTTGGTTGCAGCTCCTCTTTTACATACAACACCACTCCTCTTTTTTTCTTACTTGAGGCCGCTACAAAGTCTTTGCCCAATTTTCCCAGTTTTAGATATTTTACATCCTGTTTTCGAATATGAGTCTCTTGCAAACAAACGATATCACATTTTTGTTTTAGTAGCCAGTGAAAAATATTTTTTCTCTTATTCGGTGAATTTAGTCCATTTACATTCCAAGATAACACTTTACACTCCATATTCATAATCTTGTTGGTAAGTCTTTTTCATTGTCCCTTATAAATCGCTCCATCTCCCGCTCAGATCTGATACGCTTTTTGGCGCCTCCAAATTCGAAGGACAAACCCTCTGGGAGCTCCCATCTGTACCTGATTTTCATGTCCTTCAGCATCTGGATTAGCGCTTTATATTTTTTCCGATCTAGTAACACTGATCTGGGTAGTTCCTTCATTATAATGATTGTCTTGCCATCGATCTCCAATGGATCTTGAAACTGTTTAGTCACAATCTTCTCTTTCATATTTCTTGTTGTAAATTGTACAATCACGTCTCTTGGTACTTTTCTCTGGGTTGCAATTCTCGAGTTCACACGATATGCCACATCTAGGATAGCCACAACATCCTCCTCCTCCTTCCCCAGGTATTCAGCTAACACCTCCGTCATCTGCTCTTGCGCTGTCTTTCCTTCCATTTCCGGCAGGCCGCGAAATCTGAGCTGCTTCTCCATATGTCTACTTTCCGCAACCGCCATCCTTCCCCTCATCAACCTCATCTCTGTTTGTTGCGTATCTGCTAAGTTCTCCATCGCTCCTTCTACTGTTTTAACTCTCTGCTGCGTCCCTTGTAATTCACTTTGTATTGTTTCCATACCTTTCTTCACTTCTGACAGCTCCGATTTTACTTCTGACAGCTCCGATTTTACTGTCTGTTTAACCTCTTTGATCAGCTCCAATTTCATGTCTTTAAATTCTTTAATCACCTCCAAAAGTTTTTTATCCAGGTTTTCTATTGCCGATTGCCACTCTTTCTTCGACATCGTGGGGCTTGCTTTAGCTCGCTCCCACGAATCCGCTCTCTTCCTTAGCTCCGTGGCGTTAAATTTAGTACCTTTTTTATTTCAAATGTCCCGGTCTTCTTGCATAAATTAATTTTAAAGGGTCCAAAATGTCGGGCGTCTTTTCTCTATGGTCTCTCTATGATTTTATAATCCAATATGGCCTACTTCCTTTTCCGCTGAAGCCGCGACCCTTCCCCTCTCAAAGATGGCGATTCCCTTCTTCCTGCCCTCCAGCAAGGGCCGCTTCTCTCCAGCCGCTCTATTGTTGTTACGCACTTCCTGTCTCCCGTCTTCCCACAGCAGGTCTCGCGATGGTGTCTTTTTCTCACAGCTCCAAAGCCACAGGTATTCAAAACAATAATCCGATTTCTTTAATAACTTATTTAAACTTAGTCTCTATTCTAATACAACTCCTGCCGGAGCTTCCCCTCCTTTTCGCTAGTCTGTTGCAGTTTAAAAGTCTACTTTTTTTCCTCTCTGTTTTTATCAATCTGTCCCGTATCGGAAGATAGTGATCTTTACCTTCCCTTCACTTTCCTCGGGTTGTAATCGCTGTTTCGATTTCAAGTTCTCCTTTCCACTTCTTCCCCCAATCGAAGCTTGGGTATGTAGGTCTTATGCCAGCCGAATTGGCCCCAAAACTGCCGCAGAGATTGTAGCCGACCCGTTGCAAGGTGGGACCTCAAGGATCGGGAGGGGACCCGTTATGTAGAGCCCCCCCTCGTCCGAGATCTAACTCACCCTAGGGTCTTGAGCGTTCTTTGCCTGCTCTCCGCCTGAGAGCAGTCGGCCGCGGGCTATTTTTCACCCCGCCGGCCGCTTAAAACGGCAGTCCGGTCAGCTCCACAAATGGAGCTGCGTTAGACCTCCATGAATCCCCAAGCCGGAAGCCCGGACTCCCAATATTTGTCTAAATAGCCTGCTCCTGGACTATTTTAATGATTTAAAAAAATATATTGTTTATTTTACATTTTTGTGATTTTAATGTGTTTTTTTAATGTTGTTAGCCGCCCTGAGCCCATTTGTGGGGAGGGCGGAGTATAAATTGAATTAAATAAATAAGTAAATGAGATCAATACAGAGTAGCTTGGAGTCATCTAGAAACACAGGCGAATGAACCATAATAAGTGTTGTCCCAGTAGCCGTGATTCAAAGAAAATAGAAGTCTAGTTTATTCTGGAAGGATGTCAGATATGGCGCCCACAAGGAAGGGCTGATGTTCAGTGGAAGGATACCTGACCAAAGTTCAGTCCTGGGCATCTCCAATTAACAGGTAGTAGGTGGTGTGAAAGATTTCGAACTCAGATCCTGGAGAGCTGCTGCTGGTCAGTGTAGACAGTTCTGAACTTCATAGACCAATGATCTAACTCAGTAGCCCAGTACACATTTTACAGTGAACATAAGAACAATCCATAGTACACTTTCCCCCCCTTTATATGCATATTGAGTAACTGAGTTCAGGAGGGCATTTTATTTGCTTATTCAGTTTCCATTATTTATAGTCTGCCTTTCTCACTGAGATACAAAGTCAATATGATCAATGGATTTCCCCTAATGTGATATTGTGTTACACATAGTGGTGGAGTGGGCACTCAAATCATAGCTGACTTATGGCGACCCCTGGTGCAGTTTTCATGGCAAGAGACTAACAGCGGTGGTTTGCCATTGCCTGCCTCTGCAACCCTGGTCTTCGTTGGAGGTCTCCCATCCAATTACTAACCAAGGCTGACCCTGCTTAGCTTCTGAGATCTGACGAGATCAGGCTCACCTGGGCTATCCAGGTCAGGATGTGTTACACATGATAGCAACTTTTAAATTTTTTTCTCAGTGATGAGTGATAGTGACATGGGAGCCAGTTTGGTGTAGTGGTTAAGAGCAGCAGGACTCTAATCTGGAGAACCCGGTTTGATTCCCCACTCCTCCACTTGAAGCCAGCAGGGTGACCTTGGGTCAGTCTTAGCTTCTAGGAGTTCTTTCAGCCCCACCCACCTCACAGGGTGTTTTGTTGTGGGGATAATAATGACATACTTTGTAAACTGCTCTGAGTGGGCAAATACATTGAATGTTGTTGTTGTTGTTGTTCTTCCTACTACTACTACTACTACTACTACTACTACTACTACTATCATCATTATCATTATCATTATCATTATCATTATCATTATCATTATCATTATCATTATCATTATCATTATCATTATCATTATCATTATCATTATCATTATCATTGTGGCTCTTTGGTAAGCCATCTGTGACCCTTCTGGGCCTTGTCCCCCGGTGTTCCAGATAAAAGGGCAAAGTCATTGCTATGCAAAGTTTAGGGTTTCCAAGTGGTTCTTCTTCCCCATTTTATTTTTCACAGTCACTTTGTGAGGTAGGTAAGGTTGAGAGTGACTCGTCCAAGATCATCCAGTGAGCTTCTTGGCTAAGTGGAGATGTTAACCTCAAAAATCCCAGACAATTCACTGTGCGCGCATTAAACACATGCATGAATGGTTTCTGCCGTATGTATGCACACTCAAAGCCTCTCACTGATAGTAATTGATCAGCATTATGCAGCTAAGAGAAGGGTCTGGTTTTTACACACGTTGCTCAAATGCCTATGAGCATAGATACGAAGACACCTGCCAGATCAGACCAGTGGCCCATCTAGTCCAGTATCTTGTCTCACTCAGTGGCTAACCGGCTACTCTGGAGGGCCAACAACATGGCACAGAGGCCGAGACCTTCCCTTAGAATTGCCTCCTGGCATCGGTATTCTGCCTCTGAATGTGAATAGATCCAGAAGAGTTAGCCATGTTAGTCTGTAGTTGCAAAACAGTAAAGAGTCCAGTAGCACCTTTAAGACCAACCAACTTTATTTGTAGCATAAGCTTTTGAGAACCACAGCTCTCTTTGTCGGATGCACGGAGTGTATGAAGAAACTGGCCAGAGATATATAGGTGGTGAAGGGAGGGAGGGGAGGGTTTACTCCACCTCTTTCATGACTTTTGCAACTGATTTGCATTTACATGGCCCTCACTTCCTGCACCCTCTCCCCCCTCCCCTCACCACCTATATATCTCTGGCCAGTTTCTTCCTACCCTCCATGCATCTGATGAAGATGGATGTGGTTCTCGAAAGCTTATGCTATAATAAAGTTGGTTGATCTTAAAGGTGCTACTGGACTCTTTACTATTCTAAATGTGAAGGTTACTTTTGGTCACCACAGCTAGCAGCCACTGATAGACCTATCCCTCCGTGACTCTGTCTAATCCCCCTTTAAAGCTGTCTGTTCTTGTGGCCATCACCACATCCTCTGGCAGCGAATTCAACATTTTATTCACTTATTGAGTAAGGAGGTATTTATTTTTGTCCATCCTGAATCTACTGCCCATCACTTTCATTAGATACCCTTGACTTCTCTCTGTCCACGCTCTTTACCCCATATATTATTTTATAAATCTCTATCATGTCCCACTTTAGTCCTCTGCTTTCTAAACTGCAAAGTTCCAGACTCCAACAACAACAACAAGCATACAAATTGAATGTTGTTGTTTTTGTTGTTGTTAGCGTCTGGAACTCCAGACTCCAACAACAACAAAAAGCATATAAATTGAATATTGTTGTTCTTGTTGTTGTTGTTATGTCTCGCTTTAGTCCTTCTAAACTGCAAAGTCCCAGACTCTTCAGCCTTCCCTCATAGAAAAGATGCTCCAATATCCTAATCATCTCAGTTGCCATCTTCTGTACTTTTTCCAGCTCTGCAATGTCATTTTGGAGATACCAGAACTGCTCATATGACTCACCCTTTTCCTAACTGCTGGATCTACGGGTATCTGTCTGACCTTTGCCGAAACATCCTGTCCTTGGAGCTGAATTCCTCAGAAAAATCCTGCAAACACCTTCCTTTTTACTGTTTCCAAAGACAAATTAAGACCTGTCTCTCTCACACTTAATGAGACATTCAGCGGAAAATTACGTTCCCATATACTGGGTCATTCTCCTCCCCCAGTGTCAAAGGATCAATATATTGTCAGGCCTTCTGTTCACAGACTGAAGATCATTAAGCGCTATTGAATCTCAATTTTGACATGATGTTGGACCTCAGGTCCATAAACCATCCGCTGCAAGAAAATATTTGACCTGGATCAATAAGGAAATCCGAGCATCAAGCACAACTCTGGCAGATACCGGCAGATAGAAGCAAAGAATTCTGGGAATTGCTGCCAATCAATATTCTCAGATTCAACTCAGATGCTGAATTTAGTCAAATATGTCGTTTGTATTCATGTGCAAAAAATTCCTTACTATTTCCACAAACCTTTCGACCTTTCAAAAAAATTTATACTTCATGTTTCGATATATGCTTACAAAAGTGAGAAGCTTGGAGTTCCCAAAGTTCCATCCTTGCTTGCTGACTTAGGGCCAAGCTACACATGACGAATGACACTTGAATGGCAAGTGGATTGAGTGGAGGGCAAGTGAACAGGGAGAAATACACTTGCCATTCAAGTGTCATTCGTCATGTGTAGCTTGGCCCTAATTCACCATTGTTAACTTTTGTTCCTTCTGAAGAACCGAATAAGTTACTGTTGGGCGTTTCTACACAGGGGGAGACTTTATCCCCATTGTGAGTGTTGCTGCTGATAAAGTGCAGCGGCAATCAGGCTTTCACACAACAGGTTTTCATACAGTTTCTCTGCCCTGGTACCCCACCAGTGCCCCCCCTTTCCAGGCCTCTGGGACTTTTTCAACTTTAAAAAAATTACAATTGACTATTGTTGTACTAATATAATATTATGTATGTAACAATTTCTCTGAATTCCCAGCTTTTATTTAAAAAAGAATATATCTTTAGGCTCTTTCTTTTGGAGATATGCCTTTTCCCATGGCAGAGGAGGAAATGGCTATTGCAGGGACAGGCTCAGGGAAAATGGCTGCCACGTACTTGAGAAAATTCAAAATTTCCCACCCACACAGCTGCCATAAAGGCTTTACTTCAATCATTCCCAAAACTTCACAGCAACACAGGTTGGAGAAAGGTTGGAGAAAAGCGAAGGAAACTCCTGAAGGGTAAAAAAAAACTACTTTCCAATAGCGCCAAACCTGGGGCAGGTAACCCATGTGGAAATAGCTTTAGAGATGGGACAGTCCATTCTTCTCCAAGATCACTTTCCAGTCAGCCGTGGATAAACTTGGAGTCAAGCTACAAGTGACGCCTGACACAGGTTGGACACTTGTCAGCTTCCCTCAAGTTTTGATGGGAAATGTAGGCATCCTGGTCTTACAGCTGTAATGGAGAGCCAAGCTGTAAAACCAGGACGCCTACATTTCCCATCAAAACTTGAGGGAAGCTGACAAGTGTCCAACCTGTGTCAGGCGTCACTTGTAGTTTGGCTCTGAGCTACCTAGTGGCAGTGCTATTAGGCCTGCCAATCCCCCAGTCAGGGCGGGGGAAAACCCGTCCTGAGCTCCTATAGTCCATTGCTCACTGTTACAAACAGTGGTAATTCTAGGAATTACTGGAAATAGCAATTCCTAGAGCTACCACAATCATTTCTAGGTTTTTCCTGGAAATGACATCATCATGCTCATGATGCCTGCTCCCTATGTTCCTGCCTCCAGCCCTCTCGCAGATATCCAGGCTCAGCCTGGAAACCCTAAACTCAACGCATGGTTCAGGGTAGCTCCATCCTCTCCTCACATGTTCAAAGGAGTCAGGTACCCATGGTCCTCCCAATGATATCTTCAGGAGCACCAGGATTTTCTTAACTATTGCATTGCTGGGCTGTTATAATCGCATGCCAGCTAGGATTGCCAGCCCAGTGCTGGCAAGTGGCAGGAGCTCCGATGGGGACAGAGACCTAAATATGCATCACTCCAACTCCTTGACATCACTACTGGTGCAAACATGGAAGTGACATCATCACGACAGGGCAATACTCTAGGATTCCCTAAAACTCTATGGTTTGCCTAGAGCATCACTCCGTTGCAATGATGTCACTTCCAGGTCCATTCTAGAAGTGATGTTTCAGGTTCAGAATACTCTGACCCCCCCCCCCCGCCATGCTACTGAGAGCCAAGCTACAAGTGACAAATGACACTTGAACGGCAAGTGTATTTCTCCCTGTTCACTTGCCCTCCACTCAATCCACTTGCCAGGCAAGTGTCTTTCGTCATGTGTAGCTTGGCCCTAAGAGCCAAGCTACAAGTGACAAATTACACTTGCCTGGCAAGTGAACAGACTGAGGGCCAAGCTACACATGACGAATGACACTTGAACGGCAAGTGTATTTCTCCCTGTTCACTTGCTCTCCACTCAGTCCACTTGCCGTTCAAGTGTCATTCGTCATGTGTAGCTTGGCCCTCACGTGTATTCCTCCCTGTTCGCTTGACATTCACTTGCGCTCCACTTGATCAAGTGGAGAGCAAGTGAACAGGGAGGAATACACATGAGTCTGTTCACTTGCCAGGCAAGTGTAATTTGTCACTTGTAGCTTGGCTCTGAGTATCAGAAGGAAAATGCCCAAGGGTGGGGGGAGAGACTTGACCACCCTAGGGTCAGCCAACCCAGGTCAGAAAGGAGAAAGAAGGAAAAGAGTCTCTTTTTCTGCTGTATCACTGGTCCTTATATTTGCATGTCAGGTAATCTGGAAACTGCATTTCTCAGTATGCACCAGGCACTAGAGATGGGCACAAACCAAAATACGAACCAAAGTTCAGCACAAACCAGGCCGGTTTGTGGTTCCTGAACTGGCAGTTCCTTAGAACCCATTTCTGACAAACCACCACGAACTTTTAGGCCAGTTCATTTGGTTTGTTTTTCGGTTAATCACTGCAGACAGCCTGGCACCAATCAATCAGTTTCCTAGGCAATTGGGGGGGGGGCTTTCTGCAGAACTTCTGCTGCTCTGGAAGTGACGTTTTCACTAACCAAAATGAACCAGTTTGTGAACTGGGACAGGTTCGTGAAAGTTCATGGTTCGTGGTTCATAAAATGTGACGAACCACGAACTGCACAGTTTGTTTTTTTTCAGGTTCGTGCCCATCTCTACCAGGCAGCACAGTTATAAATTCAATAGATGAGACAACTTGAAACGAAGATCTTTCCTTCCTCCTGGATTTAACAACACTGCCATGAGTGCAGAGCAGTAGAAGAAACAGCAGTAAGTAGGTTGGAAAGAGCGGGATGGAAAGGAAGAGAAGGAAAGATTCTTCTTCTTTGGCTCCATTGCACCATCTGAGCCAGAGGGGATTCCTGGAGGCTGATGTACATGCCTTTTATTGCAGACAAACGTAACCAGCACCTGAAATTTCTGTTTTGACTGCCTGGGCTTTTTTTCTGGGAAAAGGTGGTGGAACTCAGTGGGTTGACCTCAGAGAAAATGGTCACATGGCTGGTGGCCCTGCCCCCTGATCTCCAGACAAAAGGGAGGGCAGTCTAAACTCCCCTCTGTCTGGAGATCAGGGGGCGGGGCCACCAGCCATGTGACCTTTTTCAAGAGGGTCCGGAACTCCGTTCCACCATGTTCCAGCTGAAAAAAAGCCCTGCTGACTACAGAGAGTGTAAACTTTGGTGACATTTGTAGTCACTATTGGGCAGAGCTCTGGTGTGTCGCATTCCCTCCCCCCATTCTGTGACAGGTGTCCCCTCTCTGCAGTGGGTCACCAATATGTGTTCAGAAATGTATCGATTTATTGGAGGATCTTATTCAAAACTGCAAATATGTGGTTTTGATATTGGGAAGTGAAAACTCCACCTTTTTGTTGCATCCATGGTAACAACCCCAGACAGATGTGATTAGAGATACATCAATTCCACCTGCACCATTCCTTTAGCGTTGCAGAGGTTTGCTATGCTCGGCATTCTGCTCCTTCTTAACTCTGTTTTAACTAGGAAAATTGCCAAAATTAACTCTGAAAATGAATTACGGAACTTCCTTTCCATTTCTTCAGTACATTTGAATCTTCCTCCTCTCAATATGCATAATGAACACACTATGTGAGTGTGGTGGGAAGACTAATCTCAGCGTGAATTTATGTATGATTGCAGCATATTCTTTTTGTGTGCTGTTTCCTGGAAGAGTTAGTAAGATGCACAGCTCGGCGGTTATTTTAATAAACCCTAGTTTGCTTGATTCTTGCATCTTCATTCCAGGCTGTAGGGAGCAACTCCAAAACAAGGCTGAACAGAATTTCAGAAGCATCTCTGTATAAGATAAACACAGTGCAACAACCAGGATATGTCTAATTTCCCTCTGCCGAGTAAAACATTTTTAAAAGAAATTTGGAAAAGAGAATTTTCTTTTTAAAAAGGAATTTTTTAGGAACTATCAAGACGTTTACCAGTGTGTTGTATCATTTTTTTTCCTCAGTGACAATCAATTGAGCTCCTGCCATACCCTAACTCTGGTCATTACCATGCAACATGTGTTCCCGCTAGATCAATCGGGAATGGAAAAGTCATTCATTCGTTTCCCAATGAAAAGGAGTGGGGTATCAAAGTCATTCATTTTCTTCCGACAAGGACCTAACTGAATTCTGGGAGTGCTAGACTGTAATAACATAATAACAATAACAACAACAACAATAATAACAACATTCAATTTATATACCACCCTTCAGGACAACCTAACACCCACTTGGAGCAGTTTACAAAGTGTGTTATTATTATTCTCACAACAATCCCCCTGAGAGGTGGGTGTGGCTGAGAGAGCTCCAGAGAGCTGTGACTGGCCCAAGGTCACCCAGCTGGCTTCAAGTGGAGGAGTGGGGAATCAAACTGGGCTCTCCAGTCCAGTCCCACGCTCTTAACCACTACACCAAACTGGCTACACCAAACTTCCACACAGCCAGTCATTCCCACCTCTTGCATGCTTTTTGAGTGTATTTTGCTGAGTTGCTCTGAAAACATAGCCTCCACACACACTCCCCAAAAGTTTGGGAGGGAAGGTCAGACACTTCCGTTTTTGTCGCCCGCCTCTCTTCCTTTTTTTTTTTTTTGCTTTGCACATGAATGATTGTATGCTGAAATTTTCAGGGGAGGAGCTATGCTGTGATTGGACGATTCCTAAAAGAGATTTAACCATTCACATATCCAAGAATGCAGAAGTGTTCTGTCAGCCCAAGACAAAAGAAAAGACCAGGAAAAGTCCAGTCCCAGAAAAGGTGCCGAAAAAACGGGAGCCAAATAGCCTGCAACCATTTTGAAAACGGAGACGTCTGGAATCAAGGGGGAAAGATGCCAGCGCTCTGTGAGTGGGCCGTCCTTTTCAAGATGTGTGGAATTGGCCAGTCTCTGCCACATAGCACACTTCCTCTTCTGCTTCCATTTCCATTTGCACAAGGGCTCACTGGAAACCACTGAACCTGTGCAAATAAAGTGCTATCTATATACAGACCCAGGGGGGAAATACAATATCAAGATTTTATAAGCAATTTTTATCAGTTTTTCTAAATGTGCAAAGTGCAAAGTGCAAAAGCAGTTACTGTGCAATTAAATACAATGAGACAAAGTTGTAACATTCAACAGGTAAAGTCAGTCCATATAATAAAAGTCCAACTGGTGAAAACCATACAATTTCCAATTTTTCTTTCATTTTCTTTCATTGACAGATTCTGTGGCATGGACCATCACATTTTCTAGAAGAACTAGAGCTGAACATTCCTTTAAACATACAGCCGACGGGTTTTTGCTAGCAGATTTCGAGTTCTTGTTTTGTACTCTTACTTCCTCACAGGCATGATTTTTATGAACTAAAATAAAGTGCTAGCAGAAGAGGAAGTACATTCAGCATCAGAAGCTGTCTAGCACATACACAACTCAGAGGGGCTGTAGAGCATCTGCTTTGTTACCCAAAGAGCATGTGTCTTTGTGAGTAGGGGGAATTAGCAACAAGGAGGAGCTTGCGAGAGAGGGGTAAGAGATCTTTTGCGCAGATTTTTACAAGGATCCCTTCCTCTAGAGAACCCTTTCAATAAACAGGCAGTTAGTTATTCAATCAAAAAGGGTTTTTTATTTAAACACACAAGACACACAGCACAGACACAGGGCTAACTAGAAAAAAAACAGGGAGGAAAGTTGGAGATGGAGTTGCAGAGTTGGGCTTATAGTTACCAGGTCCAGAAGACAGAGGGTGTCCGATGGAGAGCAGCTTCAGTGACCAGCACTTCATGGCAAGAGGAAGGAGGGCTCAGAAATGCCATCTGAGGGCATGTGGAGGGTACAGAACGCACACACACTGAGCACATGGCAGGACAGTCATATATACTGTGAAACATGCCCTGAGGCAGAACTGAGAGTCTCTGCCCTAAAACAATGCCTTAATGGTTCTTCCCAGGGTCGACCAAAGGACTGGGAAACTGTCTCCAACATGAGACGCTAAGGCTGGTGAACTGTCTCCAAGGTGGGACAATGAACTCGGAAGGTTTGATTAGGTCTTCCTGGGAGGAACTATAGGTGTAAAAAGATTATTTGATGATGGCTGGATAGGCGAGGCTACAATAGGAGAGTGGGTAAAGGGTAGAATTGGCAGGGTGTGTGAATGGATTCATACAAGTACCTCTGGAGACCTCCATTGTCCTATAGTTATGCACAAACTCTGGGGTGTGGGGCTAAGTTAGTCTTACTTCTCTTCCCACATTCCAGGACTTTTCCATCTCCTGCCTAGCCAGGCAGCTTGTCTGTGTTTTAAACACATGACCAGAAGGGCTTATGATATCGCCATATTCATAAGCCTTAATATCGTGAGGGCAAGTGTGACCACTTACAGCTTGACGTGCTGAAGGTCTTAGGATCAATCCATGTCATCTCCTGTTAAAGGATCAGGTAGTAGGACATGTGACAGACCTCTAACTAGTAGAGGTCTTTCACAGACTAGCCGCTGCTAGTCTGAGTAGACAATACTGACCTTGATGGACCAATGGTCTGAATCTATATAAGGCGGCTTCATGTGTTCACATGTCCATAGGATCCAAGCCCGTATCTTGAGTTCAGGCTATCATCCATCCAGTCTCAATGTGTTATATTTCCATTCCCTTCTAGGTGAAACAGGCTCATACAAATCTGTCCTACCTTCCCTTCTTCCAGGGGTCTGGAGACCAAGTCCTATGAGGAAATGTTGCTCAGAATGTTTAGCCTGGAGAGGAGATGACTGAGGGCCAAGCTACACATGACGAATGACACTTGAACAGCAAGTGTATTTCTCCCTGTTCACTTGCCCTCCACTCAATCCACTTGCCGTTCAAGTGTCATTCGTCATGTGTAGCTTGGCCCTGAGAGGTGATATGATAACCATCTTCAAATACGTGAAGGGCTGTCATATAGAGGATGGCACGGAGTTGTTTTCTGCTGCCTCAGAAGGTTGGGCCAGAACCAATGGGTTGAAATTAAATCAGAAGAGTTTTCAGTTAAATATTAGAAAGAACTTCCTGACAGTGACAGCGGTCCCTCAGGGCCAAGCTACACATGACGAATGACACTTGAACGGCAAGTGGATTGAGTGGAGGGCAAGTCAACAGGGAGAAATACACTTGCTGTTCAAGTGTCATTCGTCATGTGTAGCTTGGCCCTCAGTGGAACAGCTTCCTCGGGAGGTGGTGGGCTCTCCTTCTTTGGAGGTTTTTAAGCAGAAGCTAGATGGCCACCAGACAGCAAAACTGATTCTGTGAACCTGGGCAGTTTATGAGAGGGAGGGCAGGAAGGGTCACATCAGTGCTTAGTTCTTGTGGACCTTTTTACATGCCCAGGTTAATCCCGATTGCTACTTTGGGGTCAGGTAGCAATTTTCCCCTAGGCCAGTTTGGCTAGGGATCCTAACAGTCTTTTGCTATCTTCTGGGCATGGAGCAGGGGGTCACTGGGTGTGTGTATGGTAGTTGTGAATTTCCTGCATTGTGCAGGGGGTTGGACTAGATGACCCCAGAGCTCCATTCCAACTCTATGACTCTACAATTTTATATTGCTTACTTCAAACTGAGAAGGGCATCTGCAAGGGGAAAGTTGTTTCACACTGAGGACGAGGTTGGCTCTTTTGGTGCTTTTCTGTTGTTATTGTATTTTCAGTCCCTAAAGCTTGTGTCCATAACCTTAACATAAACCTAGACAAAAATTTTATTCCAGGAAGAGAAATTCCAGAATGGGAAGATCCTATGTGCGTGAAGGGATTGTGGGTACCAAAAACCTATGCCCGCAGGCTTTGTTCACAGTTAGGAAATCAAGGTGGGTTGAAAGTACTATACCAGTGATTCATGCCCATTGCAAACTATGTTTTCACATCCGTCTTTCTGGAACAAGGATCCCCCTCCCCCAGGGACAGATGTGCAAGCAGAGAACCTGCCTGCCTAAGGGACACACACACGCACAAATACACACACTGAACTGCTCGAGCTTGTGATGTTTGGAGGAGCTGAGCCAAAGTGTAACTTCACCGCCTGAGAAACTGCCTTCCTTTGAGAGAGAGCTCTCAGCAGAAATGGCTTAAAGGCAACATTGAAGCTGGCTGTCAGATGCTTTTGACTCTTCTGGAGCATGTCAGCTACGATAAGACACAAAACTGTTGTCTGAAAGTACATTTTCCAGTGCGTAATACAGAAGCGTACTTCAAATCTCCTTCACTGCTGAACCTCCCGCGCTGATGCAAACCGACGGAATCGTTCTCATTTCTAAGAGCATCCTTCATCCTTCAAGGACTTTCACTGATTGGGGGGATGCTGAGATGTACAATCTACATTCACGTCCTTAGGACAGTAAACACTGCTATATTTGTTCAACTCTGTCCTGTCATCTCTGGGCAATTTTGCCTTTCGAGAGAGGAAGTCATTGGCTCTGTCAGTTTTCACTCATTAATGCATCTTCAGGGGTCCTCGCCCTTGATGGGATAAAAATGCGATCGAGGCGCACAAGAGGCCAGATTGTGTCATCAGAGCCGGGTCGCACAAAACACAGACGCGGAGAGGAAAAGTGTTCGCCTGAAGTGTTCAATGGTTTTGTTTCACAGGCATTATTCTACTTTCAGCAGGCCTTCCCCATCGAATCGAAGATTTTTTTTTAAATGAGTGTGCGTTTGGAGATAGGTTTAAAGATTCCACTGAACATAAGAAAAGCTGTGCTGGATTTAGTCCATCAAGACCAGCATCCTGTTTCACAGTGGTGAATCAGTTGCCGTAGAGAGCCAACGAACGGGGGATAAAGGCCAAGGTTTTCTCCTGGGTTTGTCTCCTAGCACTGCGTTTCAGAGACTTACTGCATCGAAATGTGGAGGTTCTGTTTAGTCAACATGGCTAGAATAACAATGACAATGACAATGACATTCGATATATATACTGTCCTTCAGGATGACTTAACACCCACTCAGTTTACAAAGTGTGTTATTATTAGAGATGGGCACGAACTGGAAAAAAACCTGAAACATGCAGTTCGTGGTTCATCAAATTTCATGAACCACGAACTTTCATGAACCTGCCCCTGGTTCATGAACAAGTTTGTTTGGTTTGTGAAAACATCACATCCGGGTCAGAAAATCATCATTTCCAGGTCAGCCGATGGTCACTTCTGGGTCAGCCGAAGGTCACTTCCGGGCCAGAAGAAGGTCTGCAGGAAGTCCGTCCCCTGTTGCCTAGGAAACTGATTGATTGGTACCAGGCTGTCTGTAGTGACGAACCAAAAAATGAACCAAACGAACCAGCCTAAAAGTTCGGGGCAGTTCATCAGAAATGGGATCTGATGAACCGCGGTTCACGAACCACGAATAGGCCTGGTTCGTGCTTAATTTTGGTTTGTATTTTAGTTTGTGCCCATCTCTAGTTATTATTATCCCCACAACAATCACCCTGTGAGATGGGTGGGGCTGAGAGAGCTCCTAGAAGCTGTGACTGACCCAAGGTTGCCCAGCTGGCTTCAAGCAGATAAGTGGGAATGAAACTTGCTGTAACATGTAAACTGGGTTTGCCACCCTTAACCAGTACACCAAACTGGGACCAGCGTCCTCTACAGGGCTTGACCTTGTTCCATTTTGTCCAATCAAAAACAGATCATCATATTTTAGCACAGAGCAAACCACAGCACAAATGCAATGAAATACTGAGATGTCCAGCTTCCAAATTAAGAGTTATTACTCTCAGGTGGTCCACAGAGTTGTCTGCTAAGTTGCAAGCCCCTATAGAGGTGAACATTTTGGTGAGGATCTGCTGCTAATATACATAGACTCCATACTTTGTGCCTTTCTTTGAATGCAGACCGAAATGAGCAGTGGAATGGCAAGATTTAACAACAACAACAACAACAACAACAACAACAACAACAACAACAACAACAACAACAACAACAACATTCAATTTATATACTGCCCTTTTGGACAACTTAACACCTACTCAGCACTAGGGTTGCCAGGTCCCCTGGAGGGTTTCCCAGTTCCCAGCCTGGGGGTTCCCCAGTTCCCTCCACTCCCACAGTGGGAGATTGGGAACCCCCGGCACTTACCTTCTTGCTCCCGGGGACTGCATGATGACATCACTTCCGGGAAGTGATATCATCATGCAGGAGCAGAGGGCACCTGGTAGTGCTCCTGTGCTCACCAAGGGATGGATTGGGCCCTGTGGGGTATGATACAGCCTGAAACATGCCTGCTGTGGGTGCAGGAGTGTGCCACGCTGCACCACCCAGGGGGGTGCCTAGGGGGAGTGCACCCCCCGCCACCCAAGTAAGTGGACACGGAGGAGGAAAGGGTGGGAGCAGGGGATCCCTCATGCTGGGTGGGGAATGGCAACCCCCACTCAGAGCAGTTTGCAAAGTGTGTTATTATTATTATCCTCATGACAATCACCCTGTGAGGTGGGTGGGGCTGAGAGAGCTCCAAGAAGCTATGACTGACCCAAGGTCACCCAGCTGGCTTCAAGTGGAAGAGTGGGGAATCAAACCCAGCTCTCCAGATTAGAGTCCCGCTGCTCTTAACCACTACACCAAACAAGGTTTAGTCATTCAGTGATAAATTGTATTCCTTTGTGGCACTCGGCTTCAGCTTGTTCCTTACCACTTTTCACCTCTTGGTGCTCAGCTTGTGTTTTCTGCCCCTGCCTCTCTTTGTGTGCTGCCAATAGCCCTGGATTTAGGCCTACCAGTTGTCTGCCCATATGTCACAGGCACTGTGATGTTATTTATGGGAACTTACCCATTACGGTTGCCAACCTCCAAGTGGTGGCTGGAGATCTCCCAGGATTACAACTGATCTCTGATTCCCTTAGAGAAAGTCCAGTCCAAAGTTAGAGCATTAGTCCAAAGCCAGGAGTGAGTCCAAAATCCAAAATCCAAGTCAGGAGGTCCATAGGTCAGTTACCGGTAAGGCCATGTCTAAATGCAGGCAGGGACAGGGCACAGTCCACAAGCTACAGTGGCAAGGTGCAAGAGAATGGACACAGCAGTAGCAAGAATCTGCTATGTTGCTTCCAGTCCTCTATGGCTGTGTTTTATAGTAAGGCTCGGCTTGCAGCCAGCGGCTTGGGAGCTATCCTGTTGGGAGCTATCCTGTGGTTACTCCTCCTCATTGCTATCCACAAGCAGCCGGCATCGAGCTGGAAGGCATGTGCTTTGCCATCTTTCTTGTAGCCCCATACGTCAGGGCTGAGTCAGGGCTGGCCATACGTTGCCTTTGTGGTGGTCTCTGGGTGAAGCTGGAGGTTTGGAAGCCCTTGCCTGTGCTTCACCTGTGATGTTAGAGCTGGAGGGTGTCGATGCCTCTGCCTCAGCTGCTGGCTGTGGACGCTGATCAGTTGACACAAAAAGAAGACAAAGGAAGTTTGCCAACTACTTATAAAAGGTACTAAGTTTTGAAGCACATACAATAAATTTAATCAATAACTAAGCAAATAGTGAATTAATTACTGTATAATAACATATCCCAATCAATTACAGTGTAAGCAAAACATCAACATGTTGACGCCAACCTGATTCCGTTGCTGTTGAATGATTATCCTGACGGTTTTGTATTATGTGTTATATGCTGGAATTGTAACAAATGTGGGCCTGACGAAAGAGTACCTCTGAAACAAGCCAAGTGAGATTGGACCGGTACTGCTCGTTGCCACTACGGGTTTCTCCTTCTGTGACTACGTGGCGACGTGGTCAAGACACAGCTGTCTGCATACAGATATTTTTGGCATTATATGACTTGGGACTTTTCTCTCTCATCCCATTTTGATGTTTTGCTTACACTGTAATTGATTGGGATATGTTATTACACAGTAATTAATTCACTATTTGCTTATTTATTGATTAAATGTATTGCAAATTTATTGTATGTGCTTCAAAACTTAGTACCTTTTATAAGTTGTTGACAAACTTCCTTTGTCTTCTTTTTGTGTCACTTTTTGAAGGAAGCTTCCCCCCCCTTTTTTTTCTGGACGCTGATTCTTCCTGATCACCTGCGTGGCTGAGTCAGGGCTGGTTACACGAAGTTCCTCTTCTCCTGAGGAGTCCTCACGATCACAGAGCCCATGGCAACACCTCTGTCCCTTGTTTGGAGAGAAATATATTTAAAAGTCTAATTTCACAACACTGAGGACTTTTTGCAGTGCAATCCAAAACAGATTGGCTTCACTGAGGTTAGAGTGCTATAACTGTTTAGGGTTGCATGGCTGGACTACCAAATACTTGCTTTTTCTGTATTGCAGAAGTACCTGAGCCATCTTGCTACTCTTGTCAATGAGCGAAGCAAATGCTTTTTTATCCTTGTATGCATTAATTAATTCCGCCCCCCAACCCCGCGGATTCCAGTTGGTCTGTTGCTTGCCTAGAGTACAAGCTAATTAAATGGAGAAACGTTTGAGATAAAAAGTTAATATACTAATTAAATGACAAGTGTGCTTTGCAAATTGTACCTTTGGCTTCGTGTGCATTTAGAGAATTAATTAGCGGTACAATCAGGCGGCAGCAGTGGTAAAATGCCAAGATGGATGTGATTCGAAGACCCTGTCATTTTCTGTTTTCTCTCATGTCTTCCCTGTTTTTTTTTTTTAAATGACACCTGTGCCCTAATGAAAGTGCTCGACTCTGTCATTTTGTTTCTCTAAAATGAAAATGCGCTTGTGGCTACTCGGTAGCTTGGGGTACAACAAAAAGATGGCACTGTTTCAGGCTTGACACAGTCATTAAGCCCCCAGTTGTTATGGTTTTGGAAAACAGGGACCTATAAAACTGGCTCCTCTCTGCAAATGTAGCCGTATGTTAAATTCTCTTTGAGTGAAATGTGGAGGGGAAATTCAATGACCTGATAAACAAAAACCCTGTTCACGTGTTACAGCAAACACATGTACATCCTGCCTGTATGTGCATATGTCTGTAAGAAAGAGCCAACGTGCATTCATTTTACGGATGAAGTTATGTGCTGGTAACGTGGAAAAAATGTGAGGTTTGCCACGTGTGTTCAGCTGTACATGTGTTGACTGTAACATGAGCATTACTCGGTGTACGTTGAAGGTTCAATCGCATATATGCTGTACATAGATCGTACGTGCATTCACTGTAACTTGTGAACAAGGCTACTGGAACACTCTTTCAGAGTCTCTCTACACAAGACATCTTACATGAGGACGCTCAAGTGATTTAGAGTGTCTATGGATGAGACATCTTACACAAGGAAGCTCAAGTGAAGAGAGATGCAATGTTAGACGGAAAACGTAAGAGACAGTGCAGAAGGTTTCGTCACTTTCACCTCTCTACAAAGAGCCCAGAGATCGGGTTTGTTAATTTTTTCTTTGCCTCCCCCAACTGGGAGGTGAAATTAACATAGCCTTCAGGGAGGAGAAGAGGGAAGGGGAAATTAACAAACCTTCCTAGGAGCAATCTCCCAGCTCTTTGCTTCTCTTAGTCTGCTGCTCTCTGCTTTTCTTGGTCATTCCTTCTCTTTGCCTAGGCTCTTCTTTCTGCCCTTTCCTCTGCCTGATCTAGGAACAGCGTTGCCATTCCACACCCCATCTCCTGTTTCCCACCACCTCTATGACTTCAGGTACACTCTTCTGCTCCCCATTAAACTCCCTCCCAGAACTTCCAAGATCAACCCCCTGTTAGATACCCCTGTTTGAAATAATTGGATGCAAGCCTGAGGTTGGAAGCCCTCAGGAAACCTGTGTGTCTTCTTACCGTCTGATCTCTAATAGACATGGGCACGAACAGCATTACGAACTGAAAAAAAAAACACACAGCCTAATCTGCTGTTCTCGAACACGGTGTTCATGAGGCCCCATCCTAAACAAACAGGTGGTCGTTGCAAGCCTCATTTGTTGCCTTCGGCAGCCGTTGGTCAAGCCAGACAGTCTGGCACCTGCAATCAATCCACTTGGCAATTGGAGTCAGGGAGGGACTGAACTCTGTCTCTAATACTCTCTAATAATCTCTAATACTTCTGGCTTTCCTTCTGGCATTAACCCTTCAAAGTACTTCTAGCAGAGAGTCCCGTTTTTGCCACTGTGAAGAGAAAATGACAGCCAACAGGGAGACCTGTGGATCATGCTTTTCCCGGGGTGCAATCTCTCTGAAACTTGGGGAGTCTTCAGAGGACAGTGAGGACTATGTCCCCTGTAAATTTGGTGGGTATTGGGCATTGGGAAGGTCACTTTTGTAACCCCTCAAACTAGCTGCCAGCAGACGCTGCAGTTTTTGCCAGGACAGGGCCCTTTAAAATATCAGCTGGCAGGCGGCAGGGGGAATCCCCCCCTGCCGCCTGCCAGCTGATAGTTTAAAGGGTTCTTTAAAGGGCCAGGTAAGTGGGTTTGAGGGGAGGGGGCTAAGTGGGGGGGTTGGGGTGAGGGTGGTTCTGGCCACCACAAACAATGGACAATGAACATTTCTGGGAACAGTTCATGTTCGTCCATGTTAGTTGTTCATTGTTCATGGATGGCAACGAACGATAAACAGGGTGTTCAGGGTTTTTTTTCCATTTGTGCCCGTGTCTAATCTCTAACAGAGACCTGTGAAGATTTGTTTTCATACCATTTTCTGTTTTCTTGATTTCTTTTTACACAATTTTAAATCAAGATGGGTAGCTGTGTTAGTCTGTCTGGAGCAGTAGAAAATAGCAAGAGTCCAGTAACACATATAAGACTAACAACATTTGTGGTAGGGTATGAGCTTTCATAAGCCACAGCTGATCTGAAGAAGTGAGCTGAGACTCATGAAAGCTCATACCCTACCACAAATTTTGTTAGTCTTCTAGGTGCTACTGGACAACTTTAAATGTTAGTTTTTCACGAAGTGCTTTTGAATGGCATATAACAAAAAGATATTGTTAAATAGTGCAAAATAGTGTGAAAGAATGAAACCAGTGAGTCAGCTACATTGCTTTTACCCAAAAGACTTTGCAAAATATACAATGAAAGTAATAGAAAATGCACATATACACAAGTGCTCCAAGATATTATATACAGATCCAAACATTTATCAGCAATCCTGATAAAAAAACCATTAGTCTTGAAATCTATCTTTTAAACCAGAGAAAGCCATCCCTGCACAATTGACAGCTCTCTGCTCTAAATACCTTTTTTGAAATTTCTCAGCAGCAATAACAACAACAAAAACCCTGTCTGCTTTATTCACATCTACTAAAAAGTAAAACAAGCAAACAAAATCACATTGAATGAAATCTCCTACAAAAGATTCTTAAGCAGGGGTACAAAGGTTATCGGTTATCAGGGTAACACCGATTTTACAGCAAAAAACTTGTTTTGTATGTGGATCTTAACTGATCCTCAAAAAAATTCCACGAGAGAAGGACCAATCACATATGCAGGCAGTTACAGATCGTAGTGCCTAGCCTATCACAAAGACCTGGTAACCTTCAATCCAGTAGATGGGAGAGTCTTTTCTAGTCTGCCACCTCTCACACCTTTCCTAGCACACAACCTGCATGTTTTGCACCCAGCCCCCAACAATCCTCGGTGCACAAACACATCTGATCCTTGGTAGAGTTTCATTGGCTCAACTTCCCCTCCCCCAAATGCTGGAATTTTTATCGTTATCGTTATCATTATTGTTATCATTGTCGTCGTTGCTGTCATTAATATTATATTTATATCCCACCCTCCCCGCAAGTGGGCTCATGGAGGATCACAACAGAAGATAAAATATACAAAGATAAAAAAATTGAACCAGAACTCCACTTGGCATTCGGACCACCTTTTCAAAGTTATCTAAAATTATTAACAGAGTAGTGTAGTAGGCAGAAAAATGTGGGGTGTAGGAGTTTGTGCTGCTACCTAGCATGGGAGAAAGAAACAAACTTAAACGGTGAGCCTTGGGCCGATTCCAGACGGCCAGAAATAGCGTTTTGCCCGCGCTATTAATCGCTTACTGGCCACGCAGGTATTTTCGCCTCCATCCGCCTTGTCTCGTCTTCATCCGTCTTCATGCGTTCTGAGCCATGCCGTTCCGCCTCCGCATGTTCGCATGGCCAAGAGAGGGACCCCGGGATTGGTTCTCTTCTCCCCGGCACAACTGACGTGGGGGGCCTTCATTTGTTCGCATCTCGAAGTTTTTTTTTATTTCTTTCCCCCCGTTTTGCGCAAACGCGCACATGCGCGAAGCCGCGGCATCGACGATGCGGTCAATGATTGGTCCGGGAGATTCTCGCGAAGTACATTGGTCGATGGTTCCACTCTAGATTCTCAATTGCTAATCTGGTACGTGCTGACTGTTGGACCCTGAAATGGCGCCCGGGAGAGAGCTTTTACTCGTGATGGCGCAGGTGGTGATTCTCCTGCTGCAGAACACGGTCACACTTTGCCATGTGCATCTGCGGCACATTCTGAGGCGGAGAAGGGCTGCCCAGCTGATTTTCCACAGCGAAAGATTGGGTGCAGCTTCACGTAGGTCAACTTTACGAGGGATCCGTCTGTGGCAGCGATGGTATGTGCTGGCGGACACCAGAGAGCACAGAGACTGCTGGGTATACCCCCGGAGCCAGGACTGGTGGGAAACAGCTACTCTCGAAGACAGTGTGTCTCGGGGACGAGGTCGGGAAGGTGAGTGATGGCTGCAGGAGGGGCAGGCGGTTTGCGCAGGCTGGAACAAAGGTGGTTTGTGTTGTTTTCCGTGTCCCCGATGTTGCGCGACTGCGCATTTCCAATCATGCGTGTTTCTGGTCTCTGTTTCAGATAATGGATGGGTTTACAGCGCTGGGGTTCCCTCATTGTGTTGGGGCGATTGATGGCACTCACATCCGCATCGGTCAGCCCCGTGGGAAGCCGGACCAATATGGTAACTGAAAGAACTACTCCTCCATCTTGCTGCAGGGTACAGTCGATCACACCAGCCGTTTTGTTGATGCAGAGGTGGGTTGGAGTGGCAAGAACCACGACGCCTTTGTCTTCCGCAACTCGGCTCTCTGTGCTGCAATGGACAATGGGGCTTTTGTGCCTGGGAATCCCTCCCTGACAGTGAATGGTGTTTCAGTGCCACCGCTGATGATCTCGGATGGTGCTTATCCAATGCGGCGGTGGTTGATGAAGCCGTACGGAAAATTTGCTGTCACACCACAACAGAAATACTTCGACCGCTGCCTGGCACGGGCCAGGAACCGGGTGGAATGCAGTTTTGGTCGTCTGAAGGGACGCTGGCAGTGCCTCCTCCATCGGCTGAAGGCCAGAGAGGAGAACGTGGTGACCATTGTTACCGCGTGTGTGATCCTGCACAACTTGTGTGAGGCCAAGGGACATGCAGTGCTCGGGTCACTGACGGATCCCACGCCCTTGACAATGCCCGGGGATGGACTGGAGTATGGGGAGAACGACAGGGGGATGCTTGATGAGGGGAAGAGGGTTCGTGACGCGATGGCTGAATTCATGTATTCAAGATGCGGACGGTGATGCCCTGGCTTTCTTTGGGGGGAGGGAAAACTCATATCCCCAAAGTGCCAATATTGCAAGGAAAAGTTTGTCCTGCCAATAAATGCTAGTTATTGCAGTCGAACAGTTTTCGCTTTCCTTGTCCGTTCCTGGGTGCGGGGGGGGGGGGAATGCAGACCCGGCAGGTTTTGGTATTGCCGCATTTGTGCACTACGTGGCAACCCTCTGCAACTGCGCAATAGCAGCCTAATGCGCGCTCCGTGCCACCGCACGTTTTCTGGTGGCCCCCGCCATGACCGCTCCTGCTTTGGGGGTAGTGTTAGGGGGTGGCTTTATGCGGGTCACCGGCAGATCTAAGCCGGTGACTACAGAAAGTGGCAAAGCCGTATCAGTTACCCCCTTCTCAGAGTCGCTTGAGTGTTCTGCTTTGCGGAGTTGCGCAAATGCGGAGATACACTCATGTTGGCAACCCTTGGGTGAACACTCTCGGGGAGTGTGGGGGTGATCGGGAAAACATTAACAAGAAATACTGTGGGCTGCTGCACTATGGGGGGGCGCTGCCGCAGCCCTCGGTGGACGGGAGTGCTGGGTGGCCGGCAGCAGCTGCCCGACTAAGCGGGGCAACGGGTGCCTGCACGGATTGCCGCTTCTAAAGTTGCGCATGCGCAGTTGCGCTTTCGCGCGTTAGCGCATATCCTTACACTCGCAGCTGAAAAAATGGCCGCCAGTAAGGGCCGCTACTGGCGGGATCTGGAGGTCGAGGCCCTGCTTGACCTCCTTCTGCAGAGTGGGCGTGCCAGCCGCATCATGGGCAGCCACCACCTGCCCACAAAGGCCATTTTTGCCAGGGTTGCCCGACAGCTGGGTGCGAAGGGTTGGCCCAGGACCGCAGACCAGTGCCGGTCCAAGTTCAAGCGGGTCAAGGCCGACTTCTTTGCAGCCCTGGAGCAGTGGCAGGGCATCCCTAGAATGAGCGCCAGGCCGCCGTTCTTTGCGGACATGCGACGGCTCTGGGAGGTGGCTGGCAGGCCTAGCTGGGAGGACCGGAGGCAGGCAGGTAGGTGGAAGGGGGGTGGTGAATTGATCTCGGCCTGGTTGCAGTCTTGCCCTCCCGTTGGCGTTCTTTGCCCTGCCACATATTAGGGTATCAGTGGTGCTCTGTTGAGGCCCCCAGCACTGCCATCAATCCCCGGTGGCCATTCCAGAGAGGCCAATGATGCCCAGGTTGCAGGCAGACTTCCAGGTGGCACGCAGACAAAGTCACAAGCCCTCCCCCCCCCTGTCTGCCACAGTGGCCGTGTGAAGAGTGCTCCAAAGAGTGTTTTTTTAAGAAATAGCTGCCCCAGGGTCAAGTAGTTCTTATCTCTCGTAAGCGTTTTTAAGGATTGCACCTGCAGTACTGTGCACACATACTTGGAATTAGGACCCATTGAACTCAGTAAGCCTTGTGCAAAAATGCACACAACTGCAGTCTGAAGACAAGGTCACAACCCCCCCTCCCGCGTCTGCCACAGCGACAGGGTGCCTTGAGGGGCGGAACACCATTGTGCCACTGCATGCCAGCTGGGCACCAGAGATACCAACAACCCGCCCCAATCTCTTGCAGCTGCGATGAGGGCGAGGGCACGCCCCAGAACTGCGGGGCAACCCGAGGAGGCGGCAGAGGCAGAGGAGGAGGAGGCAGGAGCAGCCGAGGAGGAGGAGGCTGGTGAGCGTGGGCCCAGGATCCGCGAGGAAGAGGCGGAAACTACGGAGGAGGCGCATGGAGGTGAGAGGTGCAGCAAACATGAAGGCAGTGAGTGCTGCCAGGTTGAGGGGGGTGGGGTCTCTGGCCCGTTCACTGATCCATCACGCCCCAATCTCTTGCAGCAGGGCAGGGGGAGCAAGGGATTCCGCCAGCCAAGCCACCAGCAGGCGAGGAGGAGGAACAGGAATGGGAGGCGTGGCGCCTCCACAGGGAGAGGAGTGGCTGGTGGAGGTGGAGTTGGAGGGACCTGCAGGTGAGCGGTGAGCGGTCGTGCCGACATCGCCGCAGCTGTCCCGCGGCACGGCACAGTGCTGCGGCAAAACGTGCGCCAAGATGGGGTGGTGGGGGTTGAATGGGGGGAAAGGAAAGAAAAGCGTGTGTGGTGTGGGGGTTCGGGCCCACGTTCTCACCCTCACAATGCCCCCTTTCCCATCTTGAGTGCAGATGCACGGGGGCACAAAGGCCGTGGTGTTCCCGAGGAAGCACTGGAGGGGGCGGCCAGGGGCTCGTTCGTTGCCGGGCAGAGCGGGCAACCACCTTCCGCTGCGAGGCGGCCGACAGAAGAACCGGGTAAGAGCAGCTCCCGGCGCACCCTACAGCCACCTACGCAGCACCAGAAATGGCCGTAATGTGCATTGTGCGCATTTGTGCGCAGCTGGTGTGGACCAACTGTTCTTATGTACTGTTAACAACAACGTATGTTTCAAATCTATTTATTTAAACGAAAGAACACTTGAGTACAGAGGCCCGCCCCCAATGCTGGATTAACAGCTGTTACCATCTTCTCGACGTCCACAGTGTTGGCCCCTGGCGAGGGGACTCCCGCCACCATGGAGGAGCCAACGACGAGCCGAGCGGCGGCCTGTGCACCGGCTTCCCAAGAGGGGAACGGCACCATCCTTGAGGCCATCAAGGGCCTGGAGGGGCGGATGATGCTCTCCCGTGAGTGAGTCCATGACTGCCTTTCGGGGAGGCCTGAACTCACACTGAGGCAGTCCTCACCTCTACCACCGAGCGACAGAGAATTCCGCACGCAGCTCTCTCCAAACCCCTGTGGTGTTAAAGGAGCAGCCACAGGCTGGCAGGTTCCTCCCGGCATCTGCCAACTCCACTTGTGTTGACAAGGGACAGACCGCTCCCTGACAGTGTGTGGCTTTATTAACCACTGGAGAACAAATTAGACACATGTGGCTGCATTTGTCCATGTCCCTAGCTTGTTTGCAATCTTAGGTTTTCCCCGGCTCCCATTTCAATTGAAATAACACCCCCCCCGGGGATGGGAGGCCTTCACCTATGAAGAGAGGGGCAAGGAATTCCAGGCATGATGGGGATGTGGGGGGGATGCATGAGAGTCCCAGGCATAAGAGGCAGTGATGGACTCTGGCGGGAACAAAGGACAGCAAGGGAGAATGGCCGGGAGTTCCAGGCATCAGGGGCAGTGGGGAGCGTGGGAGGGAGGCCAACACATGAGGGGCTGTGAGGAGAACGGTGGGAAGTTCCAGACGTGAGAGGCAGAGAGGGGCACGTACAAGAGTCCCAGGCAGATAAGGGAGTGAGATTTGAACCGAAGCATATCTTTGTTTTGTCCACAGTGAACACGCTGCAGGGCAGGATGGACATGGTCGAGCGCCTCCTGCTTTACCAGGGATGGAAACACCGGGCACTCGAGAGACGTGTGCGGGCCTTGGAGGGACAACTGTCCGCACTACTGTCAGCAGCCACCGAGCACTGATGGGACTTTGGGGGGGCGGGGGGTTTCTGTTAATGTTGAGTTCACTAAAAGTTAAAGTTGAAAACAACGGTTTGATTGTCCGTGTTTTCTCGATAGGTGGCGGTGTGTCTGGGGTGGTGGGGCTTTGCGGTCTTCTGTCCAGGGGGGGGGCTGGGGAAAGGTTGGGCAGAGCTAAGGAAAAGGGCAAGACTCGTCTACAGGGTTAGCCGATCCCTGGACCTGCCCACACAGGACCGCTTGGGGACACCCTGCCTTGGCTGAGGACGGGGGGAAGTTGGCCGGATGATCGCCCCCTCATCCACCTCCAACTCATTCAGCGCTGGAGCTGTGGGGGCATTGGATTCAACCACCAGGGGCGGCCGCTCTGGAGCTGCTGGTAGCGGTTGCTGCATCCGGAGCATGGCCTGTCCAAGTGTTTGCAGTGTGCTGACGGCGGCACGCATCACCTCCAGGTTCTGGCCCCAAGCATTCTGAAACATCGCCTGCTCCTGACGGGTCACCTCCATGAACTCTTGGCGCCACCTCTGTGCCTCGGAATGCTGCCTCTGCCGCTCGGCGATATCCTCGCGGTGCTGAGTGTCTGCCTGGCTCATCATCCTGTCCGCAGCCTCAGCGCCACCGTGGGCCCTCCGCTTGCGGTTCCTTATTGCTGAAAGTCGTGTCCCAGGGGACAGCTGGGCCGGATTTTGCGTAGGGCTGCCTGGGGGAGGGTGGAGAAACAGCCAAAAGGTGAACACAAGGCCCCACCATTCCCCGGCCATGGTCCCCCCATCAAGCCCTCGGACCCCGAATTTCCCAGGCGTGCAGCATTGCAAGTGTGCGGTACCTGAGAGGCCGACGCCTGGCGAGGGCGGGCTGTTCTCCTTATCCAGATTGTCCTCCGTGCTGCTTCCCGAGGCGGACTTGTGCTCATCTGCGAAGAAGGCAACATTGTCAGAATGCACTTTGGGTTACTGGCAGAGGGCATGGCTGCACCGAATGCTTCCCGCCAACATGTGGGTGGGTGCCTGATGAAAAACACCATCGCTTTGGAAGAAGAAGTGCAGCTGCCACCGTTCCCTCAGAGCCCCAAGCAAGCTGATGCCGCAATTCAGGCCCACAGCGGGAGACGCATCCCAAGTGCATGCCTCGAAAGAGCACCACAGTGCTCTTTCTTGCCATTCCATTTGCAGGAATCAATGATCAGCCCCGAGGATGGAGCACGCTCAGATAGACAACCACAGGGGGGGGGGGGTTAACTGGAATGTGTTTGGCCATTAGGCCGACACATTAGCAAATCTCATGCCATTATCTGTTGTGGGCCACCGATTGAGGTATTGCTCCGATGGCCACACTATCCAGTGCTGGATGGGCTACTCTTGGACGTGTTGGGTTGAATCAGTATCCCAAGCATTAACTTGGCACATCCACAACATGGAGGCAGCTTTGCATGTCACTGCATGGCTGCCCCCCCGACACCCCCTTGCCTCTCCTCAGCCCTGGTGCACCTGACCTTGCCTCAACTCTGGCAATCGAAAACCAACATCCCTGTTTTTGCCATCCCAGCGGGGTTTTTGGTGCCATCCCCCCCCCAGGACCCCCTGCAATGGTCTCCCGACAAGCCGGCAGCAGCACGAGCACAAGCGTGTGTGACTGTGCCTGCGTGCTGTGGTGTCTTGGCCGACGGGTCCCCCCCCCCAAACGCCCGTCCAATCGGGACACCAGTCTGCGGGGCAAAGGTCAGCGAAACCTCCCGGGGTTGGATTCTCTGGGAGACAAAATGGCGGTCGATAATAAGGCCTCAAGTATTCAGTTCAGGAGGGTAGCACCAATGCAATTGCGCAGATGCGGAAAATGGGGCTGGACACTGCTGCAGGCCTTGAGGCCGATTATGCATCTGCGCGCATTTGTGCATTTGCGCGGTTGCGCAAATGGCGCCAGCCCCTTCTGTTAGGCTACATGTGGCCTCAGAGAATCCAAGGGCTGTGTGCCTGACCGGCGGACTTATCGGGCCCCCCCCCGGACCCCCAGCAAGGGACTGACCGGCCTGTGCCCTGAGCCAATGAACAGAGCACCCACGCCCCACAGAATCCCAGGGTGCATAACTCTACCCAGCAGAGCTGCAGGCGCGCCCCCCCCGCCCCCCTGCCCGGGAAAGCACGGACCATTATTGCGGCGGATTCCCAGACCAGCCCAAGCGAATCCCGCGCCCCCCTTGCCTGTTCCCCCCCCACGTACCCGGTCCCGCCAGTCCACTCAGGGTCGCATCAGGATCTCCACCGCTGTGCAAGTGGTCATCGTCCACGAAGCCACCGTGCCCTGGGAACAGAAGTAGGGCCAGCCTCGTCATATTGCATGCTTTGATTACACCCCCGAAGCACCACCCCGGCAGCAACCGCGCTTGGACCAGGGCCCCCGCCGACCTGATGGAAAGGGGGTCGATGTCTTGAGATCTTCCGCATTGATGGTGACGAGGTCATGGCTGAAGAGCTCCTCCGACCCCTCCTGAAGCTCCAGAGGGCCTTCCCAGGCCCTGCCCTCCACCTCCAGCACTATACTCCGAGCCAGCCTCTTGGGGTTAACGCTTGCATACCCCCTCAAAATGCTGTCCAGTTCTCTGAAGTACGGACAGGTTGTTGGCGCGTTCCCTGAACGGCCGTTGTGGGCCATAACCTTTTTGTACTCCAGCCGCATGGTTTTGGTCTTGGTGCGGCACTCTGTAGCCGACCGCTTGTGGCCCCGCTCAGCCATCTGCATCGAGATTTTTTGGAAGTAGTCCATGTTCCTGTGGGTGCTTCGGAGAGCTTCCTGTATCTTCTCCTCCCCCCAGAAGTGTAGCAGATCCACAATCTCTCTATGCCGCCAGGACACCCCCCGCTTCCCAGCCACATCCCCTCCACCGGCCATACTGCTCCCGACAAGGCGATATTGCTCTAGCACAAGCGTGTGTGACTGTGCTCGAGTGCTGTGGTTTCTCACCACCGAGATTCCCCCCACCCGCCCGATCACCCGTCCAATCGGCACGCAAGTCTGCGGGGCAAAGGTCAGCGACACTTCCCAGGGTTAGATTCTCTGGCAGACAAAATGCCGGCCGTTAATGAACGCTCAGGTTCGCATTTCATGAGGGATGCAGTAATGCAATTGCGCATATGCGCAAAATGATTCGAAAAACCACGCACCATGATCATGATTATGCTTTTGCGCATTTGTGTGAATTCATGCCCGCAGACGCGCGATTGCGCAAATCGCTCCTGCTTTTTTAAAAAAAAATGGCGATATTGTGGCCGGCCAGCCGGCCGGCCGGGAAAAGGGGAGTTCCTCTTCCCCCATGATGGATCGCCATGCTGCGGCAAAACCCGCCATGCCGTGTTCCCACTGTCCGCTTATATAGCGCGACGGAGCGCCATGAACCGCAGGTAAGGAGGGATGGCAACTTGCGGGTTTTAACGGGTCTTCCCGCTTGAAAAGCGAAATCACTCGCTTTAATTTTGCCCATCTGGAATCGGCCCTGGTTAAGCTTTAGAGAAGAATTCTTTACTGTGTGAACGCCATACATGATAGGAATGGTGAGACATCGATCCCTATCTAGTTATGTAGTCTAAGGATGCTAATGGATGGTCTTGCATCCATGATGCAAGGTGGAAAAAAAAGAGGGACAATGTGACAAGGAGAGGAAGATGAAGTGTCATGAAGAGGAAGTCCTGAGAATAGCATTCTACACATCAAAGGCCAGTGCCAGGGCAGTAAAGAACAAAGTGTAAACACACCCCTGAGTCCCTTACCTCTCTATCTTTCTAACTCTTTGGTTTGTCCCCTTTTGAAACCTGATTAAGGGATAATGTTAGTCCCCCTCTTCTTACAAAAATAGAGTGGGATGGAGGGAGCCCTTTGACAGTCAATGTCTGTCCACATTGGGCCCACCAACTCAAGGTCTACCAATCAGAGTAGAAATGTATGGAAGACTTTCCCAGCCCTTATAAGGAGAAGGGGTGTGACTGAGACATTGTTCAGCTTGCAAGATCTAATATGTTTTCTTTTATTTCTGTCATTCTATATGTTCCAAAACTGTAAAGCCCCGTCTTAGTTTTTGAGTGTAGTGCTTTGGAAGAGCATAACACTGTGAATGAAAGAGGCTGGCCCCATGGAAATGTGGAATCCTTCTGAAATGCAGGTATACACATGCTCAGGTTGACCTGGGGCTGATTCAACAGGGTCCCCATGCACATATGTGTGTGCCGTCTGGTCACATCTAACTTATGGCAACCCCAGCGATGTGCTTTCAAGGCAAGCAATGATTATATGTGGGTTGCCATTGCTTTCCTCTGCAGACATCCTTGGTGATCTCTCTTCCCTGTCCCAACTCTGCTTAGCTTCTGAGATCTGACAAAACTGGGAGATACCTTGCCGTTCCATGGTTTTTAAGAAACTCTCAGGAGGTGGTAAAGCATCCGGGTCCGGTGGGGTGTGTTGTAGTGAGCAGTAATTTCCTCTAACCCACACATGCACAGCACTCCCCCTTCTGCTTATCCTTATTATCTCCCATAACATGAAAAAAATGCAGGGGTCATTTCGTAGAAAAAGAGCTGGAGGAACTCATTAGCATAGTTCATTAGCATAACTCATTAGCATATGCCACACCCCTTGCTATCACTGGAAGTGTGTCATTGGCATAACTGATTTGCATGTGCCACACCCCTTTACATCACCTATCCTGGCTGTTTTGGACCTAATCTTGGCCATTCAGGGCCGAAATTGGGCCCAAAATGGCAAAAAGGGGCTGAAAATGGCCAAAAAGGGGCCCAAAATGGTCAGGATCGAGCCACTGCTGAGTGGGAGAGTGATCCACCAGTCAGAGGCCTGATCTAGGCCATTTCAGCCCCAATCCAGGCTGAAACAGGCCCCAAATGGCTGAGAGTCAGGTGTGCGGGGCCACCTGACATGTGACCTCTTTGGGGAACAGCCAGAACTGCGTTCCTGTGGGTTCCCCCTCGAAATGAGCCCTGAAAAAATGTAATGAGTACCTTCAGTTTCAAGGTATCACCCAAAACAGAACCACTGATGTGTTCATGTGTCTATTTCCCTTTAAGATAGTTTAGGTGGGTAGCCGTGTTGGTCTGAAGTAGAACAGCAAGATTTGAGCCCAGTGGCACATTAGAAACCAACAAGACACCAAGAAAAGAAGACAGTTCTGATTCTCGAAAGCTTACACTCTGAAAATCTTAGAATCACAGAGTCGGAAGGGGTCTTACAGACCATCTAGTCCAACCTGCGCCCAGTGCAGGAACAGCCTAAAGCATCCCTGACAAATATTCATCCAACTGCTCCTTGAAGACTGCCAATGACCCACCAGATCCCGAGGCAGCTGATTCCACTGCTGGATTACTCTTAACATGAAGAAGCTTTTCCTAATGTCCAGCTGGTACCTTCCCTCCTATAGTTTAAACTCATTGTTTTGAGTCCTATCCTCTGTTGCCAGGACAAATAGCTCCCTTCCCTTTCCTAAGTGACAGCTTTTTAAATTCTTAAAGGGAGCAATCATGTGACCCTTCAACCCTCTCTTCTCCAAATGTCACTTCCTGGAAGTGATGTCATCACTCAGGGGTCAGGAGAGCTCCTCTGTGGGCTGATTTGGGCCCTAAACAGGCCTGATTTGGCCCATTTGGAGCCCACTTTGAGGCATGGGAGCATTCCTCCAGTCTTTCCTCATAGTTCTTGGCTGTTAAGGTGCTATTGGATTCAAATCTTGCTCTTCTATTTCTCAGTAGGCAACATCCAGCAAACGAAGACTTAACTCTGTAAATGCTTTCTGAAGATATCCAGACATTCAATCTGTGAAATAATCTACATTTCAAAAAAAAAAAAGTTAAAGAGACACTGAAAATACCGAGTACCGAGAATTTTTACATAAAGTACTTAAAGATGGAGATAAGCATAGAGAGGCAGGCACAAATATTGTTAGTTCCCCCACTATATCTTATGAACTTGATAACTTTAGAACCAGCAGTCAATCTCTATAAGTCAGGAACACTGCCTCCAGTATCCTTTAAATAAATAAAACCTTTAAATAAATAAAAAATACCTTAAATAAATAAAACCCCATGTTTCTTGCAAAAACTTGATTTGATATGAGTGAAGGAAAGTAATAAAATTGTTATCTTGAATCTTATTTAACCAACCCACTTCGTTCCAAATGAAATCTAATTGAAATAGTTTCAATCAAGGCCTGCAGTTAGGTATAGAAGTGGTCGGCTCTGCTTTCTTATTAAGGTAATTCTGGATACCGGTGGTATTGTAAATTCCTCTTAAATTTATACCACTGGATGGATATTAATCAGGTTTAGAATACATGCTATTTTTTTTTCTTAATTGAACTTAAGTGAGCAAATTTATCTTGCTAACCGAGATTCAAAGGTGTGTCTAAACACTTACCCACCAGGCAACACATAAATTTTGTCTGTAAAGAGTAAAGGCTGCCTGTTATAGCTAAACTCACAAATAAACAGAGATTTCCATATGAAGCTTCTAGAGTATGAATCCCAGGTCCCTGGTAGAGTGTGGGGGAATCCCCCACTCCCACCCTCTGTGACCCACCACCACTCACCTGTCCAGCAAGGGGGAAAGGCAGGGGAACAGGCCTCCCAGGCGTGCTCCCATGGTGGCACGACAATGTCACACCCAGGACTGACTTCATCACGCCACCCTGGTAATGCACCTATGTTTCCCATGTCCCCTCTTAACTTTCTCTTCTCCAGGTCCCTCAGAGCCAAGCTACAAGAGACGAATTACACAAGGACACTCACGTGAAGGGAGTCACACTGTTAGCCAGGAAGCTGAGTTTTAAAAGAGATTGGAAGGCTTTGTCAATTTCCTCTCTCTACAGAGCCAGCAAAGATCGCTCCTCAGAGAGTTTATTTCCTCTTCATCCCTTAGAAGGGGAGGTGAAACTGACACAGTCATCCAGAGGCAAAGAGTAAATTAACAAGCCCTCTGAGCAGCCTCCCAAAGACTGTCAGTTTCACCTCCCCTTCTAAGAGGAGAAGAGGAAATAAACAAACCTTCTAAGCAGCAATCTCCCTGGCTCTGTACAGAGGGGAAATTGACAATGCCTTCCAATCTCTTTTAAAACTCAGTTTCCCAGCTAACATTATGACTTTTTTCATGTGCTCCTCCTCATGTAATTCATCTCTTGTAGCTTGGCTCTTACTCTCTCCTCTTAGGGCCCGATCATCCTGGTTGCTCTCTTCTGTGCTTGTTCCAATTTGTCCACATCCTTTTTGAAGTGAGGCCTCCAGAACTGCACACAATACTTGAGGTGGTGCCAGGTGGAGTCTGATAGCAAATCTTTTCTAACCTCCCCTTTCATATCATCTGGAAAGATTCAACCTCCATTTTTTGGCAGCTACTCTTCCTGGATTACTTTGCCCTTTGACTCTTCTTTATCTTCTCCTAGGGGAGATTTTAAACAGGGGACTGGGGGCAGGGGAGGGAGCGACCAAATACTCTTTGAACTACTGTATTTTGGTTCTAAAATACATTCCTTACACCAACAACCATGACAGATACTTCATTATCCTTAAATTTTACTTTTGCTCAGGTAATCGAGTAATTTATATATATATATATATATATATAAAGATATTCCACCCGCTCAACATTTTTAAAGGGTCTCAGGCATATGCCCTCATCTGTTGTATAAGAGAGTAGTGACTGGATGACATATGGCTTTGGTTAATTTATAAAAAAGCCAGTTGGCATTTTTAAGTATTAAGGAGGAGATTTTATACTTAATTCATAAAGTAGATAATTCTCTTAATTCATCTTGATTGTTTGATTAGTATTTTTTTTTAGCAATTCCTTCATCTAAAATTTTTATTCTTCAAGCACTGAGGTTAACTGATGGACACAGAATGAAGAGAATTATACAGGCTGATTGGAGAAATTAAGATTCACGGCTTTATTTACTTAAAACAATGGATTTACAGTGTGCAGAATAACTATCAGAAGTCCTTACCGTGCTTCAAGCTTATGCACTTCTACAGCTATTGCAAGCTGTGACTAGTGAAAAATGGTATTTAGGGTCACAAACCCAGAAGTTCTGATTGTGAGTAGTGGAAAATTATCGGCTGCATATATCAGACATGGGCTACCCTCAGTACTCCTGATAAGTCTGGTTGCTATGTTATTTTTCTGACAAAACTGGGATATACCATGCCGTTCCATGTTTTTTAAGAAACTCTCAGGTGGTGGTAAAGCATCCGGGTCTGGTGGGGTGGGTTGTAGTGAGCAGTAATTTCTTCTACCCCACACATGCACAGCACTCTCCCCATCTGCTCATTCTTATTGCCTCCCATAACATGAAAAAATGTTGAGACTGCACATAGAATTTGCACATGTGTATAACTACTGGGAACCCTGACCTGGATAGCCCAGGCAAAACCAATTTTGTCAAATCTAAGCTAAGCAGGATTGGACTTTGCTAGTAATTGGATGGGAGGCCTCCAGTGGAGACCAGGGTTGCAGAGGCAGGCAGTGGCAAACCACCTCTGTTATTCTCTTGCCATGAAATCCCCACTAGGGGTTGCCATAAGTTAGCTATGACTTGATGGCACTCTCCACTACCACATAGCTACTTTACACTACATGAAACCCTGATTTTTAGGGTACAGGTTCATAGGTACTGGAGATGTACCAATCGCACCAAGCACCTTCCTCACCTCCACAAAACCAGTTAGTACATAACAGCATTGAATTTTGGATGTTTCCAGTGAAGGTTGCTTGGATCAAACTTTTTCTCATATTCAACAGATTCATATCTGCTAGTCATGTGGAACTTTGAAAGTCTCACACCATTCTGTCTATAGGCACTTGGAATGTTGTGTACATACATAGAGAGATTGGCATGAACCAGAAAAAAACCAAACCATGCAGTTCGTGGTTCGTTAAATTTCATGAACCACGAACTTTCACAAATCTGCCCCTGGTTCGTGAACCACTTTGTTTGGTTCATGAAAATGTCACAGCCAGGTCAGAAAATCTTCACTTCCAGGTCAGCAGAAGTTCACTTCCAGACCAGCAGAAGTTCACTTCTGGGTCAGCAGAAGGTCTGCAGGAAGTTCATCCCCTGTTGCCTAGGAAACTGATTGATTGGCACCAGGCTGTCTGCAGTGATGAACCAAAAAAACAAACCAAACAAACCAGCCTAAAGTTTGTGGTGGTTCATCAGAAATAGGATCTGACGAACTGCTGGTGTGTGAACTATGAACCAACCTGGTTCGTGCTTAATTTTGGTTCATATTTCAGTTTGTGTCCTCTGCATACATATACAAATGTGCTTCGCTTGGAGTGAAGAAGCCTGATCTTTTTGCATTCAATTAATGTTGATTCCCCACCCCCCACCCCGTCTAGTCTGTTGGTGCTCACAGAAGAAAACAATAATAAATCATTTATATAATCAACCCATCTTCTCTGCAGGGAAATACAGAGAGGCAGACTGTCTCATAAATTGTTTAGAATAATGCAGCTCTCCGATAATTTAGCCTGATTTGTTTGTTTAAAAGTATTTTTTAAAATACAGATAGAGATTCTTGGTTTCTACGGTGATGTTCATAGCAACTTCGTTCAGAAAGAATGGATGGTGATGCCACGCATTTGTGCCCCTTCTCTGTACTCACCCCAGTCTTGTGGAAAGTTCTGGAGGAATCCTGGAGGATTTGGTATTTATTGCAAACCCGTAAGGTTGGCGAGGAGGGAAGCCGACATGGTATAGGCCGTTTCCACATGACTTACCTGCCTCTGGAATGTTGTGCAAAACATGTAGAAGATAGCGTCTTCTCACACGAAATCACGCCAGGAAGACGCTATCATCTGGGAGTTTTGCGTGACATCACATCTTCGTGGTGTGATTTAGTGTGAGACTACGCTATCTTCGGCATGTTTTGCACAACATTTCAGAGGCCGGTAAGTCATATGGAAACGGCCATAGTCTGATCTCATCAGAGTTCAGAAGCTAAGCACATGAATGCACAATGCTGCCTTATATTGAATCAAACCATCAAAGTCAGTATTATCTTCTCAGATTGGTAGCTTCTCTCCAGGGTTTCAGCAGAGATCACTGACTTACTGCCAAATCTTTTAACCGGAGATGCTGGTAATTGAACCTGAGACCTTCTGCATGCGAAACTGATGTTCTATGCTAATCAGGGTCAGTCCTGGTCAGTAGTTGGATGGGGCGTTGCCAAGGACAACTGGCATTGCTTTGCAGACGAGCCACCTCTACTTCTCACTTGCCTTGCAAGTCCTTTGTTGAGTGTCACCATACGTTTGCTGTGACTTGACAGCACACACATTCATACATAGAGATGGCCAGATGGAACTTTTTAAGATGGTCTTTGGAAATCTTTGACAGGCATGAGTGCTGGTTGTACCTTTTGGGTAATAGCAGGGCTGTATTGTAAGGAAAGGGGTCTCAGATGCTTCGGTAAAGAGTTAGGGACCATAGACTTCACTACTATATTGCCATATGTACTACTGGTTGTCTTAAATATGTGCTCCTATGAGCTACTTGTGCTTCATGTGGTCTAATGTCAGGCCTAGAATTGCTTATGTTTTGTTTCAGCATTTCTTCAACTTTGTATTGGATAATTGCTAATGCTATGGCCGAATCCACACTTACCTGGCACAGTGCTAAGCAGGCAGAGCGAGAATGTCTTTCTGGCACGTTTTATGATGTCATCGTGCCACGAGAGTGGCATCATGGTGCGATGATGTCATAAATTGCGCCAGAAAGACGCTTTCACACCGCCTGCTTAGCGCTGTGCCAGTTAGTGTGGATTCGGCCCATGTCTCTGTAAACTTGTATTTATTTACCCTATGTCATTGTTTATGGAAATGTCCTTGATACTGATTGTACTAATCTCACACTGTGTAATCCGCCTTGAGTCTCAGCGAAAAAGGCGGACTAAAAATGACATAAATAAATGAATAGAGAAATAAATAAATAAATAGACTGGATAGGACTTGCCTGCTCATTGTGCTAATTGTGTGGTACTGCTGTCCTTTTTGCATTTTTTGTGTTTTTAAAATGGTTCTTAATTTGGTGTCCCACCTTTTCCGTCCAGTTATCTGGGAGAAAGGCCAGATATCTAAATGGTTTAAAGGAATACATAAAAACAGTGATGTCCAAAGTCCAGATTCCTTGAGGCGGAACTGTAACTTAAAATATGTCCTATTTTGCGAGTGTTCTGGGAGGGGGTGTGATTTAAAGGACCAAAAGAATAATAGGTAGGAAAACTTTTTTTTTTATCATTCATTTTTTATTGCTTCACTGATAAGATACAAGAATTAGAGAACACGTAACAGATAAGAATTTACAGTGTACGTAAGGAAACAACAGGTAACATATTATGAAAGTTTTAACAACTGAAAAAATTCATTACAACAATTCAAAGATAGATTTATATACTGTCGATTTAAATTGAATCTTATTATTTTCCAAATACTCAAAAAAAGGAAACAATTTTTCACGAAAGTTAGTGCATTTTTGGAAAGTGCTCGGCTTGGTACAATTTATCATTCAGTTTGTCTGAGATAAAATGATTCCAAACTTTTGTATCCCAATTGTCTACTGTTGGTGAGTTTTTAAATTTCCATTTAGTTACAATAGCACTTTTTGCAGCTATTAATAAACTTTCTATGAGGTCTCTTCTTATTTTGGGAATCTGAAAGTAATTCTGGTTTTAAGGGAATTAAATACCCTGTAATAAGAAAACTGACAGGGAAGTGAAATCATTCTGAAATGACTGGCAAAAAATGAATAAAAACACCTTTTTTATTTGCTTTGGGCATACAAGTGGTACAGAAAACCATGGGATTTGATAAGGCTGCTCAAGGACAGCGTGTCCTGAGGGACCACAAATGAGAGAGGCAAACGAGAGGGAAAGCTTCTCCATGGAGAAGCACCGATTGAACATGCAGACAGGTCAAAAGAGAACCTATCCCCGACAGAAAAGAGGCATAATGAAAACATTAGTGGATCGCGCAAGACGGATATGTGAACCGCACTTTCTCAATGAGGAAATTAATCATCTAAACCACGCACTTCAGGCGAATGGCTACTCCAGAAATGAAATCCGAAGAGCAATCAAACCCAGGATGAATCAAACAACCAAGGAAAAACAGTCTCCTACAGGAAAAAGTGTTTTTGCCATATATCAAAGGAATTACTGATCAGATGGGAAAGCTTATGAAAAAACATAACCTTCAAGCAGTATTCAGACCCACCCGAAAAATACAACAGATGCTACGATCAGCAAAAGACAGTAGAGACCCCCTCACCTCTGCAGGAGTATACCGTATACCCTGCAGCTGTGGACAAGTTTACATCGGGACCACAAAGCGTAGCATCCAGACAAGAATAAAAGAACATGAAAGACACTGCAGACTTGGACAACCTGAAAAATCAGCAGTGGCTGAACATAGCCTAACTCAAACAGGGCACAGTATCTTATTCCAGGACACCAAAATACTGGACAACACTTCCAACTACTTTGTCAGACTGCACAGGGAAGCCATTGAAATTCACAAGCATAAGCAAAACTTCAACAGGAAAGAAGAAACCTTAAGAATGAACCGAGCATGGTTGCCAGTTCTGAAAAACACCAGGCTAACAAAACACTCTATACTCGACAATAGCCCTGCAGAGAAGATTAGCACATCAAGCACCAATCCAGATGCAAAAGAACCTCCTCAGGATACAGTTAAGCCTCCCGCCATTAGCATTCCACACCCTGGGAAACTCTTACAGGATGACTCAGCTCAACCCCACCCCTCCTGAGTAGATACAAATGACCTGCCAACATCTTTTCCACACTGTGACACTGAGAGATCTCTGTCTTTTGGTGCTACACCTCTGAAGATGCCAGCCACAGCTGCTGGCGAAACGTCAGGAACTACAATGCCAAGACCACGGCAATACAGCCCGGAAAACCCACAACAACCATGTTCATAGTTGCAGGTTTGTGGGAGCCAGAAAGGCCTACTTGGGACTTAGCTGCATTTGAGCTGGGGAAAGGAGGGACCATGGGTCTCCCCCTTTGTTGTCATTTTCTCTTCACAGTGGCAAAACCAGGACTCTCTGGTGGAAGCTACTTTGAGTGGTTACAAGCTGACCTTCCCAATGTCCAATACCCACCAAATTTGTAGAGGACATAGTCCTCCCTGTCCTCTGAAGCCCCCCCCCCAAGTTTCAGAGAGTTTGCACCCCGGGAAAGGCATGATCCATGGGTCCCCTCCTTTGCCGTCATTTTCTCTTCACAGTGGCAAAAACTGGACTGTCTGCTGGAAGCTACTTTGAGGGGTTACAAACTGACCTTCCAAATGTCCAATACCCACGAAATTTGCAGGGGATAAAGTCCTCAGTGTCCTCTGAAGACCCCCCAAGTTTCAGAGAGATTGAACCCCAGAAAATCCATGATCCATGGGTCCCTTCCTTTCCTGTCATTTTCTCTTCACAGTGGCAAAAACTGGACTGTCTGCTGGAAGCTATTTTGAGGGGTTACAAGCCAGAAGGAAAGCCAGGAGGAGTTCAGACAGAGTTCAGACAGTCCATGCCTATGTTGCCAGGGAAATTGATTGAAAGGCGCCAGACTGTCTGGCTTTACCAACGGCTGACTAACACCATGAAGAGGGCTTGGAACAAACACATGTTCGCCGGTAACGGAGCCTCACGAACTGCTTGCTCACTAACAGTGGATTGGGATGTTTGTGGCTTTTTTTAGTTCGTATTGCTGTTCGTATCCATCTCTAGTAGCCGGACAACTGAAGTTGCCAGACACTGAACCTGTGACCTTCTGCATTCCAAATAGATGTTCTATCTCTGAGCCATGTTTTGCATGTTGTTTCCAAGTGGAGGAAGGAGAGCGAAGTTTGAAGAGATCTGAAGATATGAAAACAAATATAAGTATCCAGTGAAACTTCAAAACAGGCTTTTTTTCTCTGTGTGTGTTTTGCTTGTAATTGCCTATAAAATGAATACTCTTTCTGATAAGTCTCAGGATCAAGGAGTTCTTGGACTCCACTGGTTAACAACTACTTGTGGAACCTTGGGTGATACCTCTGTTATTGGCAAATTCTGTTATTGGCAGAAACAACTCATTTTGTGACAAAATTTTTGACAACTGTGATTTCTTTAAAATGTCAAAGGAATAGGTAGTGTTAATCATAAAAGCAAACGAGTATATTTATCTGGCATATTAAAGGGCTTTTAGGTATAACTATCCCATGAGTTTAGAGATTTTAATATTAGGACAAATTATATTTTATCAGATCTTACTTATCATTTCCCACTATGTATGTTAGGGCCAAGCTACACATGACGAATGACACTTGAACGGCAAGTGGATTGAGTGGAGGGCAAGTGAACAGGGAGAAATACACTTGCCGTTCAAGTGTCATTCGTCATGTGTAGCTTGGCCCTCATACTATGTTTATCTTCTTGGGGTATTTTATCTTTGACTGTTTTTTTCTGATTCTGAATTATGATATCTTTTATGATTTTATGATGTTTTAAAATTGTTAATTGATGTAATTTTATGATTTAAGCTTTGACCCAAGTGAGCTCTAAATGAAAGGACTCATCTGGTTGTGACCTGGGGCTGGAGAGATTTCTACTGGGTAGTTGGCTCCCTTTCAAAGGATACTACTGCCTGTACAGCTGATCCAAAGTGGCCTTTAAAAGATCCCAAACATGGGCTGATGATTCTTCTTCAGGCTGCAGAAAAGAGATCTTGGGAAGAGGAGAAGGAAGAAGGTGGTATCAACCCTTTCCCATCTCAGCTATGAGGCTATTTCGGGGCTCATAGGGCAGCAAACAAACGGGACAAACATGGCTGGCACACCACCTCACTTGCTATCTCTCTGAAATTTGTCAGGGGAGATCCTAGGGTTAACAGGTCCCATCAACCTCCCAGCAGGAGGTTGGAGGCCTGGGACTTAACCGGGTGTGTGTGTGGGGGTGCTTTTGTATGCACACTGCATGCATGCTTCCGGCCTGTGCGATGATGTCACTTCTGGGAAGTGCCCCAATTAGCAGGAATCGGGCTGCTGCAGAGTGTGGGAGCACTCCCGCACTCCACAGTGGCTGCATTTGGGCCAATTCAGGATGAACTGGGCTGCTGTGGTGCATGGGAGTGCACCACGCTGCCTAGCAGAGTGCCCTAGGAGGTGCGCTCCCCCTACCAGCCAGATAAGAGGGGGCAAGGGGTGGAGGGTTAGGGCAGGGGATTCCCCACTGGGGGTGGGGAACTGGCAATCCTAGAAGATCCATTGGTCCAAACTTGAAATCTAGTAGAATTTCCCCCAAAGTCGATGGGAAAACGAAATAGTTATAGGCTGCTGGGAATGTGTTGAAACCAATCAGGAAAAATGTGAACGTATCACAAGTAAAATTAATAATGAAAATATGTGGATTTTTAAAAGGCAAATGAAAAATGCACATCTCTATTGTTATAGGGTTGCCATATTTCAACCCTGCAACTCTGAGCAACCTAATTAGAATTTTATGCCTGTCGTTTGTTAATTATGCAAATCAAGCGCACTAATTGCTGCATTGTCTACCCATTGTACCGTCTCCTCCTGGTTTCTACCATAATGAAGAAGAATCCAAGGAAACCTAGTCTTACCTAAGCAGTCACCCATGCTAAGATTTAATTATGATTTTTTTTTTACTGACAACACCACCTACTTCAGTGGGGGGAAAACCAATCGGTCATAGCCTTGGCTTTCTTCATTGACTAATACAATGGAAGGCAGGAGTGAATTTGTTTCTCACTAAACGATTCCCTGCACTTAAGGCAAGGACAGGACTTTTAAATGGTCAAAGGGAAAGTTGAACCAAGTGAACCTGCCAGAGCCACAGGAGCACACAAAACCAAAAAAGCTCTCCCGAACAGACGGACCTGAGCAAGGAATGGTACTCCACAATCAAGAGCAAATATAAATAGTGCGTAGAATTTAATCAGTGATATATCTGCATCCAGTTCTGGAAAGTGCCCAAATTAGCAGGAATCGGGCTGCTGTGGAGTGTGGGAGCACTCCTGCACTCCACAGTGGCTGCATTTGGGCCAATTCAGGATGAACTGGGCTGCTGTGGTGCATGGGAACGCACCACGCTGCCTAGCAGAGTGCCCTAGGAGGTGCGCTCCCCCTACCAGCCAGGTAAGAGGGGGCAAGGGGTGGAGGGTTAGGGCAGGGGATTCCCCACTGGGGGTGGGGAACTGGCAATCCTAGAAGATCCATTGGTCCAAACATGAAATCTAGTAGAATTTCCCCCAAACTCGATGGGAAAACGAAATTGTTAATATCTAAGTAGTAGTAATCAGTAATCATAAGTAGTAATCAGGAGCCCTTTCACACTACTTGCCTGCTCCTGGAAAGTTGTGAAACATCGCGCAAAAAACAAGATAGCATCTTCTCGCGAGAGTTTTGTGCGATGTCGCGCAAAACTCTTGCAAGAAGACGCTATCTTCCGCGTTTTTGGCATGATGTTTCGCAACGTTCTTCAGGCAAGTAGTGTGAAAAGGGCCAGTTTCTGTTCTTTCCTCTGTAGATTCTTAAGCGATAAATCTTCCAGAAGGTGAGAATCCATATACATATCAAAAATTGTTATGTCCAAACGTAGTGTCACAGGGATTGCTTGGCACGCACCCAGGATTTAGCAGAGGCAATCGGCATAGTTTCTCCCATTGCTTGCATCACAGTTAGCATGTGAGGAGGCAACAAGTGACTCTTCGTCTGTAGTTGCCACTCGCAAGATCTGGACATGTAACTCTGGAGATATCTCCGTATCAGGATCCTTTCTATAGGGTGTTTTATCCGTTTGCAAGAGTACATGTGCCTGTCTGTTACAACACAGCACAAAAAGAATCTTGATGCAATCGTAGTACAATAACATCCAAACTGCTTTATTGCAATGTTTTATCAATGTGTATATACACATTGCCCTGACCTGGATAGCTCAGGCTAGCCTGATTTTGTTGGATCTCAGAAGCTAAGCAGGGTCAGCCTTGGTTAGTAATTGGATGGGAGACCACCAAGGAAGATGGGAATGGCTATGTAGAGGCAGGCAATGGCAAAGCACCTCTGTTAGTCGCTTGCCTCGAAAACTGCAGCGGGGGGGGGTCACCGTAAGTTGGCTATGACTTGACAGCACTTTCTGGACAGGAAACAAGGTGGAGGGAACCCAACCGGATATCAAGTTAGGAACCAGAAGGTTGAGCAACAATAAAATAAAATAAAATAATTTATAAAATAATAAAACACAATTATTTATTGCACTGTGCACAGATTCGTAAGATTAAAAATACCATATATTAAATACTTTTAAAAACTCAGAACATAGTATATGCCAGTTTCAAAAATCACAATAAAGTTTACACATGGCCAACCTGGCTATCTGGATCCATGCTATGGTAACATCAAAACTTGACTATTGTAATGCACTATACATTGGTCTCCCATCTAAGTTAACTAGGATGCTCCAATTGGTGCAAAATGCTGCAGCTCAACTGTTATCAGGAGCAAGCAGGAGCTTGAACATCACCCCCATCCTACAGTTGCTCCATTGGCTACCTATCAGTTGCCGTTCTCAGTTCAAAGTGTTGGTTATTACATACAAAGCTCTTCACGACCTTGGCCCGGCATACCTACGGGAGCACCTCACTCCCTCTGCTCTTCCACAATAGCTTTGTTCTTCCAAACAGGGTCTCCTGCAGGTGCCACCCTGCACATGGGCAAAATCAACAGCAGCCTGTACACAGGCTTTCTCTGTGGTGGCCCCTACCCTGTAGAATGGCCTGCCTGAGGAGGTCAGGAGAGCCCCCACTCTCTTGGCTTTCCGTAAATGATGCAAAACCGAATTATTCAAAAAGGCTTTTTACTCAGATAGGAGGGCTGCATTGTAGGGAAGGGGTCTCAGATTCTTCGCTAATGAGTTAGGGAACATAGATTTCACCCTTATATTGCCTTACATATTATCTGTTGCTTTAAATATGTACTTCTATGTGCGAGCTGTGCTTCATGTTGTCTAATGTCAGTCTTAGAATTATGTTCTGTTTCAGCATTTCTTCAACTCTGTATTGGATCCTTGCTAATGCTATGTCTTTGTAAACTTGTATTTATTTACCCTATGGCATTGTTTGTGAAAATATCCTTGACACTGTATGCAAATCAAGCCTGAATTCTTCCTAGAAGCTAAAATGACAAGACTAAGGCTATCGTACTTTGGTCACATCATGAGAAGACAAGATTCTCTGAAAAAGTCAATAATGCTAGGGAAAGTGGAAGGCAGCAGGAGAAGAGGAAGACATAAACGAGATGGCTGGACTCAATAAAAGAAGCCACGTCCTCCAGTTTGCAGGATCTGAGCAAGTCTGTTAATGATTGGACATTCTGGAGGTCTTTCATTCATGGGGTTGCCATAGGTTGGAGGCGACCTGACGGCACATAACACACACACACACTGTATGGAAATGTCCTTGATACTGATTGTATTAATCTCAAACTGTGGAATCTGTCTTGAGTCTAAGGGCCAAGCTACACATGACGAATGACACTTGAACAGCAAGTGTATTTCTCCCTGTTCACTTGCCCTCTACTCAATCCACTTGCCGTTCAAGTGTCATTCGTCATGTGTAGCTTGGCCCTCAGTGAGAAAGGTGGACTATAAATGACATAAATAAGTAAATAATAAATAAATGTATAATGACCAAAAGACCAAATGTATATCAGTCCTGTGGACCTTCTTTCATAGTCAAAATTTTAAGTGGCTTTTAAAAACATATATGATAAAAATGTATCTTCAAAATCATTAAAACCAAACTAAAACACGTCATTAAAGCCAAAGGTTATATACAAAAACATAAAACACAGCTATTAAAATGTAGGGCAGAGTCACTGAGGAAAAACAAGACAAAACAAAGAACTCCCGCTGGTGGAAGATGGCAACAGAAGGGGGCAGGCAGGCCTCTCTGGGGAGAAGATTCCAGAGTTGGGCACCATGACCAAGAAGGCTCTGTCTCAGGTTTCCACCTGCCTAATATCAGAAGGCGAAGGCACCTGAAGCAGAGCCTCTGAAGATGACTGTAGTGGCAGCCCTCCGGAACATCTTGAAAATGGTCACATGGCTGGTGGACCTGCCCCCTGATCTCTAGGCAGAGGGGGGTTTAGATTGCCCTCCATGCTGCTGGAGCAGCACAGAGGGCAATCTAAACCCCCCTCTGTCTGGAGATTAGGGGGCGGGGCCACCAGCCATGTGACCATTTTTGCCAAGGGCAATTTAAACTTTTAAAAACTCTCCCCTTGTTCCAGCTGACCCAAAGTGACCTCATTGGTCCTGGGAGCATGCGTGCACTTTGTGCACGCGCATGTGGTACCAGGGGCACCACCTCCCGCTAAGAGTTGCCCCCTGTGCTGGCAACCCACTGAGTTCCACCACCTCTTTCCCCCCACAAAAAGCCCTGAGTGGCAAAATCATAAGGGAGTATGCAGTGTTCACACGGCAAGTTTTCATAGATACCGAAATACAAGAAAAAGAAAACAGTACATTCCATGGAAATAAAGAGTCCGTTTCTGCTCATCTCTATTGCTAAGGTACGTTGTTGGATGTTATCTCCTAGCAGCACGAAGTCATGATTTCAAGAGGCCCAAAGTTAATTTTTGGAAGAGCTGTCGAAACCCTCCCATTTAAAAAAATTCAGATGCTCTCTGCATGAAAGGAATGAATGAAAATCTAGGAACTGCAGGAAAGATATTCGGAACTAAAAATATGAATCTGGCTTGGCCCTCCGTGTCAATTTTTGAGCAAGACTCCATGAGGAATGTCGCTCAGGTCGAGGAACCAGGACAATTTGCTTTGCAGATCCGTGGAGCCTGGCACATAATTATCACTGCTCATCTTTATTAAACACTATCTCTGTCCTTGTTTTGCTCTCTTTGCTGATGGATGTAACCTCAATACTGTTGCCATGGCTACAGTAACAGTAGCTGAGAAGATTTTGTTTGTTGTAAACAGACCCAGCGACACTAGTGGGAATTCGAGCTGAGAGCTTCCAATCCGTTACCGCTTCCTTGTAGCTTAGAATAAAAAATAGATTTTCATTACCATTAATTTGACCTGGATCTGGAACTCCTTCCTCACTACACACACACACACACAAACACACACACACACACACCTCAAACAAAATGAACTAATTTGCAGGGCCTGTGTAGGCAATAGAAGGCTGTGAACGTAGCGGTGTTTCATCCACCTCCACCCCTAGTAGCATGCCCCTGTGGATCGTTCACAGTTGAGTTCACTGCAGTCCAGTTTCCAGGAGCTGACCTCTTCTAATGATGAAGACGGGACCGCCTGAAAGGAGAGGTGGGGGGGGGAAATATCACAATGCAGTCCAACGCACAGCATCGCCCTTCTAAATCCGTTGACTTCAATGAGCTTAGAAAGGTATAAATCTGTTTAGGATTGCACTGTTAATTTCCTTTCTCAGACCCAAGGAGACAAACGACAGCCCAATTTTGGGGGGTGGTGGTGGTAAAGGGATGAAATGCCAAGGAAAGGACCATTTCCATTGTCAAACCCTTCTCCATAGAACTTCCTTTCTCACAAACTATAGATTTCCTACTGTACAGTAGGAAGTGGCACAAAAGAATCATAGAATCATAGGGTTGGAAGGTACCTCCAGGGTCATCTAGTCCAACCCCTGCACAATGCAGGAAATTCACAACTACCTCCCCCCATGCCCAGAAGATGGCAAAACACCTCCAAGATCCCTAGCCAAACTGGCCTGGGGAAGCAATTTTGCCCAGGCCAGTTTGGCTACGGATCTTGATGGGCATGGAGCAGGGGGTCACTGGGGCTCTGAAGGGGGTGGTAGTTGTGAATGTCCTGCATTGTGCTGTGGGGTTGGACTAGATGACCCTGGAGGTCCCGTCCAACCCTATGATTCTATGATTTTGCCTTTAGACTGTAACCTCTTTAGAGCAGATACTTTGTCTTCCTATTCCACTTTAAAATATCATATTCATTTGCCCTATTAATATTTACCACACATATAAGATTGCCAGCTCTCTTTGGGGAAATTCCAGAAGATTTGGGTCTGGAGTCTGGGGAGGGTGGGCTTTGGAGAGGGGAGGGACCTCAGCAGAGTGCGGTGCCACCTTCCACCCTTGAAGCAGCCATTTGCTCTTGGGGAACTCATCTGCATCATTTGGAGAACAGTTGTAATTCCAGGGGATCTCCAGGCACTATCTGGCTATTGATAAGACATGGGGATACGTACAAAGCTGTTTCATACTGAATCAGACGATGGTTCCATCAGTGTCAGTATTATCTACTTATTCTGGCAGTGGCTCTCTGGGGTAGGGTGGAGGACTTCCACATCATCTTCTCCCTGAGAATTCAGGGACTGAGAGTCTCTCTACACAAGATGCCTCGGTGCATGTTCAAGCGTAGGGAGACACAATGTTCACTGGGAAGTGTAGTTTAAAAAGACAGAGCTGGCAGAGATCGCTTCTCAGAGGGTTTGCTAATTTCACCTTTGCCTCTCCAAAGGCTCTGTCAATTTCACCTCTCCAGTCTAAAACTGTGTGGGATGGCAACCAAAGGGCAGCGAGGAATGGAAATGGTCTGGAACTGCCTTCCAGAGCCGGTCTTGGACCTGGAGAGGCTATAATGAACTCAAGTTTCCCTTCTGGCATTTGACAGACCCTTCACACAGCTCCAGTCTATAGCAAAGCCTTTGTCCTGCTGCCAGCTCTGTCTTTTTAAACTACCCTTCCCAACTACCTTGCATCTCCCGACAGGTGTTCTTCACGTGTCAAGTGTCTCATGTAGAGAGACCCAAAATATGGGACCTTCTGCTTGCAAAGCAGAGGCTTTTCTGCTGAGCCACTTTCCCTCCCCTATGCTCATGGCCTATGCTTGTACCCTGCTTTTCCACTGAAAGGGAGAAGTCTGTAAGAACATGTGAGATCCCAGTTCAAGAGTGGCTGGAGAGAGAGGTTTGATTCCATGCATTACACAATGGAACTATGACTGTCTGTCACGCTGCAGTATCAATATCCAAGAGACAGAATGATTGCCTCTCCATCAATCATCCTAAGTGCAAGATAGAGACAAAGTCATGGCATTATCGCAAAATAAATGTCTCCCACTTTGGAAAGAGATGCCTTAGAGATTCCAAAGGCATCCATTTTTTATTATGCTGGAGGCTCTCAACATGCAGCGTAGCTGCCAAAGCTTTCCCAAATCAGCCTTAAGAGGGTGTCAGAGGCATGCCTGCAACTAAGACTTGCTGCAGGTCCTATTTCCTCACCAATTCATGATCAAAACACTAGTTCTCATTACCTTACCAGCAAGATCTGAAGCAATTACTATTATGGATGCTCCTGACAGTTAAAAATCCAGCATTAAAATTACCGCCCTGACCTGAATAGTCCAGACTAGAGATGGGCACGAACCGAACCAGGCCAGTTCGTGGTTCGCGAACCATGGTTCGTCAGATTCCATTTCTGATGAACCACCATGAACTTTTAGGCTGGTTCGTTTGGTTCATTTTGGGTTCGTCAGTGCAGACAGCCTGGTCCTGATCAATCAGTTTCCTAGGGAACAGGGGATGGATGTCCTCTGCAGACTTTCTGCTGACCCAGAAGTGACCTTCTGCTAGCCCAGAAGTGACCTTCTGCTGACCTGGAAGTGACGATTTTCTGACCCGGAAGTGACATTTTCACAAACCAAACGAACCGGTTCACGAACCAGGGGCAGGTTTATGAAAGTTCGTGGTTCATGATTCGTGAAATTTGACGAACCACAAACCACATAGTTTGGTTTTTTCCTGGTTCATGCCCATCTCTAGTCCAGACAAGCTCGATCTTGTCAGATCTTGGAAATTAAGCAGCGTCAACGTTGGTTAGTCATTGGATGGGAGACCTCCAGTGATCACCAGGGTTGCAGAGGCAGGTGGTGGCAAACCACCTATGTAGTCTCATGCCTTGAAAACCCCAGCAGGGGTTACCATAAGTCCGTTATGACTTGATGGCTCTTTCCACCACCATTAACATTACCAGGGAGGAGGGAATTCCAAGATTCAGTTTTCTAACTTAGATTAACTGAAAGCAAGAGGAATGTGTAGAATGGAGCTCAGGAGAAGGAATGGTTGTAAACAAAGAATACACCTCTGGTCCTAGGTCCAAATCGTGGAGCTATATTAGTGGGAAAATGGATTAGAAATGATTTTGGATTTCTCAACCCCAGTCCAGACCTCACATCCTCACATTTTGTTTTTGCTTTCTGTGTTGTGGCTCCCACTTTATGGAATTTAATATGCTCTTATCATCTTGAATAAGGTAATCAGAAATGTTGTATGTGAACAATATGAATAGAAGTGGTGTTTGCGTATTGTGTTTGGCTGGTGTAACAGGGACTGGATTATTTTTGCAGGGCTGTAATTCCCCAAGACGAGGACAGAAGCCTGGGCCACAGTTGCTTCAAATTGGGAGGATTGTGTGAATGTAAGGATGGCAGAAAACTCTCAAGAGACTTCACTTTATGAGTAAAAGTTCTTTATTAATAAGATGTCAGTAGCATACACTTACACCATCTTTGCTAGGACTGGCAACTACAGACAAGTATCACGCAGATATAGGTTCCCCAAGGATACTCTCAGTTCCTCTGCCTCTTTCTCCTAACAGTTCTCTAACTCTGCATTCAGGAAAACAGGCCATGTGATTCATGAACTACTCAAGGTCAAGCAGGATCCCAGGCTTGGGAGAGATTACATGCTCGGGTATTTTTTTTTCTTAACTTACAATTGTGTGAAAGTTTGTTTCCTAAGCCCCATAGAACCCATACAAAGAGAATTGCACAGTAGCACCTTTAAAACTAATCAACTTTATTGTAGCATAAGCTTTCGGGAACCACAGCTCTCTTCATCAGATGCTGGAGAAGTGCCTGGAGAAGTGATGCCTGGAGTGACAGCCCTGCAAATACTAAAAGTTGCCTATCATATGACCTATCAGGGTCAAGCTACAAGTGACGAATGACACTTGCCTGGCCAGTGAACAGACTCCCGTGTATTCCTCCCTGTTCACTTGCCATTCACTTGATGAAGTGGAGCGCAAGTGAATGGCAAGTGAACAGGGAGGAATACATGGGAATCTGTTCACTTGCCAGGCAAGTGTCATTCATCACTTGTAGCTTGGCTTTATGTTACAAAGAGAAGTTATATATACAAAACAGAAAAATGTGCGAACTCTATGCTCCTTAGTGCCAATTTCCAAAGGTAGGCATAGCACAAATACTTACTTAGAGGTGCAGTCCTTTGTTTGGGACATCTCAAGATACCAGCTTAGGAGGACACTGAACTGTGTTTGTAGCTGTATCTGAAGATGTGAGCTTTGGCTCATGAATGCTCACACCCTACCACAAATTTTGTGCTACTGGACTCTTGCTCTTTATTACTGCTACAGACAGACAAACATGGCTACTCATCTTGATCTAGCTTAGGACATGTATTTCAAAGACAAAGGTCTATGAAGGAACAAGAAATTGAATCATCCTGGCTGAATTTGCCACAAGGGCTTCTGAACTCAGAGCTAAGCTACAAGAGACAAATTACACAAGGATGCACACGTGAAGGGAGTTGCAATGTTAGCCTGGAAGCTGAGTTTTAAAAGAGATCAGAAGACTTTGTCAATTTCCCCTCTCTACAGAGCTAGCAAAGATCACTCCTTAGATGGTCTGTTAACTTCCTCTTTGCCTCCAGAAGGTTCTGTCAGTTTCACCTCCCCTTCTCAGGGCCAAGCTACAAGAGACGAATGACACTTGAACGGCAAGTGGATTGAGTGGAGGACAAGTGAACAGGGAGAAATACACTTGCCGTTCAAGTGTCATTTGTCACTTGTAGCTTGGCCCTCAGAGGTGAAGAGGAAATTAACAAACCCTCTGAGAAGGATGTTCCCTGGCTCTGTAGAGAGGGGAAATGGACAAAGTCTTCCGATCTCTTTTAAAACTCAGTTTCCCGGCTAACATTGCGACTCCCTTCACGTGCACATCCTCATGTAATTCATCTCTTGTAGCTTAGCTCTCAGCGTCTTTGAAACCTATGAGCTCCTTACCTGGGTAGGGTGAAAAATTATTTACCCAGTAAGGGAAATAGCTAATGATCCAATCCACTGATCAACAGAAGCATCATACCCATGTTAGGAGAAGGAATAGTTCCATTATTACTCATGCTAGTCAGTCCTTATCTCGAGTTTTGTCCACTTCCGGGAGCTGCATTTTAAGAAAAAGAGTCAGAAAGGGTTGACTGAAGGGCACCAAAGGTGGTTAGGGGTTGAAGGAGAAGCCCTACAAGAAAAGTGTAGGAAAATTCTCCGAGTTTAAGGCAGAGTTTGAGCATTGGAATTAATGAGAACAGACACACACTCCAGTATATCTCTGTAAGAATACTTTAAGGATAAAAAACAGGGTTACATTGGAAGAAAATAATAAATTGCTAGACTGACTACATCTTGCTAGAAAAGGTATCTTAAGACTGAGAGACTCTGAGTAACTGAGGGCCAAGCTACAAGTGACGAATGACCCTTGAACGGCAAGTGGATTGAGTGGACCGCAAGTGAACAGGGAGAAATACACTTGCCGTTCAAGTGTCATACGCCACTTGTAGCTTGGCCCTGAGACAAAGAGCAATACAACTTCAGTATATAGCGTGAGTTAATTGCCCCCCCCCCCCAATAAACAGGTTGCCCAACAGAAAATCCTATTTCTACTTCATTAAGACTAGTGACTTCCTCCACGGAGGGAATCTTTAAGTGATTACATGCAAATAAGTTTACTAACAGAGGGCCAAGCTACACATGACGAATGACACTTGAACGGCAAGTGGATTGAGTGGAGGGCAAGTAAACAGGGAGAAATACACTTGCCATTCAAGTGTCATTCGTCATGTGTAGCTTGGCCCTGAAATGAAAACACTTGCTAAATCCCAACAAGGCCTCTCTTTTTTGCTGCAGGGGAATGAAGGATTTACATTGCTTGCACTGGTCTTAAGTTGTCACATTTCAGAGCCAAGCTACAAGTGACGCCTGACATGGGTTGGACACTTGTCAGCTTCCCTCAAGTTTTGATGGGAAATGTAGGCGTCCTGGTCTTGCAGCTGTAATGGAAAGCCAAGCTGTAAAACCAGGACGCCTAGATTTCCCATCAAAACTTGAGGGAAGCTGACAAGTGTCCAACCTGTGTCAGGCGTCACTTGTAGCTTGGCTCTCAGTGAGGAGCTCACCCCGCCAGCTTTCACCCAACTCACATGCTGTCTTGTTTCTCTCTGCTGCCACCGAGGGTTCCCAGGTCCCCTGTTTGGGGCAGGGGACCCCATTCCCAGCCTCTGCCCCCCCCTCTTGCCTGGCTGGCAGGGGGGAAAGTGCAGGGAATGGAAATGGAAGTTCTGGAGAACGCTCCTGCACACTCCAGAGCCTTCGTTGTCATTCCAGGCATGACGATGAAGGCTGAACAGAAACAAGAGAGGAAAAAAGCCCAACCTGATAAACAAATAGGTGATTAGCCTCCTGGTGAGAGCTAGGGCCAAGCTACAAGTCACAAATAGCACTTGAACGGCAAGTGGATTGAGTAGAGAGCAAGTGAACAGAGAGAAATACACTTGCCGTTCAAGTGTCATTCGTCACTTGTAGCTTGGCCCCTAGAGATCTCCCAGAATTACAACTGGTCTCCAGGCCACAGAGATTAGTTCCCCTGGAGAAAATGGTTGCTTTGGAGGAACCTTTGGAGTCCTTTGGAGGAAGGACTCTATCATATTATACCCCACTGAGGCCCCTCCCCAAACCCCACCCTCTCCAGGCTCCACCCTTCAAATCCCCAGGAATTTCCTAACCTAGACCTGGCAACTCTATAACAAGTCAAGAACCAACAAATGTGAGCGTCCAAGAAAATATAAAGGAAGGCCTGGAGGGCCAAAACATGTTTGGTCTCTGTATATGTGCCTACAATTTTGTGACTCTGTGGGCCAAGCTACACATGACGAATGACACTTGAATGGCAAGTGTATTTCTTCTTGTTCACTTGCCCTCCACTCAATCCACTTGCCGTTCAAGTGTCATTCGTCATGTGTAGCTTGGCCCTTTGTAACTGATGTAACTAGGAGCCAAGCTACAAGTGACAAATTACACTTGCCTGGCAAGTGAACAGACTCAGGGCCAAGCTACAAGTGACGAATGACACTTGAACAGCAAGTGTATTTCTCCCTGTTCACTTGCCCTCCACTCAATCCACTTGCCGTTCAAGTGTCGTTTGTCATGTGTAGCTTGGCCTTTTGTAACTGATGTAACTAGGAGCCAAGCTACAAGTGACAAATTACACTTGCCTGGCAAGTGAACAGACTCAGGGCCAAGCTACAAGTGACGAATGACACTTGAACAGCAAGTGTATTTCTCCCTGTTCACTTGCCCTCCACTCAATCCACTTGCCGTTCAAGTGTCACTCGTCACTTGTAGCTTGGCCCTGACATGTATTCCTCCCTGTTCACTTGCCATTCACTTGATCTCCACTTGAACAGGAAGGAATACACGTGAGTCTGTTCACTTGCCAGGCAAGTGTAATCCGTCACTTGTAGTTTGGCTCTAGGTAGGTAGGTTTTTAACTTTAGTCCCTGGTTTTTGACATTGTTTGCACTGTGTAATAAATGTATTTCTTTTATATTTTATATTTTCTTGGCCACTCAACCTTGTTAGTTCCTGATGACAATGAAGGCCCCAGAGTGTGTACTTTGTACTCAAACTGAGGGCCAAGCTACACATGACGAATGACACTTGAACAGCAAGTGTATTTCTTCCTGTTCACTTGCCCTCCACTCAATCCACTTGCCATTCAAGTGTCATTCGTCATGTGTAGCTTGGCCCTCAGTTGCCATCTTCTGCACTTTTTCTAGCTCTGCAATGTCATTTTGGAGATAGTGGATTGAGTGGAGTGCAAGTGAACAGGGAGAAATACACTTGCCGTTCAAGTGTCATTCGTCACTTGTAGCTTGGACCTCAGTAAGTCCCCCACTCCCCATGACCTCCCATCCCCTGGTTTAGGACTTGGGGGACCTGGCAGCCCTACCACCAGAGGCCTCAAAAAAATCTGACAGCCTGAGCCAAACTCTCTTTACAAGTATTAAAATCCTCTCTCTCTCTCTCTCTCTCTCTCTCTCTCCCTTGGCCCAAATGGGAGGGAGAAGCTAGATATTCTCAGATATTCTCTATTATTACCTCAGTATGCCTGAGCCTAAAGCCTGGGGCGTTGTTCATGGTTGAAGAGACTGAAATGATTCCATTTTCAGAGAAAAAGACATTTTTATCTTGAAGGATATAGGATACACAGGAAAAAAATGTACAGTTCTGCTGTTTAGGACTACGTAACATCTGAGCCTAGGAAAATCAAGCTTTTTATTGATTTTATTTAAAACATTTCTATGCCGCCTTTCTACCCAAATAGGGTCCCCAAGGTGGCAAATATCCAAACTTTAAAACATTTCAACAGCAAAGGAACATTGAAAATATGTTATCAAATATTTAAACAATTTAATAAAACATATAAACACACAAACACACTTAACTGCACATCCGGGGAGAAGGGGCAATAAACAAACAAATAGTCTTTATCAGCTGGCAAAAGACACCAATAGAGAGAGAGAGAAAAATCTTCCTGGGAAGGGAGTTACAAAGTTTGGGTGCCATGACCAAGATGGCCCTTTCTTACCTGACATCCATCTAGCCTCAGATGGGAGGCCATCTAAAGCAACACCTCCCAAGATGAACAGAGTGGATGGGAAGGTTCGTATGGGAGTAAGTATGCTGCCTCCGAGCAGAATAGAGCTGGAAAGGTCAATAAGAGCACACTGAATCAGGGCGTGGAGAAAATTAGGAGGTAGTACAGGTGGACACAGGGCCAAGCTACACATGATGAATGACACTTGAACGGCAAGTGTATTTCTCCCTATTCACTTGCCCTCCACTCAATCCACTTGCCGTTCAAGTGTCATTCGTCATGTGTAGCTTGGCCCTAAGACTGCAGCGATGAGGTCCCTACAATCCACTCCAGCCAACATTCTGGCTGCAGCATTCTTTAGCAAGTGTACCTTTAAGCCTGCCAGGTCCCCTTACCATTCCAGTGGGAGGGGGGACATGGCACTCACCTTCACGCCATCCTGGGTGTCCTCATGCCTCATGCGTATCAACTGTTCTCACACCCCCATGCCTATATGATGATGGCACTTCCAGGAAGTGACATCATCATGCAGGCGCAGGGACGTGCACTTTGCAGCAGGCTGATTTGGACCCCAAAACATTTGAGGCTCAAATTGGCCCGCTGTGAAGCATGGGAGAACTCTTGAGTAGACATGGGCACGAACGGGGAAAAAAACGAACACGCTGTTCATTGTTCGTTGCCATCCACAAACAACAAACAATGAACACTGACGAACATGACCTGTTCACGAACATGTTCGTTGTTCATTGTTCATGGCTGCTGCACCTGATGCGAGAGGGGCGGAGATAATCTCCCTGTCCCTCTTGCACTGGGACAACAGCGGTGGCACCGGGCTGCTGCACCTGGTGCGAGAGGTGCAGGGAGAATCTCCTTGTCCCTCTCCCACTGGGAAAGTGGCAGCGCCAGGCTGCTGCACCCAGTGTGAGAGGTGCGGGGAGAATCTCCTTATCCCTCTCACACTGGGACAGTGGCAGCGGTGCTGGGTTGCTGCACCCAGTTCCAGAAGGGTGGGGAGAATCTCCCCGTTCCTCTTACACAGGGAGAGCCGGTGCCGCCGGGCTGCTGCAGCCCGGTGTGAGAGGGGTGGGGAGAATCTCCATGGGATCCATGGGTCCCTTCCTTTCCTGTCATTTTCTTTTGACAGTGGAAAAAACTGGACGTCTGTAGAAGCTACTTTGAGGCGTTAGAGCCAGAAGAAAAGCCAAAAGGAGTTCAGACAGAGTTCAGACAGTCCATGCCTATGTTGCCAGGGGAATTGTTTGAAAGGTGCCAGACTGTCTGGCTTGACGAACGGCTGACGAATGCAACGAACAAGGCTTGCAATGACCATTTTGCCCATTTGAAATGGGGCCTCACGAACAGCTTGTTCGTGAACAGCCAATAGGGCTGTTCGTGATTTTTTTCAGTTCGTAATGTTATTCGTGCCCATCTGTACTCTTGAGGTGATGCAATGGCATCACTCTCGGGAAGTGACATTGTTACACTGCCCTGGGAGCGCACCCAGGAAGCCCAGTCCCCCACCTTTCCTCCCTGAGAGCCAGGTGCGTAGTGGAGAGGGGCGGAGGGTGAAAGTGGGGGATCTTCCACCCCCACTGGGTCACCTGGGATCCTTATCTATCTTCCAGAAAGTCTTCAAGGGCAGTCCATGTAAAGCACATTGCTGTAATCTAATCTAAACTTTAGCCAGAGGGGGCATGGCAGCCCTAAAATACGCCAGAATAGGAAAAGTCAAAGACTTCTCCATTGCCAACATGACCAAGACAGAGTCCTCTTTTTCTTTTGTATTCTTGGGTTGTCTCATTGCCATTCTAATTGCTTATTTCTCCAGCTTGGAACCTATTGACCAGATTATCGTCAGTGATAACTCAATTTTCACAAAACAGTGATAAAACATTCACAAAACACCGAACTTTCCTACCAAGATGCTTGAATGGTCAATTCATCACGAGGGGCCTAGGGAATAGGGTTGCCAACCTCCAGGTATAACCTGGAGATCTTCCAAAATTACAACTGACCACCAGATTACAGAGATCATTTCTCCTGGAGAAAAAAATGGCTGCTTTGGTGGGTGGAATCTATGGCATTATGCTTTGCTGTGGTACCAACTTCCTGAGGCTTCACTCCCAAATCTCCACCCAACCCAAAATCTCCATCCAACCCCGAATTGTCAGTCCCACTGGGGGATAGAATTCCAATTGAGCCATTCACTTTAGAGACCCAAGGAGCTGGGCAAGTGATATGATTTGTTGGGTCTGGGCAGTCTTTAGGGCCCTGCATAGTCTGGGTAGTCTTGAGGGCCCATTATGTCTCTCAGACTTCCTGTGATGGCCTTCTCTGTTGTGGCTCACCAGTCGTGAAACCTCCTTCCCCCATCACTTTGATCCTTTATTGAATCCTTTATTGGTTTTCTTGCTCTACGTTGTCAGACTGCACAGGGAAGCCATTGAAATTCATAAGCATAAGCACAACTTCAACAGGAAAGAAGAGACTTTAAGAATGAATAGAGCATGGTTTCCAGTCCTGAAAAACACCAGGCTAACAAAACACTCTATACCCGACAATAGCCCTGCAGGGAAGATTAGCACATCTAGCACCAATCCAGATGCAAAAGAACCTCCTCAGGATACAGTGACGCCTCCCTCCATTAGCATTCCACACCCTGGGAAACTCTTACAGGATGACTCAGCCCAACCCCAACCCTCCTGAGTAGATATAAATGACCTGCCAACATCTTTTCCACACTGTGACACTGAGAGATCTCTGTCTTTTGGTGCTACACCTCTGAAGATGCCAACCACAGTTGCTGGCGAAATGTCAGGAACTACAATGCCAAGGCCACGGCTATACAGCCCGGAAAATCCACAACAACCATCGCTCTCCAGCCCTGAAAGCCTTCGACAATATACAAAAGCAGATTATAAATGACATAAATAAATAACAAATAAAATATCTGAGCCTTTTCACAGGAGAGGCCAGTGACAGAACCTAGGACCTTTGGCATGCAAATGAGGTGCTCACCATAGACTCTTCTCCAAAGGCATGGTAATTTCATGCTTTTTAATATATGTGTATTGGTTTTACCCATCTTCTTCCCTGTTTAAAGTGTTTTTTTTTAATTATAGGTTGAGGATTGCTTTCCTGTAAAACCCTCTTGAACACAGCAGTGTGGAGAGGATCTTAAATAAGTAAACAAGCTGATCTTATAGGCACTTGCCAAAGCATTGACAAGGTTCAGACCTGCTACATTAGGGTTGCCAACTCTGGGTTGGAAAATTCCTGGAGATCTGAGGAGGTGGAGCCTAGGGAGGGTGGGGTTTCAGGAGAGAAGGGCAGTCCATCTTCCAAAGCAGCCATTCTCTCCAGGGGAACTGATCTCTGTTGTCCAGTGATTAACTGTAATTTCAGGAACTATCCAGGCTCTACCTGGAGGTGAGAAACCATACCTGAAGCAATATCTGGGGCTTCTGCCTCAGGCAACCTCTCTGAAGAATTTGTAGGTGATCCCAAACTGTTATAGTCAGAGCAGACGAACATCTCAGGGGTCTCCACCCAAAGAATTACCTGCTTTGCTTTCCGCAGGCCTGATGGTTATCCTTAATATTGCCAGCATTAATAGCAGGGCTCATTTTGAGGGCGAATGCACGGGAACGCAGTTCCGGTAGTTCTCCAAAGAGGTCACATGTCAGGTGGCCCTGCTCACATGATTTTTGGCCATTTGGGGCCTGTTTTGGCCAGGATTGGGCCTAAAACAGCCAGGGTTGGTCCCAAAACTGCCAGGATCGGGCCTCTTATGGGTGTAGGATCACTCTCACGCTCAGCAGTGGCCCAATTCTGACCCCCTTTTCAGCCATTTTCAGCCCCTTTTTGCCATTTTGGGCCCAATTTTGGCCCTGAATGGCCAGGATTGGGTCCAAAACAGCCAGGATAGGTGAGGTCAGGGGGTGTGGCATATGCAAATCAGTTATGCCAATGACACACTTCTGGTGATAGCAAGGGGCGTGGCATATGCTAATGAGTTATGCTAATAAGTTATGCTAATAAGTTCCTGCCGCTCTTTTTCTACGAAATAACCCCTGATTAATAATATCAGTCAACTGGGCTTGAAGTCCTTTCCTTGCATCTCTGCTTACTGGACTTCCCAATTATAACCTGTGTTAGAAACATACATTGCTTCCCCAGATAAAGGAACTAGCAAAATGCGATCTTTTCAGAGACGAGCGCTACTATTTTCAAATACCATCCTTGTTCTCTAATAGTTTCTCCCTGCACTGATGCTGTGACACAGTCTTAATTTTCTGAGAACTGGAATCAGAAAAGTGTCAGAGAGGCTCAGCATTTAGGATACCAAGGGAAATGGTTGCCCTGGCAACAGCAAGCACATAAAAAGTATTCAGAACAGACCAGAGTTTCGCCTCTGTTTTAAGCTTCTGCTGATAGGAGAATCAAATCTAATTCAGGGCTTTTTTATTGTTATTTTATTTAAGGTGAACAGCAGGGCAGAACTCTCTCAATGTGCCAGCTTTATCCTGCCATCTACAGGATGGAAGTCACAATTACAGTGCAGGACTAGGCTTTTTTCCAGGTATGCTGTCAGGAATAGAAGGGAGGACTATGTTTTAATATGAAGGAAGGAAGGAATACATCTTGCATGATGTATATGTGAAATGTTTTGAGATAGACTGGCTGCTGTTCTCTCATGGCCTTGCTTTGTGCTTATGATGTGCAGAATTCCAACTCACCTCCCTCTTGTTTACCACTCAACAGAGAGCATTTTGCCTGCTATTATTAGACAAGTAGGATTTGTACCTGATTAAGGAAAGGCTATTGGACTGGCTTGCTATCTATGGACATGCTGAGTTGTAAACAAGCTGGAGATAACTTCTGAGGAAGACTTGTTAAGAAGAACTTCTGAGGAAGGTCAACTACAAAACGGGCTTACATCTAGATGTTCATGAGCTCGTCCTACTACAACTTATTACAGAAGCTGTTTTATAATATCACAAGAATGGGACTTTTCTAAATGTGTGATACAGCATCACATTATTTGTTGAGATTAGAAGCGGGCACAAACTGAAAAATGAACTGAAGTCTGTCATGAACTGGGCCGGTTTGTGGTTCACGAATCACAAACTAGCAGTTCATGGGAGCTCATTTCTCACAAACTGTGACAAATTTTAGCCCGGTTCATTTGGTTCGTATTTCGATTAATCACTGCAGACAGCCTGGCGCCGATCAATCAGTTTCCTAGGCAATGGAAGGGATGGGCTCTCTGCAGACCTTTGGCTGACCCAGAATTGAAGCTTTCATGAACCAAATGAACCGTTTCGTGAACCAGGGCAAGTTCGTGAAAGTTCATGGTTCGTGGAACATGACAAACCATGACCACATGGTTCGGAATTTTCCCGGTTCGTGTCCATCTCTAGTTGTGATATTTTTCTGTTGTTGATGTAATATGTTAGGATCACATGTCATTTTATGATATAATATAGTAGTTGTAAATCACATCTGCAAAGACTGGGCACATTCCAAGTGATTCTGGCCTTTGTAATTCAAGTTGGTCAATTTAACGATACAAACATGATGGTTAGCTTGGGAGATGCTGCCTCTAATCTTTTCTTGTAAATGAAATGCCATCATCAGCTTTGCACTTAGTTGCATCTGAAAAAAATAGTCTCTACTCCACAAAAGCTTGTGCAGAAATAAAGTTGCGTTAGACTTTAAGGTGCCACAAGGTTCCTGTTTAATTTTTTGCTACACCAAATTAACACAACTCTCCTCTGGAATGGTTTCTTTCCCCCTACGAATCTGGAGAACTAGATGTTCATTTCAAAAGACCTGATCTGTTCATGCTGATATTCTTTGTCAATCACTTAAGCAAATGCCATGTCAAGCGCAGTAACGCATTTTTTAAAAAATGTACCGTGTTCCAGAGGGGCACCCAACTAATTAGTGCCTTTTTTAATTAACACGATTGAAAATGTGCCAATTAATAGGATGGGAATTGGAACAAATCCCTTTCTTGCCTTGTGAAACTTCTACTCGGCTGGAAGTTTCAAGGATGATATTTAGGAATGTGCAGAAACTACAAATGTTTCAGAACGTGCCATCCAAGTTATCGATGGGAGATAAAGCCACTTTTGCATCTTTACTATACAGGTGCAGCTAATTTTTCTCCTGAGTCATGGCCTGTTGGGTCAGGTAATTCAACAATGTGGGTGAGCTGTGGAAACAAAGATTTTCATAAGCAGGCTTGCCAACCCCCTTGTTGGGGTGGAGGATCCCATGACCTGACCTTCTGCTGCACGCTGTAGCATAGTGGTTAAGTGGTTCAGCTGCAAATCAGCACCCTACTGGTTCAAATTCCGCTACTGCCATGAGCTCAGTAGGTGGCCTTGGGTAAGCCACTCCTCTCAGCCCTAGATCCCCAGATGTATTGTGAGGATAAAACTTGTTCACTGCACTGAGTGAGGCACTAATCTGTCTAGAAGAGCAGTATATAAGCACAGTGATTACAGTTACGGTTACGGTTATGGTTATGGTTACGGTTACGAATACGAATACGAATACGATTACGATTACGATTACGATTACGATTGCGATTGCAATTGCGATTGCGATTGCGATTGCGATTACGATTGTGATTACCATCACAAGTGTGATGATGCCACTTCTGAGGAAAACCCAGAAGTGACTGCCGTAACTCTAGGAATGACTGAAAACTCTACCAATCAGTGGAATATAATGCCATAGAATCCATCCTCCAAAGCAGCCATTTTCTTCATGGGAACTGATCTGTGTAGTCTGTGTAGGTGGACACGTACCAAAAAACAGACCAAAATATGACATGGACTGGCCAGTTTCGGCATTTGCAAACAGGCAGGTCATGAGACACACATTTTTCACAGACACAACTTTTGGCCTGGTCCTTCTGACAGTCCGTAGTTTTTTCCCCGGTTCGTGCCCGTGTCTAGTCTGGAGATCAGTTGTAATTCTGGGAGATACTTTTTCATGAGTTCACCACAGGGCCACCTCATGATCCCTGCAACTACGCAGTGGCTAACGGGAATGGCTTCTTAAAAAAAGGAAAGCTCAAATGGGCTCGGATTGCACCCATGGCAGTGGGGAGGGCTCTGGTACTGCCTTCCCCACAGGTTGTTTTCCTGTGCAAAACAGAACTGGGAGGGAGTTTTCACTGCTCATGTGGAGTATTTGTGCACATGAAAAAAACAGAAATGGGGAAATAATTGCCCCCAATGGTATTTTTCTACTGGAAAATGGCTGGAGGGGTAGGAAGGGGTGGAGTTCTCCCCAACCCATAGCACAATCCTGAACCTGTTTGGGGTCTCATTTCTTAAAGAAGCCATTCTCCTTAGCTGCAGTTCAGCTGCCAGGAACATTTGCTGGCTCTTTGATGAACTCATGAAAAAAATATCCTCAAATGTGACTCTAAAATAATTAAAGCATTTTCAGGGAGAAAAAAACCCTGAAATTAAAATCAGGTAGCAGCAAGAATGCACAGCCCATTTAATTCTCTAAAGTGTGGCAGGATAACTATGTTTTAACCTGCCTTCAAAGGGATAAAAGAAAGAATATGGGGAGAGAGGCAAGTATACCAAGGGAGGCTGTTTCACAATCCTGGGGCCACCAGACAAAAGGCCCTGCTCTTAGAAGTTGATATTCTTACCCAGGGCTTTTTTTCTGGGAAAAGAGGTGGTGGAAATCAGTGGTGGAACTCAGGACTGCACTTTGGGTCGGCTGGAACAAGGGGGGAGTTTTTAAACGTTTAATTCACCCTTGGCAAAAATGGTCACATGGCCGGTGACCTCGCCCCCTGATCTCCTGACAGAGGGGAGCTTAGATTGCCCTCCACGCAGCAGCTCGGAGGGCAATCTAAACTCCCCTCTGTCTGGAGATCAGAGGGCAGGGCCACCGGCCATGTGACCATTTTCAGGAGGTGCCGGAACTCCATTCCACTGTGTTCCAGCTGAAAAAAAGCCCTCTTCTTACCTTTGGGGAAGATGTGACTTGAAGAAACACTTTAACAGAAGACCTCTATAGTAAAATTTAACCACTCCAGGTAGCTGCTGTGATGAAGTATATAAGGCATTGACTAGGAAACACAAATCTCCCTATTTGATCTTAGAAAATTACTGTCTAAGCCCCTTTGGCTGCAGTATGGAGATATCCTACCCCACCTTATCACGTTGTTACAATGTTTAGTGAGAAACATATATACGGCATGTTGGATCCTTAACATATGCTATGTACATTGTGTGTCTGTTGTGAATGGGTTAAAGAGGAACCTTTGGATCTCCTGCCATCCTGTCTATTCAATCAATCAATCAATCAATCAATCAATCAATCAATCAATCAATCAATCAATCAATCAATCAATCAATCAATCAATCAATCAATCAATCAATCAATCAATCAATCAATCAATCAATCAATCAATCAATCAATACAGTTCTCTCCCACTTTTCTATGAGGTTCAAGGTGACTTATAATAAGAGTGAAAAAAACCAATTAAAACTAAAATAAAATGACTTTGGTGTAACCTGAGTCTCTTTCCACTGGCCTTATCAAGTCTGCCTAAACTTCTGAGTTACGCTACCTGCATCACCCTCGTAGGTGAATTCAGTTCTACCGGGATTTAAACCTCAGCTACACTTCATTTCTCAGCTGCCCAGTATTCAACACCAAGAGATAGAACAAATCACGAAGTGAGTACACCTGTTTCATTAATTCCATACAAAGTGTGCAAACGCTCTCCCAACTGAGGGATATCCTCTTGGATTCTGCAGCAAAAACAATAGGAAATATTCTTTAGAGCAAGCAATGCTCCATTCAACTGGCTCTGTTTACATCCCCCCTCCATGTAAGCCATCTTATGAGATTTCATAAGCAGAATCAACAATGGCTGTCACCAGAGACCGGTATATGAGAAGAGATTGAATCAACACGTTATCCTTCAATATATTTGGCTAAATATTCCCTAGCTGGTGTTATTTTGCTCCAGGATTTCAGTGGGAAGAAGCCTCAAATGCCTGTAGATACTAGAAACAACTGGAAATGGTTGCGCGCAGGATGAGGTGAATTCAAATAAGTAAAAAATAAGAATTACAATAAAAAAGATCAGCAGAATGTGAACCATTTCCTGTCAAGCTACTGAACGCTGAGGGCATCCCGGTCTCATTATTGCTAGTCGGGATGTTTGTGAAAAAATGCTTCAATAACCACCGGTGTGGTGTAATGGTTAGAGCATGCTGGGATACAACCTAGGAGGCATCAGCTGAAATGCCATTCTGCCATGATGTTCACCAGGTGACCTTGGACCCATCACTTTCTCCCACTTGTAGGGGAGAGGAGCTGTGCACAGCTTCTTAGGGGAAGGGCAGGATAAGACAATATAGATAGAATCAGGGCCATATTTATTGTTTCATATGTTTATATAGATCTCTGTGGCGAGGTCTGAGGGAAGGGCTCATTAACATCACCTTCCATGAACCCTGTCAAGGTTCACATGTTGGGTCAGCTGGGCACAGTTGTTTATTGTGGCTTGTGTGTGCAACCTTGAGCACCTTCTAATCACTTACCTTGCCTAAGCCCCTCCTCTTCTGACTAGGTTGGCCGACCCTTCCTCTCTGACTGACTTCTGATTGGCTGCTGGAGCTAGGGTTACCAGCCTTCAAGTGGTGGCTTCTGGAATTGCAGCTGATCTCCAGGTCACAGAGATCAGTTCTAGAGATGGGCACGAACCACACAAAAAAATGAACCATGAAGTTCGTGGATTTTCAGAAACCATGAACTGGCACGAACTGGGGTTTGGGCAGTTTAAAGGGCCCTGCAGTTTGCAAAAGGCCTTGGGCATCGCCTCAATATTTCTAAAAATGACACCTCTCTGTCACCTCTTCTGGGTGCCCATTCCACAAAGTGGGAGCTGCTATGTAAAAAGCATGGGCTGTGACTGATACCAGGTGAGCTAGATTAAGTAGAAGAAGAGCTAATAGCTAGAAGTATGATTACTGCAGTTGGCATATGGGGATATATGGGATATATGTGAATCCTATGCCATGCGGGGATTTGAAGGCCATAAGCACCACCTTGAATAGGACTCAGATAAAAATTGGTAGCCTAGCTAATGTGGCTGTTTTAAAATAGGCAGGGTATGTCCCTATTGGCTAGCACCTGACAATGATCAGGCTGTTGCATTCAGGGCTATCTGCCATTTCTGGGTTTTCTTTAAGGGCAACCCCATATAGAACATATCACAGTAATCCAACCGCAAGGTTACAAAAGCATGGACCGGGGTAGCCAGATCAGTTGAATCTAAGAAGGGTGTGAGCTGGTGAACAAGATACAGCTGATAGAAGGTGCTTTTGGCAGCTACATCAAGCAGTATAGCTAGGGTTGCCACCTCTGGGTAGAGAAATTCCTGGAGATTTGGGGCAGAGCCTGGGGAGGGTGGAGTTTGGGATGGAGAGGTATAATTATAATTATTTATTTGTAGTCCACCTTTCCCACTGAGATCCAAGGCGGATTACATAGTGCACGTGAAAATGCAATATAGTTCAGTTCAGTTAACCTTTATTAGCATCAGTTGGCACAATATTCACAATACAAGAAACTTAGAAAAACAAAGTTACTTCTGGAACAGCTCCTGACGGAATTTTATAGCCATATAGAGAAACATTGCTACATTCTGGGTGGTTTTAGGCAGGGTGTCGTTCAGAAGGTGAAAGACCTTTAGAGAATCCGGGAAGCCCCTCATATTAACTAATCCTGCTTCTAAATATTTAAGATGCACGGCTGCATATAGTTGGCAATGAAGCAGGACATGCAATACTGTGTCAATACTACCATGATCACAGTGACAAACTCTTATCTATGTATGGGATCTTATTATATTTGCCAAATATGATTGAAGATGGCATCTCATTGAATCTTGCAAGGGAGAAGGCTCTGTGAAGATATGAAAATGCAATATAAGCAATAGTTAGGACATGCCCTGAACAAAGTAGAATAATGAACAGCAGTTAGGACATTCCGTGAAAAAGATACAGTAGGGTATGGTAGCAGATAATTTGAAAAACAAGCAAAAAGCCAATCACAGAGGTGAAAATCCTTCTGAAATAAAGCATAACTAATTCACATGGCATGTTTAGCAATGTGGACATTCCCAAGTAGGTGCATGCCCACATCAGTAGAATGTACCCAACAGAGTAGCATATAGTCCCTATCCTTGTCAATGCATCTCTGTGAGCTCCTTCTTACAACTCAGCCATATAGTCTGGCTATAATGCCACAGAGTTCATCCTCTAAAGCTGCCATTTTTTCCAGGGGACCTGATTTCTGTGTTCTGGAGATCAATCATAATTCCAGGTCTCAAGTGCAAGTTGGTAACTCTAAACCCTGCTTTGTATAGAACATGCTGTCCGTTGGATTTCACCAACTAAGTGATGTGGTTGAGATTGTTGAAGACCAGTAAGTAATGTTTATTACAACTCCTATGGAGTGTTTGATGTAATTTCATGGAGAACAGGTGAACAATAGTTATAACAACATTTTTATTATACTTCTTAAAGTTATGCCCATGAGGAAGTCCCAGTAAGAAACGGGGATTGAAAAATTGCTGGCTTAAACCCGTAGGCTGTTCTTTGATGAAGAGATTCAGCTCCAGGTCGTTTACACCTGAATGATGGTCTACACTCTGAAAATAACATCTGTACAAGAAAATTTGGATGTTTAAATGGACTTTTCACCAGTTGGACTATTTTTGAATGAGTATTGATTGTTGCTAATTGAATGAATTATACCGACTGTTGCATTGTTGCTAGTTATGTAACTCTCTTGTTATTTATGTATTTATGAACTTGTTAATGATATTGACTTGCACAAATTGTTTTTTGCACTCAGCACTTTACTAAATTCTATACATTCAATACTTAATAAGGACTAGTACCTCCGAGGTGTTTCGGTTAGTACAGCGTGTGTATCGGAGGTGCCCCAGTTGGTTAGCTATTGTATAGAACATGAACTGAACAATTTCCCCAGTTCTTCATCGAAAAACTCTCAGTGACTGAAATTAATACTGAATTTCTGCCTCCAAAATCCTCCAGTGTAAGGCCTTTTCCCTTTCATGCTCATTATCCAAACGCATTTCAAGGGTGCTTCCTTGAAGATCAGCTTGTTGGAGGCTGATGCCTCTCCATAAAGAACAGTGTCCCCCACTCTGTTTTCTCTTCCTTGATCCAGCTAATTAACTTAGTCTTCCTCGTGTAATCTTTTGCTTAATCACTGGCTTTGTGTTTGCTTCATTTCACCCAGGTTTCAGCCCTATCCGTTATTTTTTTAAATTGATATTTTAATTCCTCACCTTGCAGTTCAGAAATTATTTGACTTGTAAAACCTTTCTAGTGATTTTTTCCCCCTTCCAGCCCATATCTGTTCACCTTGAAGATAAGTGCTTGCAAATGGTTTTCGTTTCTGCATAGGGTGATGGCTTGCTTGAGATTTCAGAAGGAGGTGCTGGGATGGCACTCTTCCAAATTAGTAATGAAAAGTGCAATCCTATGTGGAGTCAAGCCAGTCTAAACTCCCTGGAACCAATCGAAGCAGACTGGAATAACTTTACATCGGATTGCATTGTAATATACAAAGGGAAAAAAAGCATACAGTTTTTTTCTAAGTCCATGATGAGATTTGGGATAGCGCTTTAATAGCTCATTATTAAATGACTCATTTTCTGGAACTGGGCCTGGCCATTGTACATTTGAGTGGTGTTTGCATAAAAGTAGCTCATGACTTGAGCTATTATCTTGTATAGATTTATGATGTGGCAACATTTGAAACACTGTGTAATATTCTGGCCAGTTGTTTCCTCCAAAAAGACATTGCAGAGCTAGAAAGGGATGCAAAAAAAGATTCTCCAGAAGGATTCCCCGTAAAGAAAGCCTAAATAGTTTGGGATTCCTTTTTTAGTTTACAAAAAAGACAACTAAGAATCTCTACATGAGACTTCTTACACGAGGATGCCGAAGTGTAGGGAGATGCAATATTAGCCGGGAAGCACAGTTTAAAAAGACAGAGCCAGAGGGGAGGTGAAATTGACAGAGCCATTGAGGAGGCAAAGATGAAATTAACAAACCCTCCAACAGACAATCTCTTCCTGCTCTGTCTTTTAAAACTACCCTAGTTTAGAGAGGTGAAACTGACAGAACCTTTCGCTCTGTCTTTTTAAACTACTATTTCCGGCTAACATTGCATCTCCCTAATGTCAGTTCTAAGGATGGCAGTCCATGGCAGATAGACCCCCAGACCCTCACAGCAAGCACTCCAGTGCATTTGTTGAAAAGGTCTTTATTCAGAGATCTATTAAGTTCATGTGTACATCCATAGATGGGAAAGGTTGGCAGGAATGAGTATACAAGCAAAGGCACTATTGATATAGGGAGTACTATTCCCCCCTCCCTTGGAGCAGTTTGCATTTAGGTGCAAAAACCTAAGAAGTTGCATGAAAACACAATAGCTTAGTCTGGATAGAAAGGGCAAAAGGTTACAAAGAAATCAAAGTCTCTCTCTCTCCCCTGGGAAACGGTTGCATTTCTGGTTCCAGTTGCAAGGCCAGCGCCGCATATTTTCGGAGATAACAGGCTGGTTACTTTCCCTGTGAAATCAGCATTAGTACTTTCATTTTCAGGCAGGCCAAGAATGGCCTGACTACGTGGCTATGTTACAAAGCACAATTGTGAGACCATGGTATGAAATCATACAGTAGATCAATACAGTGAAGAGATCAGATCAATACATTAATGGCACGGGTATGTGCACACATGACACCTAGGCTTGAGCATCCTTGTGTAAGATGTTTCATGTAGAGAGACTCTAAGATGCCTCGTGTAGAGACACTCTTAAGTGTGGGCATCACAGAGGTTTATAAAATTATGCCTGGGGTAAGAGAAGTGGCTAAAGATTCGTAAGACTCAGGGCCAACATTTTTTGGAAAATGTGTTGTCGAAGGCTTTCACGGCCGGAGAACGATGGTTGTTGTGGGTTTTCCGGGCTGTATTGCCGTGGTCTTGGCATTGTAGTTCCTGACGTTTCGCCAGCAGCTGTGGCTGGCATCTGTGACACTGAGAGACCTCTGTCTTATGGTGCTACACCTCTGAAGATGCCAGCCACAGCCGCTGGCGAAATGTCAGGAACTACAATGCCAAGACCACGGCAATACAGCCTGGAAAACCCACAACAACCATTTTTTGGAAAGTTGTATCTGGGTTTCTCTTGTCTGTTTAAACAGTTGCCTACTGAGTGGAACAGTTACATGGTGATGAATGAGAGTGGGGAAGTAGAATTCATTTGGCCTGCATGAGAAAAGTGGGAACAGAACACAGTTGTTCGAGCTTGGGTTCTCTACATTGCAACATCTTGAATCACTCAAAAACAAGCAAGACGCTGGTTGTTATAAACTGTTGAGGTGTGTATGTAGAAAGAGTGTACTTGGTACTTGGATGGGAGACTACAAAGGAAGCCCAGGGTTGCTATGAAATTGCAAGCAATTGCAAACCACCTCTGTTCATCTCTTGACTTGCAAACCCTAAGAGGTTGCCTTAAGTTAACCAGTGAATGTCTGAGCATCCTCAATGAACACATGAGCAGACTTAATGTAAGGCAGCTTGACATCCAGATAAGTCACTGAAGTACACACTCTACGCACTCATGCATGCACGCCCGCACACACATACACACCTCTCAACAGGTTATAACAAACAGCATCTTGCTTGTTTTTGAGTAGTTCCAGAGGTTGCAATGTTGAGAACCCAAGCTCAAACAACTGAGTTCTATTCTCAAGTTTATTTTCTGCTTTGGCTTTTTTTTTTAAAAAAGTTGTGAACACGGATTCTTAGAAATCCAATAAAAAGGATATCCATGTTGCTGGATAAATAATCTATATGACTTTTGCTCCCCCCTCCACCAATTCCATTCCATGGAAGCACCCCTGGAATGTTATAGGTTCTTGAGGTAGCATTCCTCGTAATATCTAGAGATCTAAAATAAAACGTTGTCCGGGTCAGGTTGGTTTCCCCTCTGCTTCACTCAGTTCTGAGAACTCATTGATTCCTGTAATTAAATGAGTTGGAGGTAAATCTCAGCCCTATGCCTCGTGTTACCAATCAGAGCTGAAGCCTGAATTTTAATAAGCTGTTTAGTGTGATCTTTTGCCAGAGTGGGTAGGTGTTAACAGTTTCCCTTGCACTAGAATCCCATGTAGCAATCTGCGGTTATAATTGACTCAGCTAGGACAAAGGAAGAGAAGAGGTGGAATGGCTTTAGATTAAAATGAAGCATCAAAGCACAGAGAGCAGCTAGTTCAATGAACAACCCCCCCCCTTTTTTTTCATTTTGCTGAATGCATTCCACTCGGGGGTTACAATTTACTGGCTTCTTTCAAACAGATTGCTTGTTTTCTAATTTTTTTCATGGGAGATCCAAGGATGCATTAAAAAGAAATGAAGAACTTGGAAAAGCAGACGGTATGATGCTTAATGAATTAGCCAGGACAATAGCCAGGCACAAGTGTAGTTGCTCATATACTTAATGGTGCTCTGGCACTGACATTTTAAATCCCATGAATGCAAAATCCGTGACAGGCTCTCGATTGCAATTTGCACTTGCACAGCTCTATTTTTTTTTAAAAAAAGATGCTAACTTGTGGGGGCCGGCGATCTCCCGGAATTACAACTGATCTCCAGATGACAGAGATCAGTTCCCTTAGAGAAAATGGCTGCTTCGGAGGGTGGTCTCTGTGGCATTATAACCTGCTAACTCCAGCTCCTCCTGAAACCCCGACCTCCCCAAGCTCGGCCCCCCAAATCTCCAGGTATTTCTCAACCAAGACCAGGCAACCCTATCTGACTCCACCATGGGATTTCTTTATCCTCACCTATACAGAAAGCTATATTGAGAGATATGAGGACTCGCCCCCCCTCTTGCCTCTCAAACATGTGCACGCATGCTCCTGGGCTGCACAATGATGTCACTTCCAGAAAGTAATGTCATTGCACAGGGCCTCGTGCTGCCCCTGGAAGCACTCCCACAGTCTGCAGAGGGCTGATTTTGGCCCTTTTAGGGCCTAAATCGGCCCACTGTAAAGCACAGGAGCTCTCCAGGGCCCTCCTGGCACCACTCCTATGCTCTGCAGTGGGCCGAATTGGGCCCTTTGGGGGCAGAAATCAGCCTGCTCCAGAGCATGGGTGCATGCTGGGTGGCCTGGGAACATTCTCTGGAAGTAAGATTGCCAATCCCCCGCTGGGGAGTGGGGGATCCCCCACTCCCACTCTCCACCCCCCGCCCCTGCTTACCTGGCTGGTGGGAGAGGCATGGACCTCCTGGGGACATGCTGCCGGGGGCCCGATCTGGCTGGGATCAGGTCCGAATCAGCCCAGAATGGGCCACTGTGGACTTGTGCACATTTTCATTCTTTTGTGAGTCAGAACCCACCAACAGGTCTAAGCCCATTAAGGATTGCCCCGTGACACTGCTACTCATGTAGGTTTGTCTTTATGGAAACCACTATTTCAATAGGCAAGATTTAGGTCCAGCAACATTTCAAAGACCAACAAGGTATCTAAGGTGCAAGCTTTTGAGACAAGAGAGCTTTTACTCTGGAAAGAGAGCTTTTACTCTTTTAATCTGGAGAACCGAGTTTGCTTCCCCACTCCTCCACTTGAAGCCAGCTAAGTGACCTTGGGTCAGTCACAGCTTCTAGGAGCTCTCTCAGCCCCGCTAACCTCACAGGGTTTTTTGTTGTGGAGATAATAATAACATACTTTGTAAACCGCTCTGAGTGGGCATTAAGTTGTCCTGAAGGGCGGTATATAAATCGAATGTTATGTTATGTTATTAAACCGCTCTGAGTGGGCATTAAGTTGTCCTTTAGGGCAGTATATAAATCAAATATTATTATTATTATTAAAGCGTAAACCCTGGAAATGTTGTTGTTCTTTAAGATATTACTAGACTTGAATCTTGCTCTTCTGCTGCATAAACGTGGCTACTCACCTGAAACTGTCATCCTGTAGGATGTGGATTTAATGAAAGAGATTTTATATACCTTTCTGTGCTTTTCAGTATTATGCACTTTTACTATTCTCAGGAGCTATTGTAGTATTTGTAACGCAACTTGCAAGAAAATGACACTTGAAACAAAAGACCAAAGAAGAATGTACGTTAAACATGTTAATCACTGTGAGAACTGAGAATTAACAGTACAATGCTTGCTATAGGGTAGAGATGCACCTGTCACACACACCTGCTGTATGATTTAATACAGAGAACTCTTTGTAGAACTGTCTATGCAAAATGTAGCAATTGAAGCCTGTAGAAGAAGATAGAAACTATGTCGCTGAAAGAAAGAAGAATTTAGCTGTAAGTTAGTTAGAGTAAAAGAACTGTCCAAGGCTAGCAGGACATTCCAGAAGGGGAAAGATCACTCCCCTCCCACAGACCCAGAGAAAGCAACTCTGAATCAAGCCCCCTAAGGTTGCAAGAAACGACAGAGGGGCGCCTTGACTAAGATTGCTAAATGTTACATTGACCAAAGAATCGGGCATGAATGAAAAAGTCTATGAGAGAGATATGCGGGAAAGGAAGTAAGATGTACCAGAAGAAAGATAAGCCAAGGACATATGAGATAAGAAATGAGTATCGGGTAATATTATAATTTTGCTATTGACCTAAGCTGTTTCTTCCAATGAGGAGACCCTAGACATCTGTAGGTGGCTGACCTCAAGCCAATGTGGTAGCCACTGCGTTTTCTGAGCCAATAGAATAACAAATATTATAATTAACCAAAAGGTATTAATTGCTTTGCACTGCTATTGTAGCTCTGATGAGCGCTGAGCTCGAGGAGACCCTTTATTCTCTGGGCCAAGCTACACATGACGAATGACACTTGAATGGCAAGTGGATTGAGTGGAGGGCAAGTGAACAGGGAGAAATACACTTGCCATTCAAGTGTCATTCGTCATGTGTAGCTTGGCCCTCAGTGTAATCATCATTCCTCCATTGTTTAATTAAACAATTAGATATTGCTTCAATCTACAGGACTCCGTGTGTGTGTCTTATCGTGATTGGCCAAAGGGACATTCAGGGCACAAGTTTGTGTTCAACAATCCCATGGTCCTATTTAGACTCAGGGCCAAGCTACAAGTGATGAATGACACTTGAACGGCAAGTGTATTTCTCCCTGTTCACTTGCCCTCCACTCAATCCACTTGCCATTCAAGTGTCATTCGTCATGTGTAGCTTGGCCCTCAGTATACACCCCCATCTACCCACCCACAAGTGGTGGATATTTTATCCCACTTATGTATTCACTTTCAGTCTGGGAGGAGGAAAAAAAAAGAACGTCGTTGTGATGAATGGGGAATCAGCTTATCAGAACTGGAAAATTAAATATGATTTATACATTAATTTAAAAGGGAAATTAAAATCAATAACATTGAATTTGTTACCATACATCAAAACGGACCTCACTAATGTAGATTTTAAGCAAGAGGATTGATTGTAGATTCTAATCAGCGGATTGCATAAAGGTTAATTCAGAAATGCCCTATGACATGATTTGGAATAAATGAATTCTGTTCAAATGGATCACTGAAATTATTTTTTGAGCTAATGGAGTGATAATTGAATTCTCTTTCTAATCTGAAGCAAGGGGGATAGTGAGACCACAACATAATTACTTATCTGGTTAAATACAGCATTGTGTGTGAGTGTGTGTAAGTGTCTATGTATAATTTGCTTTTATATTCATGCTGAGAATCTCCCCGTCCCTTTTTATCATAATATAATTTAACAAAATGTAGCTTTCCTTCTTCATCAAATTAAATCAGTTTGAAAGAATGAAGAGGCATTTGGCTTTAACTTCGCAATCATCTTTCATTGTTACGGCTAACAAAGGGGCAGGGTGAATGGAAAACAGGGAGTTAAAAAAAAAAAACCTCACCTTTCCATATCAGGACTTTGTTACCAGCTTAAAAACCTCACTCACTGTTTCTCAAAGTAAGAATCATAGAATCATAGGGTTGGAAGGGGCCTCCAGGGTCATCTAATCCAACCCCCCTGAACAGTGCAGGAAATTCACAACTACCCCCCCCCCCCCACACACACACACAGTGACCCCTGCTCCAAGCCCAGAAGATGGCAAAACTCCATCAGGATCCCTAGCCAAACTGGCCTAGGGAAAATTGCTACCTGACCCCAAAGTTGCGATTGGCCTTACTCTGGGCATGTAAGAAGGGGACAGGAGAACTAAGCACTGATGTAACCCTTCCTGCCCTCCCTCTCATGATCTGCCCAGGTTCACAGAATCAGCATTGCTGTCAGATGGCCATGTAGCCTCTGCTTAAAAACCTCCAAAGAAGGAGAGCCCACCACCTCTTGAGGAAGACTGTTCCACTGAGAGCCAAGCTACAAGTGACACCTTCCACAGGTTGGACACTTGTCAGCTTCCCTCAAGTTTTGATGGGAAATGTAGGCGTCCTGGTTTTACAGCTTGGCTCTCCATTACAGCTGCAAGACCAGGACGCCTACATTTCCCATCAAAACTTGAGGGAAGCTGACAAGGGTCCAACCTGTGTCAGGTGTCACTTGTAGCTTGGCTCTGAGAAACCGCTCCAACTGTCAGGAAGAAGGACTATGTTTGGTGGACATACAATGGAATCCTGTACAGAGTCACACCCTTCTAAATCCATTAAAATCAATAGGTTTAGAAGGGTGGAAATCTGAATTGTAAGAAGCATGCACTCTTGTTTGTGTGGATTTAATTCACAAGTTGCATTACAGAAAGGGGTAATTGAATGGCTCTTTATTGGCCTTCCTACTGGGGAAAGACTTTCTAAAAGAACTTTTCTAGGGATGATTTTGAATGGCTTAGTCCTGCTGTTTTGACCTCCATTTCAATATTGTTTTGTTCTTGTCTCAGTTGAAACTGCAGTAAATTATTTTTGAACCATTTCCTGTTTCCTGCCAAGAATTTCGTTCCCAAGAAACGTACAAATTCTTCATAGTCACATGTGGATTGACAATTCAACATTATACGTTGCTTGTTTGGTATAGTGGTTAAGAGCCGCAGGACTCTAATCTGGAGAACCAGGTTTGATTCCCCACTCCTCTGTTTGAAGCCAGCTGGGTGACCTTGGGTCATTCTCTCAGGGCTCTCTCAGCCCCACCCACCTCACAGGGTGATTGTTTCGAAGATAATAATAACACACTTTGTAAACCACTCTCAGTGGGCATTAAGTTGTCCTAAATTGAATGTTATCCTATATCTTATATCCTATAGGGAATCCATATAGCCTGCATGCACAGTAGAAACAAAGCTAGAGAAACAATAGTGTAAAATAGAAATCCAAGATTGACAAAACTACACAAAATCGGTAACATTGACTTAACCTTATGCTCAATAGCTGAATATTTACAGTTCCTAGTTTTTGTCCGGCATTGGCCTGGTAGAGGAAAACCTGGCCATGAAGTTGTGCCTGGAGTCCCACAAAGGAGCTTGGAGTTCAATAGGGGAGCAGGTTGAAGTCACACCCTAGGCTGCTGCCTCCTCTTCACTCACAGCACAGACCTCAAGTTGGGAGGAAAGAGGGTTCAAGTTCACTAAGGTCAGTCGCCTCTTTGTGGGATGCTCCTTCCTTCTCACCTTGATTCTTTCTCACCAGCCTCAGGGACAGGTGTAGTCCCCTCCGCCTCCTCGTTGGATCACAGCATGCCCTGCCCTCTTCTCCCTTTCCAACCAGGCTGTTTCTCAGGCTGCCTCTTCTCCAAGCAGCAAAGGGAGAAAAATAAAGAAAACTGGTGACATTAGTTGCCTTGCTACATCACTTCCAGAATGTATTTCTGTATTAGGTTTATATCCCGCCTGCCTCGCAAGCAGGCTCAGAGTGGGCCACAGTATGATAAATATCAATAAATATAACAATCCATAAAACAATAATAAAATGATATAAAACACAGTATACAAACAGTAAACACAATCCACAAGGACCTCCAAGATGTGGCTTTCGACCCACAACTTCAGTCACAAATTTGCTGTGGGCCAAGTACAGTAGATCTAATTAAGATGGCAGAAGTGGAGCAGACCAGGCGTGGGACCAGCAGGATAGAATGTTTATTTATTTATTTATTTATTTATTTATTTATTTATTTATTTATTTATTTATTTATTTATTTATTTATTTATTTATTTATTTATTTATTTATGTCATTTATAGTCCGCCTTTCTCACTGAGACTCAATTATGCAGTGTGAGTATCAAGGACATTTCCATAAAGAATGCCATCGGGCAAATAAACACAATTTTATAAAGACATAACATTGGCAAGAATCCAATACAGAGTTGAAGAAACAGAACATAAGCAATTCTAGGGCTGATATTAGACAACATGGAGCACAGGCGGCTCATAGGAGCACATATTTAAGACAACAGGTAGTACGTAAGGCAACATAGTGGTGAAGTCTATGGTCTTTAACTCATCGTACCTTTTATTGGTATAATAGAAACACAGAATGGCATTTACAATCAATAAGAGGCTAAGATCATATATATATATCATAAAAACATGGAATTAACAGAAAACTTCATTTTACAGCATATTTGGATTTGATCTTAAGTATTTCCTCCAAAAATCTCACAATTTCTCTAGTAATTTCCACTACCGAATCGCTGAATAAGAATTGATGATTAATCACAGTATTCTGAAGACCCATGATCTGGGGAAGACTATCAAATAAATTCTTACATAGGTTTGCATAAAACTGGCAGTCGAGCATTATATTCTGAATTGATTTGGGAAGATTCACTCCACAGGAACAAAGCCTCTCGTGGAAAGGGACTTGCTGGTATCTTCCACAAGGAACATTAGAAGGAAATGCATTTGATCAAGCCAACATAAAAGCCCTAAGTTGGAGAGGGATCTCAAGATCATATAAATAATGAGACATCTTCCCAGGCTGAGTTGAGACCTAATGAGGCAGGAGAACACATATAAGGCTGTAGAGGACAAAATTTAAGAGGTTCCAGATCTAAAAGTCTCTGTTTAATAAATCTAAAATTATAGAGTTCATCAGACAGGAATAAATCATCTACTGAAATCCTTATATAGTTAAGTTTGGATGTAATTCCAGATAACCAGGTTGCATTGTATGAATCACTTTTTAGATAAGCAAGCAAGCTGCCAGGCTTGGCTCTAAAATAAATGTTGAGCCAAAATTTGGAAGTTAAAATCCATGTCTTCACTTCCAACAAGGATTGACTCGTTTCTGAACAAAGTGCAAAGTGTGAAACACAATTAGGCACTCCCAAAATTTGCTTAAGAAAAGAAGCCTGGATATACCCCACTTTCTCATTAGCAAAGCATCTGAGAGCCGCTCCCTACAATACAAAAGCCTTTTGAATAATTCGGTTTTGCATCGTTTGTGGAAAGCTAGGAGAGTGGGGGCTCTCCTGATCTCCTCAGGCAGGCCATTCCACAGGGTAGGGGCCACCACAGAGAAAGCCCATGTATGGGCTGCTGTTGATTTCGCCCAAGTGCAGGGTGGCACCTGCAGGAGTCCCTGTTCAGATGAGCGAAGCTGCCATGGAGGAACATAGGGAGCGAGGTGGTCCTGTAGGTATGCCGGACCAAAGCAGTGAAGAACTTTGTATGTAATAACCAATACCTTGAACTGAGCATGGTAACTGATGGGTAGCCAATGGAGTGGCGTAGGATGGAGTGATGTTCAAGCTCCTGCTCGCTCCTGATAACAGTTGATCTGCAGCATTTTGCACCAATTGGAGCCTCCTAGTTAACTTAGATGGGTGACCTATGTATAGTGCATCACAATAGTCAAGTCCTAATGTTACCAGGATCCAGGTGGCTAAGACGGCCAGTTTGAGGCAAGAAGCCGTCTTCCCGGCTAGTGTGAGGTTGTAAAAGGTGTTTTTTTGCAGCTTCCTTTTCTAGAAGTAGTGCTTGGCTCTCAAAAGCTTATATCCTGAAAAATCATGATCTTTAAGATGCCATTAGATGCGAATCATGCTGTTCTAATGCAGACCGACACGGTGACCCACCAGAAACTAACACTAGCATTGGGGGGCTAAAAAATGATTACATTCCTACATTTCCTTCTTTTTGCATTTCACTTCCTTGCTCTCGCGAACAGATAGACGAAACCGTTCAACATTCTCTCTGAGCCCCGGTGAGATTATATCAATTACTTAAAAGTGCGAAAGAAAAAAATTGGCAAGGACATAATCTACTCTCTTGCTTTAAAGACAATCTAAAGATTAATGCAATCCTACATGAAAGTGATGGGGTGGGGGACAAATCCATTGGGAAACAGCGAGTGTGGCAAAATGAACACTTGCTCTTCAGGGCGGTTGCGTGAGGCAGAGGGAATTAACTGTCAGATGAGAAACAAGATGAGCCGCACGCTTGTCATATCAAAACCTCTTCGCTTTAATCTGGAGATAATGGATATGTTGCCAGTTGAACAATGATTAGAGACCGAACAAATTTGCTCTCCAAAATTCTTCCCTGCAAAGTTTTGGAGCCCGATCTTTTCTAGATATTTGCTGAATGAATGTTCACTGAAGATTTGACTTTGTCCTAGGCACCCTATGAGATTTTATTTCAATCGTATACTAATTGACGGTGCTAGACGTCTAGTGTGTAATGAACAGTGTTTGACAGATGACGTTACCCGGGAATTAGTATTTGATAATATTTGACAGGTGACAAGAAGTGTGATTTAATATCGGGTGTTGACATGCAATGGTATGTGTACCCTCATCACCGAATGAAGATGCTGTTCATTAAATATTGGTGGTGGTGGAGAGTGCCCTCAAGTCATAGCTGATTTATGGATACCCTAGGTGGGGTTTTCAAGGCAAGAGACTAACAGAGGTGGTTTGCCATTGCCCGCCTCTGCAACCCTGGTTTTCATTGGAGGTCTCCCATCCAATTACTAAACAATGCCAGTCCTGCTTAGCTTCTGAGATCTGACAAGATCAGGCTCACCTGGGCTATCCAGGTCAGGGTAGGTACACACATGGAGCTGCCTTATACTGAATCAGATTGGTCCGTCAAGATCAGGCTTGTCTGCTCAGATCAAGCCCAACCCATTCTACTTCCCCCTTAGTTATGCTCTAAGCTAAGTTCTAAGTTCCCATCTAATTAGTGGAAGAAGGTAAAGTGAAAGTAAACTAAGGGCCAAGCTACAAGTGACGAATGACACTTGAACGGCAAGTGTATTTCTCCCTGTTCACTTGCCCTCCACTCAATCCACTTGCCGTTCAAGTGTCATTCATCACTTGTAGCTTGGCCCTGTGTTGTTGTTTTGGCTAGGCCTCCCAGTCTTCTTCGGCCAAGTAGTCACTTCTCCCTGGTAACCTTGATAACATTCCTGCTGATAACATTCCTTCTCATAGCTTCTCTGACATGTAGCACTCAATAGCACTCTTAAAGCAGGGCACAGGAGATCGGGCCTGCAGCCTGACAGTGAACCCACCAAACCTCCCAAAGTATGGCAGGGACCACCCTGACACTAACGAACATTAACCACCAAAACTCAAGAACAAAATAGGCCTTGTTCTGTGGCCTTTTGAAGTCCTCACATTCAACCTTGGCTCAATAAGACAACAATAGTAAAGAGTCCAGTAGAACCTTTAAGATTAACCACGTTTATTGTAGCATAAGTTTTCGAGAACCACAGCTCTTTGTCAGATGCATGGACTATTTTGCAACTACAGACTAACACGGCCAACTCCTCTGGATCTAAGATGACCATGACATTAAACAAAAAGGTGGGTTCTAGGGTTGCCTCCTTCCAGTTGGAGGTTGGAGATCTGGAATACACCTGATCTCCAGGCTAAAATTATCATTTCCTCTGGAGAAAATGGCTGCTTTGGAGGGTGGACTCTACAGCATTATACCCCACTGAGGTCTCTCCTCCCCAACCATTGTCAGGATCATGGCCCCTGCCATAAGCTATGCTTTACAAGCTTCATAGTCTAGCAGCCCCCACCATACTTTAGGGACTTAATATTAACTATTATGCTGGGCCTTGATATCCGTTGACATGCTGTGTAAAATCTCATGGGTAAAGGATCCTGTTAGCTGACATGTCACAGACTATGTTATCTGACTATGTTGAACTTTTAGCAAGAAAAGAGCCATTGCCATAGATACATAACCATGACTTTATAAAAACATTCTCTTAGCTTGCATTCTTGTAGATATCTAAAGGTAAAGGTAGTCCCCTGTGCAAGCACCGAGTCATTACTGACCCAAGGGGGGATGTCACATCACGATGTTTTGTTGGCAGACTTTTTACCGGGTGGTATGCCATTACCTTCCCCAGTCATCTATACTTTACCCCCAGGAAACTGGGTACTTGTTTTACTGACCTCAGAAGGATGGAAGGCTGAGTCAACCTTGAGCTGACTACCTGAACCCGTCTTCCGCCAGGATCAAAGTCGGGTCGTGAGCAGAGCTTGGGTTGCAGTACTGCAGCGTACCACTCTGCGCCATGGGGCTCTTTGTAGATATCTACTGTATTTTGTAGATATCTACTGTAGCTAGATTCCTTCCCATTCACTGCAGATAGATTCGCTGTAGACAGAAGGGGGGAACAGGGCTATGCTTAAATGTCTATATATTCTGGGTATTGAGAACCAGAATTTATTCCTAACAAAGAATGGTTTGGGATGATTAACTGAGGATCATAAATCTTTAACTCATGCCGTCTTGGACTCTTGCAGTGAAGTTATTGAGATTCAACTGTCAGATCCATACAATCCTGTCTTATGCAGGCTCCACTACCAGATCTCCAGGAATTTCCCATTCCAGAGTTGGCAACCTTATTGGGTGCAGTAATTTTCAGCAAAAGGCCTGCAATGAAGAATCTGTTTATACACCCTCATGGTTACCTTGTGCCATCGGATAAAAGGGACACAATAATGACATCAGGTCACAGACTTACTATTGGACAGTTAACAATCTATGAAATTTCATATTTTACAGCTGCCCAAACCATCCAACAGTGCCAGCTTGTCTGAAACACTCAGTTTGGATTGACTGAGAGTGGTCCACATCCACTCTGTATTGTTCATTTACTTTTTTAACTGAACTTTGTTTCCATCTGTGCTCTACAATGGAATGTTCCGCACCTTGTCCTGGGAATCTAGGACACAGAATTATCTTGCCAATACTGTTCTGAGCTGGAAAGGTTGTGGACATTAATGGCTGATGTGTGGCCTACTTACATCAATGGTATACGAAGTCACGTTGGACAAGACTAGAGATGGGCATGAACCGAAATACAAACCAAAGTTTGTCACGAACCAGGCTGGTTCGTGGTTCACGAACCGGCGGTTTGTCAGAGCCCATTTCTCATGAACCACCATGAACTTTAGAGTGGTTCATTTGGTTCATTTTTCAGTGCATCACTGCAGACAGCTTGGTGCCGATCAATCCGTTTCCTAGGCAACGGGAGATGGGCTTTCTGCAGACCTTCTGCTGACCTGGAAGAGTCCTTATGCTGACCCAAAAGTGACTTTCTGCTGACCTGGAAGTGATTTGCTGGCCCGGAAGTGCCATTTTCACGAACCAAATGAACCGGTTCATGAACCGGGGCAGGTTCGTGAAAGTTCGTGGTTTGTGGTTCGTGAAACATGATGAACCACAAACTGCAAGGTTCATTTTTTTCTGGTTCGTGCCCATCTTTAGACAAGACCACAAATTAACATACGCATGGGCACCCAGTTGATTTACATAATTTTTAGAGCCTCCCTCCAATGCATTTCCAATCAATCACAAGCAAACACAGATGGGCTATCCAGGTCAGGGCCTTTAATGTGCTGCTGTACTCGAATCTTGCTCTTCTACTGCAGGTGACCCAGCTACCTACCTGAAACTATCTTCATGAAAATCAAAATGGTGACTTTAAGGTCAGTGTTTCATCCACAAGAAAATGGTTACCGCCTTAGTTACGAGTCAACTCACACAAGAAATCGTACATGAATAGGGTCAAGTGAAAGATCTTATACTTGTTCTCCCATACACATGCACTGCTAGGGAGAGAGAGTACACTTGAGTATAAGACCGCACAGAAAGAGCATCCCTGCGTAAGATGTCTTGCATAGAGAGACTCTCTGCTGGGTGATCCTCTGCTATTTTGTCAATGCATGACTCCTTTTCACTGATTATTTGTAGCTCCTGAGGTCTGTCCTTGTATCGAGGTCTGTCATGGCTCTTTCTTCGCCTTCTACCGACTAACCTTGCTTCAGACGCAGCCTAAAAGAGAAGAACAAAGAATGAAGAGCTGGGAAGTGAAATAATCAAATGTTTCCTATGTTAATTTCCTGTATCTTTCCCTTTAATCTGACGTCTCACTTTAATGGGAGGGCTACTTCCAAATGGTGAAATAATTAGATCTCCTTTCTGCCCCTTTCAACTCAGTGATTGTTATGCTGACTGTTAGATTGAGTAAAAGTGGCTAAAAGATGTGATTTTAAGAGCTACTTCTGGGGAGAGGGAGATACTCAAAGAGATTAGGCCATTAATCACATATCATGACATGCATTCATCTTGATAGTCTCTTGTTAAAGCACAGGGCAGCCGTATCATTTAAAGTGATAGCTATCAGATCTGGCAGCTAATTCCATTCCATTGAATAAAAAGGATCTCTGGACCTAGCTCTTAACATGCAGAGTTATCAACCAACCAGAAAAGAACAGCGAAGCTATTTTTAGGGTTGATCCGATTTCCCCACCCACTTCTTTACTCCTGGGGATTCATTCCAACCATCTCATTTAGAATCTCAAGGAACTTCAAGAAGCACGACTCCAGAAGTAAAGAGAAAGTGATCGTTCCCTTGTATCCCTTCCTTTAATCTATAGATAGGTATTCTTATTTTTCATGTCACTTTACAGAATTGCTAATACCTTCATAGAAAATCATATTGACTCCTTAGACATGCTTTTGGGGAGAGTCTGAAGGGCAGAAACGTGTACTCCCCCCCCCCAACTTTTTCTCTGCTGTTGGTGCTTGATGGACACCAGAGAACCATACCTTGAATAAATTGTTCCAAGAATCTCCAATTCATGGAAGCACTCAATAACAACAACAACATTCGATTTATATACCGCCCTTCAGGATGACTTAAAACCCACTCAGAGTGGTTTACAAAGTACGGCATTATTATCCCCACAACAACAATCACCCATCTGATCAGTAATTCCTTTGATATATGGCAAAAGGAAGGGAAATCAAGGGAAAACTCCCATTTCTGGATACCTTGGTCATCCGCAAAGCAAACTTTCAGTTAGGTCACAAGGTCTACAGGAAACCAACTCGCACTGATCGGTACTTACACAAAAACTCCAATCACCACCCCCGACAGAAAAGAGGCATAATGAAAACATTAGTGGATCGTGCAAGACGGATATGTGAGCCACACTTTCTCAATGAGGAAATTAATAATCTAAACCACGCACTTCAAGCAAATGGCTACTCTAGAAATGAAATCCAAAGAGCAATCAGACCCAGGATGAATCAAACAACCAAGGAAAAACAGTCTCCTACAGGAAAAGTGTTTTTGCCATATATCAAAGGAATTACTGATCAGATGGGAAAGCTTATGAAAAAGCATAACCTCCAAGCAGTATTCAGACCCACCTGAAAAATACAACAGATGCTACGATCAGCAAAAGACAGTAGAGACCCCCTCACCTCTGCAGGAATATACTGTATACCCTGCAGCTGTGGACAAGTTTACATCGGGACCACAAAGCGTAGCATCCAGACAAGAATAAAAGAACATGAAAGACACTGCAGACTTGGACAACCGGAAAAATCAGCAGTGGCTGAACATAGCCTAACTCAAACAGGGCACAGTATCTTATTCCAGGACACCAAAATACTGGACAACACTTCCAACTACTTTGTCAGACTGCACAGGGAAGCCATTGAAATTCACAAGCATAAGCAAAACTTCAACAGGAAAGAAGAAACCTTAAGAATGAACAGAGCATGGTTTCCAGTTCTGAAAAACACCAGGCTAACAAAACACTCTATACTCGACAATAGCCCTGCAGAGAAGATTAGCACATCAAGCACCAATCCAGATGCAAAAGAACCTCCTCAGGATACAGTTAAGCCTCCCGCCATTAGCATTCCACACCCTGGGAAACTCTTACAGGATGACTCAGCTCAACCCCACCCCTCCTGAGTAGATACAAATGACCTGCCATATCTTTTCCACACTGTGACACTGAGAGATCTCTATCTTTTGGTGCTACACCTCTGAAGATGCCAGCCACAGCTGCTGGCGAAACGTCAGGAACTACAATGCCAAGACCATGGCAATACAGCCCGGAAAACCCACAACAGCCATCGTTCTCCGGCCGTGAAAGCCTTCGACAATACATAAGAAGGAATGCATTTGCTTTGCCTCGGTGCCCTTGCTTTGGGCTAAATGTGGCTGTAGCTACCTCTGTTGAAAACGTGGGTAAGTTTTTATCATCAAGATGAGGCCTTGTATAATTTTGTTAGTGTGTTCAAATAAATCTGATTTTACAATCATAAAAAAAAAGGATTGCACTGTTGGTCTGGCAACTCTAGGTGAGGTGTTAACCACATTTTTAGCTGCCACTATTGGTTCATGTGGACCTGCCAGTGGTAGTGAATCCATGCCTCTGTGCTGCTCGGCAACATTTTCTTTCCTTCCTTTTTTACCCACAATGCATGGGAGATGTGGGAGAGAACATCTGAAGGGGCTTCCTGACAGTGTCATATAGCCGATAAGATCTGGATGACAGTAAAAGCCAAATCAGAGGGTGGAGGGACGTCTCTTTCTTCTAGGCAAAAGAAAACGAAATAAAAAGATCCCTAGAGGAAGTACAAACACTGTTGCCCTAGGGTTGCCAAATTCAAGGTGGGGCCTGGGGACATCTCGAAATTGTAACTGAACTCCAGGCTACCAAGAAAATGGCCTCTTTGGAGTTTGAACTCTATGACACCACATCCCCATTGAGCCCCCCCCTCCCCAAACTCCACCATCCCCAGACACCATCCCCAAATCTCCAAAAAAATTCCCAAGCCTGGGCTGGCAACCCACTGAATTCTGATACTGAGTCAAAAAAATTTCAACAGAAAACCTTTGGCTCAGCTCAGAATGTTATTACTACACAGTGGCCACATTCTCACCAAGGTGGTGAATCTGCGTCCGGGCTGTGCTGCTGAAATTGCACGTGATGCACATGCAATATTATTCTACATGTATAAGGAGCATGTGAAGCGCCTCCTTGACGGGATCTGCCTTCTGGTCAGGCTGCAGCATTGCTCCTGGGATTTCCTTGGCCTTAAACAGGAAGGACGCGAGGATGGGTTCCAGCACATTGGCCCTCAAGTTGCCTCTTTCCAAGAAGCTGTGGATTCTCAGCACTTCTAGACTGGCATCCTTCCTCCTCACTCACTGGGTTCTGGACCCCCTTTTATCTGCCCTTCTTAAGTGAATAAGACCCACTTAGGGTGGGTGAGGAAATTCCTGCATATTTGGAGGGTGGAGTCTGGGAGGGCTGGGTTTAAGGAGGGAAGCGGCTTCAGTGTGATATAATTTCTTAGAGTCCACCCTCCAAAACAGCCATTTCATTCAGGGGAACTGATCGCAGTTGGCCAGTGAGCAGTTGTAATTTTGGGAGATGTCTCCAGGTTCCACCTGTAGGTTGGTAACCTTAGCCCCACCTCTTGGCCCTGACCCCGGGGATTGTGCTGTCACCTGGGCCCAAGGTTGCACCACCACCTTGCCCAGGGTGTAGCTCCATTCCACAGGTCCTTCCTGGGTTCTCTACTTTCCAGTGATTGGCCATCCTCCTGGGTGCTCTTAATCCAAGGTTCCTCCATCTACATGCCCTCACTTGGGTGTCTTGGCCCTTTTTTGCCCCATCCAGTGCTTCACTGTTGGCTCTCAGTTGTTGCAGGGTTGGATCAACAATTGGTGATGCAAGGGCTGTCTGGGTGCCGGACAATGATGTTATTGTCCAGCTCAGCTTCTCCCATCATCTGGGAGACCTGCCAGCTGGCCTGCTAACACTGGCTGTCTTTCCCACCATCCTGAACTTCTTTGGCCTCTCTGCTATTGCCTATGTGGCTGCTGGGTGGTGAGTAGGGGTCATTGCAGCCACCTCTTTTGGCTGTTGTCCTGCAGGGGTTGAGGCAGGCTGGGAGGCTGCCCTGAGTCTGGGTCAGTCCCTGAATAGACCATTCCATCATGTGGTATAATCCTAACGCTTCCTTCCTGTACAGCAGAGGTACAGATTTATCTTTCTCTCTGGTGCCCCTTCTTGTTTCCCCTTCCTTGTTTTATTTTCACAACAATCCTGTAAAGCAGCCTAGGCTGAGAATGTGTTCTTAGTCCAACGTCACTCCGCAAAATTCCTTTTCGAACGGATATTTGAACCCTAACTTGACACTTTAACCACCTGGTTGACCACCTCAGTGAGAACTAGTTGAATGTTAAGGCCCCAACAAGATTAACCCAGTCCGTCACTTAGTCTCTGCATCGCCAAGAAAGGATTTCTTTCATTCTTTCCTGTCAGCCTACATAATTTTGCACACCGAAGGTGTGAGGTAAAGTTCATCCCTCACCATATCTAACAGCTTTTGTTTCTCTCATATTATTATTCATAAGACTTCTCTTAAATGGTGAATTAATAAGAAAATAATACAGTACATTCCCTCTGCCAGGAAGATGAGCGGGGGTCGGCGGGTGGGTGGAACACCTCCAGCGCTCCTCTGGAAAAAGCGTCGTGATTTAATGTGCTTTTATTTTAGCACCGGCGCCCCTCAGAAATGTTAGTGGCAATTAATTCATGCTATTTAAATTTAAAGCATACTAATTAGGCAGCCTTGGAAAAAATGAATCTTTCCAGGAATCTGGAGCTTCTCTCAAAAATGCGCAGACATTACAACTCTCCTGGCATTTTAATGTCTCGAGAGGAAACCATTACACATGCCAGCAGGCCTCCTAAATCACTGGTTTCGGAGCAGCATGCTGTCTTTTCTTTCTTTTCATTCTCTGTCACATTTCTCTTTGCAAGCCTTACTACGGCACCTCTCTCTGCTGGGACCTTGTGGTGCCATGCAAGTTCAGGTCTCACCTGGGCCAAGGACTCTTCAGCCAGAAGGGTTACCATTCTCATAGAATTACAACTGATCTCCAGGCAACAGAGATCAGTTCCCCTACAGAAAATGTCTGCTTTGGAAGGAGGGCTGCATGTACCCTGCTGAGGTCCCTTCCATCCCTGAGCCCCGCCCTTCCCAGGCCCCACCCCCCAAATCTCAGAAAGTTCTCAACCCAGAGTTGGCAACCTTATTCCCCACTAGTGCAGTGTGATTCCACTCATTAGAACATAAGAACATAAGAGAAGTGATGTTGGATCAGGCCAATGGCCCATCCAATCCAACACTCTTGAGTCACTCAGGGCCAAGCTACACATGACGAATGACACTTGAACAGCAAGTGTATTTCTCCCTGTTCACTTGCCCTCCACTCAATCCACTTGCCGTTCAAGTGTCATTCGTCATGTGTAGCTTGGCCCACAGTGGCCAAAAAACCAGGTGTCCTCAGGTGGTCTGCCAGTGGGGAAGGGACACTAGAAGCCCTCCCACTGATTGCCCCTCCCCAAACACCAAGAATACAGGGCATCACTGCCTGAGACAGAGAGTTCCATCTATACCTTGTGGCTAATAGCCACTGATGGACCTCTGCTCCATATATTTATCCGACCCCCTCTTGAAGCTGTCTATGCTTGAAGCTGCCACAACCTCCTGTGGCACTCATTCAATCACTCCCTTTGCTATTAGTTTAATGATTCTTCACACTAGCCTTCCACCTCCATCAGGTTCATAATGCCAGTATTGTTACCCAATGAGGAGGTCTGCTTGTGAGTTGGGGGAATTAGCATGCAAGGGGAGACAGCAAGAAGCAGGTAACTTCAGAGTCTCCACCTGTGTATATGAGGATTGTTCTGGCCAGAGAACTTTTCAAGGATCAGACAGATGTTTCAATAATAATAAGGAAAATAATAAGGAACAACAGCATACAAAACACACATAACACACACACAGAGCTAACTGGAAAGTAAAATAGTAAGGAGGCCAGTAGCACTTTTAAGAATAACCAACTTTATTTTACCATAAGCTTTTGAGAACCACAGCTGTTTTCATCACATGCATGGAGAGTGTGAAGAAACTAGCCAGAGATATATAGGTGGTGAGGGGAGGGGGGAGAGGGTGCAGGGAGTGAGGGTCATGTAAATGTAAATAAGTTACAAGAAGTCATGAAAGAAGTGGAATGCTCAATCCAGGCTAGGTGTGACCCCTCCCCTCCATGGCAGAATCTGAATAGAATGCCTGAAGGCAGTTACTTCTGGTAATGAGATAACCATCCTGAGTCTCTATTCAATCCAAGTCTGACGGAGTCAAACTTACATATGAATTCCAATTCAGTGGCTTCTCGTTGGATTTTGTTTTTGAAATGTTTCTGTTGAACTATAGTGACCTTTAAGTCCTTGATGGAACTGGAAAGCAGTGGTCAAACTTGGATAGAGTTTGAGGGATTGGGTAATAGTTACCATCCAGAAGACTATGTCTGGGAGAGAGAGAGCATTGAGCTTCCAGTGCGTCAATGCGGAAGAGCTCGAACGGAGGTCCAAGGGTGGATGCTGGATCCAAGGGCATGCACACCGCTATGGTGGAAGGGCTGTCCAGTTATACTGTGGAACATACCCAGGTGCATCTTCTGCCCCAAAATGAGGACTTAAAGGATATTTTCAGGGTGGGATGAAGGATTGGGGAGCTGTCTCCCAGGGCAATACAATGAACTGGGAAGGTTGGATAAGATTTGGGAGCAGTGGAGAAATAGCTCTCAGCAGACTGTCAGGAACAGCACACTGCCAGATTGTCAGTGATCTTTTCCTCAACCATCATGTTCTCCTGGATCCCCATCAATCACCCTCCTTTGGTTAATGCAGAAGGTAACAATCATATTAGTGATGCCCAGGGCTTTTTTTCTGGGAAAAGAGGTGGTGGAACTCAGGACTGCACAATGATCTCATTTTGGGTCAGCTGGAACAAGAGGGGAGTTTTTTAAAGTTTAAATTGCCCTTAGCAAAAATGGTCACATGGCTGGTGGCCCCGCCCCCTGATCTCCAGACAGAGGGGAGTTTAGATTGCCCTCTGTGCCGACGAGTGGAATGGAGTCCAATCTAACCCCCCCTCTGTCTAGAGATCAGAGGATGGGGCCACCCACCATATGACCATTTTCAAGAGGTGCCAGAACTCTGTTCCACTGCGTTCCAGCTGAAAAAAAGCCCTGGTGATGCCTGACTGAAGCTCTGAAGCTAATTAGCCATTGTCAAAAGTTCAACCAAGTTGTCATGATGTGTGTGTTTGGGGGTGGGGGCAGGGGCGGGAGACACTTGCCTCCAACCCATTGACAGTGAAAAATTCACAATAGTGCTTGAAAAAGTGATGCGGTGGCTCAGGATTAATGTGGATCTATGGCAATTTATTTATTATTTATTTTATTTTATTAGATTTTTATCCCACCGTCCCCGCGAATGGGCTCAGGGTGGCTAACATCACCAAAACATCAATAGATACAGTCTTAAAAACTCATAAAAATATAAACGTTATCACCGATCACAGTTATTCAATTCCAGCCATCATTTAAACACATAGGCCACTACAAAAGGCATAAACCTAAATTCTGCAGAGTCGGCTGTGGAATGGTACCGGAGCAGAATGGAAAACAGGGCATGGCAGTCAGGAAAAAAAGATGGAAAAGGGGGATGGACGCTGATCCTCAACCAAATTCCCAGCAGAACATTATCATCTTACAGGCCATGTGGTATTGTAACAGATCCCACGGGGCCCAAATCTCCAACGGGAGTGAGTTCCAGGCTGGAGACAGAGCCGAGAAGGACTTGGTCGAGGACAAGTGAACATCCCTTGGGTCGGAGACCACCAGTAATTGCTTATCTACAAGGCCCTGCAGGGGACATAATGGGAGAGGCGGTCCTGTAGGTTTGCATGTTGTACTGGATTTATTATTTATATGAAACACTGTACCCCACCTTAATCCTAACTTCAAGACATTAATGCAACTACAATAAAAGGACAAACTCACACAGCCCTTCAGTTCATGTTGGCTCACAATGCCTCACCTTTTCTATGACCTTGAAGAGAAAGGAAAGGAAAATGTTGGCAGAATTATTAAGATGAGCTATGCGGTGTGCTCATCAAAGCTGTCCGCTAGCAAGGGTGGCTCAGGTAACCCCGGAACATCATTAGGGGCCACCTGGGAATATGTGATTTTCTGTGGTGCTGAGATTCCACCAAAAGAAACAACCTTGTCTTTGACCCAGCAGGAACCACAGTTTGTGTTGTCTGAGTGCCGGTCGAGGCGCATCACTTTGCATTGTCTCGCCACAGCAAAGCCAAAGAGTGCCTTCCCTCTCTCAGTTTGGCTTTGTCAGCTTTTCAGCCTTTGAGAACGACATTAGGAAGATTAGTCCAAGCGGCCTGTGCATCACCCGTTCATAAAAACACAAACCGGCTTCTTAATAATTCATTGAGTGATTCATAACACACAGTAAAAGGGGAAGGGACTCCAGTAAACGGCTGGGCTTTCCCAGCATTAGCGCCAGTATCCTAATGCCGAGAGTCATGAATAATGATCAAACAAACTGTACTGTAAATAATGCATCACTTAGAGGTCATATATTTAAAAACAGAACCCTTGGACGCAGACCTTCCCGACAGCCGAAAGGTTTTAAAAGCCTCGTTCGGTGCCAGCAAAGCTCAATTTTAGTTCATATTAAAAACTCTCCTTATTGTTTTTTTCTCTTCGACCATTAAAATGGAGGGAGGGGGGAATAAAAACATGATGAGTAGTAACTATATATATATATCTTAAAGGTCAGCAAAGACCCTGAAGATCCATCATTAGAGGTCTGCAATTTCGGTTTTCCAGATGAAATCTGGCCCCTTCGGTGATACTGTGCAGTTGCCAATCTAAGAGCAAAAGCTAAGTGCCAGGTTCAGCAATCAGCGGATTCTTTGAACCTAGGCACCTAGGGAGGGCAGGAAAGGTTACATCAGTGCTTAGTTCTTGTGGCCCCTTCTTACATGCCCAGGGTAATGCCAGTCGCAACCTTGGGGCCAGGAAGCAATTTCCCCCAAGCCAGTTCGGCTAGGGATCCTGATGGTGTTTTGACATCTTCTTGGCACGGAACAAGGGTCACTGGGTGTGTGTGGGGGGGAGGGGGGAGAGGTAGTTGTGAATTTCCTGAATTGCGCAGGGGGTTGGACTAGATGGCCCTGGAGGCCCCTTCCAACCCTATGATTCTAGATTCTCCACTTGGGTAACCAAAATGCAAAGCATGCCTTCTGGATGGGCGATAGACTTCTGGGTAGCAGTGTGTATGAACTAGATCTTGAGATATTGGTGGATGAGAAGCTAAATGTGAGCAGTCAGTGTGATGCAGCAGCAAAAGAGGCAAATGCAACCTTGGAGTGTATCAGCGAAGTCATAACATCCAAATCACAGGATTGCATTGGACAGGCTCCACCTGGAGTATTGCGTGCAGATCTAGAAGCCTCATTTCAAAAAGCATGTGAAAAAATTGGAGAGGGTGCAGAGGAGAGAAACCAGGATGATCAGGGGATTGGAGACCAAGTCCTACGAGGACAGACTGCGGGACCTGGGAACGCTCAGTTTGGAGAAGGAAGGTTGATGGCAGACATGACTGCTTTCTTGAAGTATTTTAAAGACTGTCACTTAGAGGAGGGAAGGGAGCTGTTACTGTTGGCAGCAGAGAATAGGGCTCAAAACAATGGATTTAAACTAGAGATGGGCACGAACAGAAAAAAAAAACCCGAACATGATGTTCGTTGTTTGTTGCAGTCCACGAACAGGGACTCACGAACAACTACGAACATGGCCCTGGAGCTGAGCCAGATTGGTGTAATAGTTAAGAGCAGCAGGACTCTAATCTGGAGAGCCAGGTTTGATTCCCCACTCCTCCACTTGAAGCCAGCTGGGGGACCTTGGGTCAGTCACAGCTCTCTCAGAGCTCTCTCAGCCCCATCCACCTCACAGGGTGGTTGTCGTGAGGATAACAATGACATACTTAAATCACTCTGAGGGGGTGTGTTAACTTGTCCTGAAGGGAGGAATATAAATTGAATGTTATTATTATTTATTATTATTAAAAGCCACAGGAGATTATTACCCCCATTTTATTCTCACAACAACCCTTACTTTAGAGGCAGGTTGGTCTGAGAGATGGAGAATAACACACAGTGCCATACTAAATTCCATCTCCAAATGCCTAAGCCTTTCACAAGCAGAGCTGCGCGGCATCAGCGATACCTTTCCTGCCCCCCCTTCCTGCAGCAGTCATTGCTGCCCTGGGATGTTGTGCCCCCATGGACCTCTAGAACAGCACAAGGATTAAAGTAAGGGATGCGGTGAGAGAGGGGTAATCAGTGAAAATCACCCTTGCCTTCTTCCATAAACTTACTGAGAGCAGAAGGTGAGAATCCAAGAGTGGTGATTGAACCCTGTGCTGGAGTAACTCATCACTGGATGGCATGTTCCATCATGCTCCTGAGAATAAACGAGCTGCAGCGTTCTGCACCAACTGAAATCTTCAAGTTAACTGTGAGGGGTGACCAATAACAACAAAAAACAACAATAAAAACAACAGCAGCAGCAACAACAACAACATTTGATTTATATACTGCAGTTCAGGACAACTTAACACGCACTCAGAGTGGTTTATAAAGTGTGTTATTATTAAGACAATCACCCTGTGAGGTGGGAGGGGCTGAGAAAGCTCTGAGAGAGCTGTGACTGACCCAAGGTCACCCAGCTGGCTTCAAGCGGAGGAGTGGGGAATCAAACCTGGCTCTCCAGATTAGAGCCCTGCTGCTCTTAACCGCTACAGCAAACTGTGCATTACAATAGTCTAGTCTCGATGTAACTGCCATGGATCCAGGTGGCCAGATCAGTCATGTCAAGATAAGAGGTCATCTTCCACATATCAAAGTGCCTTATACTGAATCAGACCATGGGTCCATCAAGGTCAATATTGTCTACTTAGGCAACAGCTCTCCAGGGTCTCAGGTGGAGGTCTTCCACATCACCTATAGCCTGGTCCTTTTTAACTGGAATCGCTGGGGGCCGAAACTGGGATCATCTGCGTGCAAAGAAGAGGCTCTTCCTCTGAGCCACAGCCCCTCTACCTGAAGTCTACCATGGGGCAGTCTATTCCTCCATCTCATCCCTGCCTCATTCTCCTTCCCCATGTAAATAAATAAAACCTGAATTAATGCTCCTCGACCCACTAGCAAAAACCTGCATGGAAATAGTGCAGAATACTGAAGTCCGATCATACCAATAGACTCTCTGCCCATTATTACGGGCTCCTTAACAACTCTTTGACAGCCCATTGACTTGAATGGATTTAGAAGGGTGTAACTGTCCTTAGGACCACATTGCCAGTAACTTAATGAGGATGACGTGATCGCTTGGGCGACTCTGCCTTCCCATTCTTTTTCTTCTACTGCCATCTATTGCACAAAATGGAAATAGCGCTTCAAGAAGAAACAGCTACTGCTTCAAAGGTTGCCGGCCGCTGAATAACAGTTACGAGATAACATAATGCAGCTTGGGTCTTGTAACTGCCGCATTAAAAAAAAAAAAGCTACCTTCTCCCATCTGCAATGCAGAAGAAAGGAGCAGTACCAATTCAGGTCATGATGCACATGTCCTGTGGGAATTGTAGGCACTCAAAGACGGTGATCAAATATCCTCAGCCACTTGGGAGGATCTGAATATAGTCACCAAAGCTCTTATTAACTGAGCTAGAATCACCAAAGCAATACTAAAGCTGGATGCTAGATTGCTTTTCTTAGACAGGTACACAGTCAAAGAGAATGAGAGAGAGAGAGAGGGTGGAGACATCAAGGCAGGAAAGAGAAATGGGTTGCCTTTGAACAGAGGTAGGTGGCAAATCACCCCTGGAGCTTCAAAAACAGTAGTAAAGAGGGCCCATCTAGGGTTATCAGTAGAGATGGGCATGAACCGCGAAAATGGCAATTTGTGGTTTGTCGCATTTCACGAACCATGAACTGGCATGAACTTGACCGGTTCACGAACCGGTTCATTTGGTTCATGAATGCATCATTTCCAGGGCAGCAGAAGGTCTGCAGAAAGCCTGTCCCCTCCCTTGCCTAGGAAATAGATTGATTGGTGCCAAGCTGTATGCAGTGATGAACCGAAAAATGAACCAAATGAACCGCTCTAAAAATCGTCATGGTTCATTGCGGTTTGGCAGAAATGCCCTCCGATGAACTGCCCGTTTGCGAACCATGAACCGGCCCAGTTCGTGATGAACTTTCGTTCGTATTTTGGTTCGTGCCTACCTCTAGTTACAAGTCGCCTGTTTGGTGTGGGGGAATCCCCTGTTCCCACCCTCCGCCCCCCCCATCATCGCTTACCTGGCCAGTGGGAAAAAAGGTGGGGGAACGCCTCCCAGGGCATGGTCCCCGACAGTGTGGCATGCTCCAGTGTTCTGCAATGGGCTGAATTGGGCCCCAAATGGGCTGAATTGGGCCCGTTTGGGGCCTAAATTGGCCCACTATGAAGTGCAGGAGCTCTCTAGGACCCTCCCACCGGTAAGGTAAGGGGACCTGGCAACTCTAGTCCCGTGAGAAGAATCAGGAGGGCCAGGCACCCCTGGCTCCCTATACTTTGACCAACAATGGAGTCTGGTTCAGGCTTCTCTTTCCTTCCCTGTTATGATTTTTTAAGCCTAGAGTTGCCTAGAGAAATAGTATCCTATTTGCTATAGCAGAGACTTGGTGGTGGTGGAAAGTGCCCTCGAGTCATAGCTGACTTATAGCGACCCCTATTGCAGAGTCCTGATTTCTAGGATCCCCACCCCCCATTTCAGGGCAAGCAGCATTTGGGGGAGATCCATGGACTGCAGAGAGAGGTGGGAAGTCAGGAAAGTCCTGTTCCTCATTAGCAGAAAAATGGAGTCTGGGTCCAACTCCTTAGTAATCCCTCCTAGAAATGGAGGGATTGGGCCCCATTGGGTGAGCTCACCTGAGCACTGGGGTCAGTAAACCGAACTAGCGGTCAAAACCCTTGCATATAGCCCAGATTCTTTCAAGCATGATTCAGTTTGTAATGCTTTGAGCCTCATAAAACTTCTTATGCTTGGAGCATCCTGGAACCATGTTCCCTGGAGTGTCCCAAGTTCCCCATACATTGTTCGTCTGTAGCATCTGTGGAAGGAGAGAAGAAGGAAGGAGGCAGCTTTCAGCTTCTTTACCTCCTGATGCCATTGTCTGCCTCTGGAGTGATGGTTCAATGGTAGAACATTTGCTTTGCATGCAGAAGGTCCGAGGGTTCAGTCCTTGGCAATTCCAGTTAAAAAGAAGGATGATGTGAAAGATCTCCACCTGAGACTCCGAAAACCTGTTGCCAGTCTGTCAGTTCTAGGGATGGCAGTCCATGACAGATAGACCCCCAGACCCCTCACAGCAAGCACTCCAGATTCAGAGATCCATTAAGTTCATGGGTACATCCATAGATGGGAAAGGTTGGCAGGAATAAGTATACAAGCAAAGGCACTGTTGATATAAGGAGCACTATTCCCCCCTCACCTTGAGCAGTTAGCATTTAGGCGCGAAAATCCTAAATAGTTCCATGAGAACACAATAGCTTAGTCTGGACAGAGAAAGGCAGAAGATTACAAGGAATCAAAACTCCCTCTTTCCCCTTTGAAGAGTTACAGTACAGCTGCAAGGTCACTGAGCATACTTTCAGTTGCTCGTTCTGGGAGTAAGGCACTTTCATTTTCAAGCAGGTCAACATTGGTACTTGATTATGTGACTACAGTACAAAGCACAATCATATGAACAAAACATAATCATGTGAGCAATGCACGAAATTGATATATTAGAGCAGAGAAACATAAATGGCATCGATGGGTTCAGACATGACAGTCACAGTAGAAAGAATGCTGACAGGAGTGGGTCGTAGGGACTATGTCACTCCAGACTTGATCCATCTACACTGGCTCCTAATTTGCTTTTTGGCCCAATTCAAGGTGCTGGTGTTGACCTTTAAAACCCTTTATGGACCCTAGGTAGGTATAGAGTGCCCTCAAGTCAGAGCTGAATTATGGAGGCCCCTCGTGGGGTTTTCATGGCAAGAGACTAATAGACGTTGTTTGCCATTGCCTGCAACCCTGGTCTTCATTGGAGGTTTCCCATCCAATTACTAACCAAGGCCGACCCTGCTTAGCTTCTGAGATCTGACAAAATTGGGCTCACTTGGGCTATACAGGTCAGGGCATATTAGGGTTGTACACAAAGATAATTTTTGTTACAGTTTTGAATCTGGAGTTTCTGAACAAATGCTATTCCTTCATTGGTTTGATTTGGGTCCGTCTTTGCTGGTTTGGATCTAATATTTTTGTTTGTTCATTTGTTTATTTGTTTGTTATCATGCACTTTGGCCTCATTGCGAATGCATGCACAGACATACACACTACATGGGCTGTGGTGGTGAAGAGTGCCCTCAAGTCATAGCCGACTTACAGTGACCCCTGGTGGGGTTTTCATGGCAAGAGACTAGCAGCGGTGGTTTGCTATTGCCTGCCTCTGCAGCCCTGGTCTTCGTTGGAGGTCTCCCATCCAATTAATAACTACAGCCTGCTTAGCTTCTGAGATCTGACGAGATCAGGTTCACCTACAGAGCAATAAAATGGAATAAAACAATTCACTGCACCATTTTTGCCCCCACCCTCTATTTATCTGCTATATGGCTTGGGGCCAGCATACCTTATGGGCCGCTTTCTCCTGTATGAGCCTACCTGTCCCATCCAGGCATTTTTGGAGGTCCCGTTTTGGGTGTTCCCACAAAATGAGGTTGACTGGCAACATGAGAAAGATATTTTTCGATCATGGCACCAAAACTTTGGAATTCTATCCACAAGGAGCTTCATCTGTCTCGCTCTTGTCATTGTCTTCCACCGATGGTGCAAGACTTTTTGTTTTGTTGGCATATCTCCAATATCTCCTATTAGCCCTCTCCATTTCTTGTGCTGGGTTTTTATATTAATATGTTTTGATCAAATGGTTTAAGTATTTTAAATGCTGTTTTGATGTTTGAAATCATAAAATTATAGAATCATAGAGTTGGAAGGGACCCCCTAGGGTCATCTTGTCCAACCCCCTGCACAATGCAGGAAATTCACAAATACCTCCCTCTCATACACCCCAGTGACCCTTGCTCCATGCCTGGAAGACGGCAAAACCCTGTCAGGATCCCTAGCTAAACAGGCCTGGGGAAAATCATTTTCTTATTCCAAAGTGGAGACTGGAATTACCCTGGGCGTGTAAGAAGGGGCCACAAGGACTAAACACTGATGTAACCCTTCCTGCCCTCCCTCTCATGATCTGCCTTGGTGCCCAGAAACAGCATTGGTGTGAGATGGTCATCTGTGTGTGATGTGCCATCAAGTCGCCTCTGACTTATGGTGACCCTCATTAACAGACTTGCTCAGATCCTGCAAACTGGAGGACATGGCTTCTTTTATTGAATCAAGCCATCTCGTTGTAGGCCTTCCTCTTTACCTACTGGTTTTTACTTTTCCTAGCATTATTGACTTTTCCAGAGAATCTTGTCTTCTCACAATGTGACCAAAGTACGTTAGCCTCAGTTTTGTCATTTTAAGCTTCTAGGGAGAATTCAGGCTTGATTTGATCTAGTACCCACTTATTTCTGGCTGTCCATGGTACCTGCAAAACTCTCCTCCAGCACCACATTTCAAATGTATAAGTTTTCTTCTTGTCAGCTTTTTTCACCATCCAGCTTTCACATCCATGCATTGTAATGGGGAATACCATAGTTTGGATTATCTTGATTTTCGTTCCCAGAGAGACATCTTTATCTTTAAGGATCTTCTCTAGCTCCTTCACAGCTGCTCTTCCAAGTCTCAATCTTCTTCTGATTTCTTCATTGTAGTCTCTTTTTTGGTTGATGATTGAGCTAAGGAATAGAAAACCTTGAACCATTTCAATTTCATTCCCAGAGAGATATCTTTATGGATCTTCTCTAGCTCCCTCACAGCTGCTCTTCCAAATCTCAATCTTCTTCTGATTTCTTCATTGCAGTCTCTTTTTCTAGCCTCTGCTTTAAAACCGCCAAAGAAGGAGAGCCCACCACCTCCCAAGGAAGCCCGTTCCACTGAGGGACTGCTTTATTGGTCAGGGAGTTCTCCCTAATGTTTATCCGAAAACTCTTTTGATTCAATTTCAGCCCATTGGTTCTGGTCCGACCTTCTGGGGCAAAGGAAAACATGTCTTTAATGTTTTGCTGCTTGCTGCCCTGGGGACTGTATTTGGGTGGAAAGGCAGCATAGAAATGTCTAAAATAAGACCTACAAAGGTGCTTTAAAAAAAACCCATAGTGAAATCATCTCGGTATCATTACATCAACAAGTAAAATGAATTCTGTACTCAAAATCTCCTTCTCTCCTTCTGGCTTTGGAGATTTCAACTAGCGTGACTGGCTGATTTTCAAACGGAGCCAGGAACGTAATTAAAAGCCCCAAATTGAATTCTCTGTTCATTTCTGCATTTTGTGCTCTTTTTTTGTGCTTCTGCAAGAAAGAAAGAAAGAAAGAAAGAAAGAAAGAAAGAAAGAAAGAAAGAAAGAAAGAAAGAAAGAAAGAAAGAAAGAAAGAAAGAAAGAAAGAAAGAAAGAAAGAAAGAAAGAAACTGACGCACACAGAATGTGGCCTTCAATAGATGTTAGCCTGGTTTACATGGTCTGGTTAAGAAGCTACAGATAGACTTTAACTGTCTTTCAGTTTAGGAAAGAGACAAAAGGAAGGTGCAGAAGAACCCCATTCAGGCCAGTAGTTTTCAGTATAATGAGATAATCCCGAGCTTTTGAGAGCATATGGAATGGATTTATTTTTAATGAAGACTCACTATAGCAGAAGCACAGAGAAGCAAGCAGCAGCTGGGGATGATTTAATATTTCTGTCAAAGCCTAAAAGTTCCTTTCCTTGAACCTACAGAATGGAAAGATCTCACATACTGGAGAGGCAGGCTGAAAGAAGAAGTCTGCCCAGCATCAATTCTTCTTAGCTGATATTAAAATTGGAGGTTAAAACCGTCCAAATAATAGTGCCTTTGCTTGGAATCCTTGGGAAGATTAGACCCGTCTGGCACACCAAGCTGGAGGGACCTGATCTCATTTTAATAGAAAATTCTTCCAAATCACACCCCGGTATTCTGTAGAAGTACAGGATTGCACCACGTTAACCAAACTGCATTATTTTGCCTCACAGAGGACAGAGTTATGTTCTTCTTCTCAGCTAATTTGGAATTTAATTTAAGAATCAGAGTATAGCAGAGTAATTTAAGAATCAGAATATAGTTTGGTGTAGTGGTTAAGAGTGGCAGGACTCTAATCTGGAGAGCCAGGTTTGATTCCCCATTCCTCCACTTGAAACTAGTTGGGTGACCTTGGGTCTGACACAGCTCTCTCAGAGCTCTCTCAGCCCCACCCACCTCACAGGGTTTGTTGTGGGAATAATAACAACATCCCTTGTAAACCACTCTGAGTGTAGCATTAAGTTGTCCTGTTTGTGTAAAATAATAGTTCCGTATTAAGAACATAATGTATCATATAGTGGGGAGGGGGCCATAAGTTTTTCCACTCAATCTCCCCTTGCTTAATATAGCCCCTGTCTTTTGGCCATGCAGGGCTCAACACAACTTTTTTGGCTAGTCCTCCCTTTTTCATCAGCAGACAAGCTCCTTCAACCCACCCTACCGTGTGTTCTTCCCACAATGGAATACCAAATAGATTCATCTCTTGTCCTTCGTTTATCAATTTGCATTATAGATTCATCTCTCTGGAATCTGATCCTCAGCCATCTTCAGAAGCCAGCATTCGAAATCATGCTTTCAGTGCTAAGAGCCCTGTGACATTGAAAGAGAGTTCTCAATGCATTTGTATTGATATCTTTTAAATTTTTTGTTCTTATTTCACCAGACTGCTGCAGAAGATGACTGACTCCTCAAATAGGTTGCTTTCGATTTCTGCATGTTGCAAATGAGGGTGAGCTAGACTTTCATGGAAGGCAGCTCCAGAACGTTCCTATTCCTAGCTGCTCTCTTGTTGCGATCCCATGCCATTTTAGACTGGAGAGGTGAAATTGACAGAACCTTCAGGGAGGCAAAAATGAAATTAACAAACCCTCTGAGGAGTGATCTCTGTGTCTCTATCTTTTTAAACTATGCTTCCTGGCTAACATTGCATCTTCCAACACTTTCATCAAAGAAAGCTAAGGCTGGTAGAGGCAGAAAAGTTGCCATCCTAAGGTTCTCTAGCTACCATTAGCTCAGGAACTGCATACCAAGGAGGGGCTTGCCCGGGACACGGAAACCACAGGAAACAGGAAAGCCTCCCAGAAACCAAACCAATCACTGTCAATACATACATCTCAATTCATCCATATAATTAAAGTGCTAAAGTGCTCAAAGTGAACGATGGTGGGAACCGCCCAAATTTCATGCATTCATTCAATAAATACCATAAATATGTCAATAAATAATGCAACAATATAAATACATGCAAAAGGCAGCAATACAATATTTCTCCATCAAGATACAATAAAGAAGTCTTCCAGATCAACTTTTGAAGGCTTCTTCTGCAATAGCATCAAGAAGACAACGGTTTACACTTAAAACATACTGAATGGTTACTTAACTACAATCTCTGGACTCTATGGGCCAAACTACATGAGACGAATGGCACGCAAATGACACGCAAGTGGACTAACATGTTTCTCCCCGTTGCTTTCCTGTACACTCGCCAGCACGGCCAGACTGCAATTGATCCTGTGCCCATGCTGGCATAGGTTTCTTCTGCAGTCCTCCAAGACATAGGAATGGTATCCCACCACGCACCACCAGTTTGTGCATGCTTAAACCATCCTCTGTAACTGTCCCCTGTCCCCTATTGCCTTTCTGTGTGGGAGGAAGGAAGCAGAAGAAAAACAGAATTGCCACCCTGCAACTGGCAACTCAATGATATGGTCCACAAACATGTAAACCACTTTTTTGCTGACACGTGCACAGAGCAGAGCCATGGACATGAGTTCACCGGGGGTAAAAGAGACACAGGAAGGTAAGGAAAAATAACGAATCTGGCCTCTCACATAGACTCAAGTAATTTGTCTCGTCTAGTTCAGCTCTATATTTATTGAGGTTCCAAGTAGTGGTTTAATTATCATATTGTTTTACACTTACCAGTTAGTCTGGAAAACATCCGTATGGCAGTGACTGCTTTGGTTCCTGGGAGGCTTTCCTGTTTCCTGTAGAAGACCCAAAGAAAGTGGGATGAAAAAAGCAGAACTGGAAAAGCCCATCCCCCTTAATGCAGGTTCCCCTAGTGGCACCTTCGAGACGAACAAGATTTTCAGATTTTCATAGTGTAAGTTGTTGATAGTCAGAGCTCCCTTCTTCAGACACAAGTAGGAACGGAGATACCTGAGCTTTTATTTCCCAGGAAAAGGGGAAGGGGGGTCGAGTGTTACAAGGGAAGTCCTCATGATGTAACAGTATGATGCAGCTGGATGGATGGGAAAGGTGTAGGAAAGGAAGACGCCAGGATATAGGTACAATGCAACCTTATGAAGGCAGAAATTAGCATCTGTAGTGAGTTAAGAATCCTAAGTCTTTATTTAGCCTCCGGGAGCCCATTGTTCTGAATGTGTGAATAAGCTCCATTTCTGCAGTAGCTAGCTTCTCCTCACTTCCACACAGAATGGTATTCTGAGGGCCAAGCTACACATGACGAATGACACTTGAACGGCAAGTGGATTGAGTGGAGGGCAAGTGAACAGGGAGAAATACACTTGCCGTTCAAGTGTCATTCGTCATGTGTAGCTTGGCCCTGAGAGGAGCTCTTTCTCCATCACTGTCTCCCATGCTGAACAGCTCTAGGGTTCAAACAGTGAGGTCTCAACTCCCTCAATCTGGTCACCCGTGATCTGCTGGCTTTGGCCACTTCCCTCCATCAAGAAATGCCTCAGGGGGCTTACCAAAATCAAGCAAAACACAACACTGTGCTAGGCTGCCCAATCACCGCCTAGCTAGTCCTAACAACAGGCCTATTTATAAAGCTAACAGAAACGGGAGAGTCCTGACAGAGTAAGTTAACACAAGAATTCAGGACCACCTAACGACACCCACTTCAAAAGTGAACACTCATATATTCAATACAATTATTCAATACAATTACAATTTGCCAGATCACATGCAATTCGTACAATATTCAAAATCCATTCACAATGCAAAGTTATATTAATCCATACAGTCTTTGTGACAAGACCCAAAAGTGCTCAGTGCTGGTGTAACAAATAGTCCATAACCACAGCTATACAGCTAAATACATGAATCCATAAACAGAATAACTCAGTCCAATGCAATTCAATGCAACAATATAGCTGGCCAGGAAGGCCCTGTAGGTCATAAATCATGTAGAATTATCCATCTGATGGGAAACCGGTGCAGAGTCCCGTTTCTGGAATCCCTTTCTCAAAGATGGTATATGTGCACTTTGAGCTAAATATGAGCAGTCATTATGATGCAGTGGCAAAACAGACAAACTCAGTCTTGGGTTGCATCAAAATCGCAGGAGGTCATAGCCCCTCTCTATACTGCCTTGGTCAGGCCACACCTGGAGTATTGTGTGCAGTTCTGGAGGCCTCACTTCAAAAAGGATGTGGCCAAAATCGAGAGGGTGCAGAGGAGAGCGAAGAGGATGATCAGGGGTCTGGAGACTGAGCCCTACGAGGAAAGGCTGAGGGCCTTGGGAATGTTAAGTTTGGAGAAGAGGAGGTTGAGGGGGGGGGGCATGATTGCTCTCTTTAAATATTTGAAAGGCTGTCATTTGGAGGAGGGCAAGGAGCTGTTCCAGTTGGCAGCAGAGGGTAGGACCCGAAGCAATGGGCTTAAATTACATGCACAAAGGTACCGGCTGGATACTAGGAAGAACTTTTTCACGGTCAGAGTAGTTCAAAAGTGGAATCAGCTGTCTAGTGAGGTGGTGAGCTCCCCTTTACTGGCAGTTTTCAAGAAGAGGCTGGATGAATATTTGTCAGAGATGCTTTAGGCTGATCCTGCACTGGGCAGGGGGTTGGACTAGATCAGGGGTGGCCAAACCTGCTTAATGGAAGAGCCACATAGAATAAACGTCAGATGTTTGAGAGCCGCAAGACGATGCATTGAAGTGACTTCAGATGGGGAGGTGGGTTTGGGGGGAGTGTCCTGAAAGTGACATCACAGAAAGGGGTGCGGTTTTGGTGCTGTATGCTCGAAGTGACATCAACGGAAGTGGTGGAGCTTGGGAAGAGCCATCACCTGGCCTTTGACTTGGAAGTGACATCTCAAAAGTCACGTCACATCCTTGCTAGGCTTCACCCCCAAAGTCCCCAGATATTTTCTGAGTCAGACCTGGCAACCCCAACATTTTTATTGAAAATATGAAAGCCATGGAAAGAAAGAAGGAAGGAAGGAAGGAAGGAAGGGAAAAAGGAAAAGGGAGGGAAAGACATGGGAAAAAAGGAGGAAAGGGAGGGAGGGAAATAAACTCGACTAAAATAAAATGTGTGGCCATGGCAATACTCAGAGACCTCCAGGAGCCACACAATATGTCTAGAAGAGCCACATGTGGCTCCCGAGCCACAGTTTGGCCACCCCTGGACTAGATGGTCTGTATGGCCCCTTCCAACTCTATGATTCTATGATTCTAAGCAAAAAAATAAAATCAAGAACTGGACATAATAATTACGGGTGTGTAATCTGAGTCTAGGAACCAGGTTAAAAAGCTGCATTTTTGCCAGTCTGGATAAATCTGTCGTTCCTGGATCAAAGTAGAGAATCCTGGATTGAAATCTGAGATGAGGACAATTAGGGAAAACACACTCCTTGGCTGTATTGTCTAAATTGCTCTTGCTACATTATCTTATCCTTTACCTCCCTCTAGTGGATTTCTTTGGTTATAGAAAAACAAGAAAATCCTGCCACATTTATTCACGTTGACTGCACTTTTACGGCGTTAATGTGAGCTATTGTTGGTAGCCGCTGATTCCGCACACGTTGGATAATGCACATTCAATGCATTTTATCAATCGTTTGAGGTGGATTTTTTGTTGCGCACATGAAAAAATCCGTTCCAAATGATCTATAAAGAGGATTGGAAGTGCATTATCCAATGTGTGCAGAATCAGCCGGGATTCCACCAGGTCATTCAATAGACACTGGTCCATTTCTCCAGCTCAAGGAGACCCATGTAAGGGACTGTTCCATCAGTGGACGATGTTATTGTGCAAGCAGGACACACCTTGTGATGCTAGCAGAGCCTCCGGAAAGTATCCAACCCATTATAGAAACATTAAAAGAAGAGAGAAATAATGTTTTTTTTAATTTATAGAGGGATGTAGAGTCGCTGGTGGACCATTCCATATTTTAATGTTGTTTGAAGTTCCATCCTTAAGCAGATGGATTTATTTCGTAGGCAGTATTGTGTCTTTCTTTCCCTCTTACTTGCACTAATTAAACGTAGCATATTTATTTTAAACATTGCTTTCCAACTGGATTTCTGTAGCTTAAGGTGTGCATATTTTTCCCCATAAAGTTCTTTTTGAACAGCAGTGACATTGCCAAAGTTCATAATTCCTTGATTGCATGGAGATAGATCAAGATGCATAGCCATGTTAGTCTGTCTGTAGCAGTATAAAACAGCAAGAATCCAGCAGCACCTATAAGACCAACAAAATTTGTGGTAGGGTAGGAGCTTTCATGAGTCACAGCTCCCTTCTTCAGAACACCTTCTGGCCTCTGTGCTGCTGGAAGGTTGCTTATCTCAGAGTGATGGGGAAGAAGGCCATGGGTGAAGACTCACTCATTGGGCCCACGTCTATATCTATCAATGCCACAGCTGGTTTCCAAGTCACGTGGACTCTGCAGCACCACCATCACCACAGGAGCTGAATGGCTTAGCTTGCTCCTGGCCACAAATGGGCCTCCAAGGTAGTGGTCTACCTAAAACTTTCCCAGAAAGTTAAAGGGACAATGAACACAGGCGATAACGTAATCCTGGTGGTTGGTAACCCTCGAGAACTTTGGAGGGTGGGGCTACGTGCCACATGGCATTATGTGACATCGCACAGCACTTTGGCATCACTGCCATTTGCATAACTGGAGTTAACGTCTTGTGTTGTTGCAATGCTCTAGCAACCCCCAAATATCTATGGTAAAACCATAGTGATCGTGGTGAAACCTTAAAAATTTTGGAGATTCCTAGAGTGTCACAGCAACTCATGACTAGAGATGGGCACGGACAGGAAAAAGAAATGAACATGATTTTCATTGTTTGTTGCCATCCATGAACAGGGACTCACGAACTACCACGAACATGGCCCTGTTCACGAACATGTTCGTGGTTGGCTGTTCGTGGTGACCAGCAGGCTCTTCTCCAGCCATCATCCAAGTCAAGATCTCTACCATACGACTCCCAGAAACCTGACCTGAGCAGGCACCAGGAAAGGTACCAATAATAAATAATAGCTTGGCCCAGAGCCTGGCAGCAGCCCTGGAACTTGAAGGGGTAGATCAGTATCCCACCATACACAAAGAAAATTCAAGCTCCAATGCACTCTATCAAAATGCCAACAGCAGCTGTCTGTCCACTCTCTGCAACAACCACCTGTTTGTTTAGAATGGGGCCTCACTAACAGCTTGTTCGCGAACAGCAGATTGGGCTGTTCGTGGCTTTTTTTATTCGTATTGCTGTTCGTGCCCACCTCTACTCATGACATCACTTTTAGTTGCATTGTGGCACTGCCATGATGGTACTTTTACCCCTATTTTCTCCTGTTGCTGCACCAACAGCTAGGTTCTACCTAGCAACTAGCAGGGAGCCCTTGTTGATGATGTCACTTCCAGAAGTGACATCATCACATTGCCTGTCCACCGGAATGGCTCTGTTAATTTGAGCAAAAAAATCTATATTTTTCCCAAATACCAGCACTTCATCTGTCAATGTCATAACATCACTTCAGGGAGTACAAGAAGTGTACACTGTGTCATGGAATCATAAAATCAGAGTTGGAAGGTACCTCCAGGGTCATCTAGTCCAACCCCCTGCACAATGTAGGAAATTCACAACTACCTACCCCTCCAAATCCCCATTGACCCCTGCTCCATGCCCAGAAGATGGCAGGACACTGTCAGGATCCCTAGCCAAACTGGCATGGAGAAAATTGTGTCACCAGTGATGCCATAATGTTGCCCAAAAGAGCCCTTGTTGACTCAGTAAGTGTATGCTCTGGTATATCTTAGGAAGGATCTTCAGTCTGGTTAAGGAGTGAATGGAGTTTATTCAGGAACTACAATTTTGACAGAAAGCGGAGACAAACAGAATAGATACTAAATGCCTCACTAAACAAGGAGAGAGGGAACCAGGAAGTAGCCTAACAATACCCATCTGGAGTCATGCAAGAAGGACAGAAGAGAGGAGGAAAGAAGGATCCCATCCTGCTATCTATCTAAGAGCCAAGCTACAAGTGACGCCTGACACAGGTTGGACACTTGTCAGCTTCCCTCAAGTTTTGATGGGAAATGTAGGCATCCTGGTCTTGTAGCTGTAATGGAGAGCCAAGCTGTAAAACCAGGATGCCTACATTTCCCATCAAAACTTGAGGGAAGCTGACAAGTGTCCAACCTGTGTAAGGCGTCACTTGTAGCTTGGCTCTAACTGTCAGACCAGTTGCCCCCTGCAGGTATTCTGTGTCTTCTGCCTTCTCTGTACACAAGACTTTGCATTTCCAACAGGAAGTCCTTCTGTTTCCCTCAGTTTCCTTCCCTGCTGGTCATCTGAGTGGCGGTGGGGGGGGGTGCAGGCTGAGAGTGGATGATCCCTTGACACCAGTGGAGGGGGGCTAGCAAACCTAAGCAGTAGGCAGCTGAAGGTGGAGTTGTGGAGATCTTTTGCTAGAGGTTCCGCTATGATGACATTCAAGGCCAAAGTGCCTCAGGCCTACAATAATGCTTGATTCCTTCCTTGCCACCTTTTTTATTTAACTCACTGAGTTTCATTAAAGACTCCAGGATTTCTGTGAGGCCAAGACTTTTGCCTTGACTCTGCCCAGAAGTGTCTGGAGATAAGAGGAAGCCCAGGAAATATCCACAGGGACACAAGATTTGCTAAATGTATTTCTGTATTAAAATATTTACATGCTTCTTTCTTCACACGTAGTGAACCCAAGGTGGTTTACAGCATGAGGCAAAAACAGCCAGTTTCGAAACCTCAACAGTGTAAAAACATTAGCCCAAAAAGATGAAATGACTCCATACATTAATCTCAATTAAAAGTTCTTTTAAAGAGCACTGCTTTCAACAGGCATGAGAAAGCAGAAAGAGATGGTTGCTGCCAGGGGCTGCAATGGGAGCCTTTTCCACAATTCTGGGGCTACCATTGATGAAGCCTGAGACTGGCCAACCACAGAGCTCACTGTCTTATAGGGTGGGACACAGTGTGTAATTGGTGTAGAGAGAGACAGAGACAGATCTCCTTCAATGGATCCCAGAAACAGGCTGCCAATAAGCTAGCATTCAGGCCTGCCATACTGGCTGCAATCACTGGACCATCTAATTATGCAATGGCTCCTCTATCCGGTAGTGACTCTCCAAGCCTTAGGGTCACTCTACACGTTACTTCTTTTACGAGTTCTCCACGGATCCTACCTGTGCCCCGCACAGACACACATCACCTTGGGTTTTGCCTTTTATAAAAAAAAAAAAAAAACAACGTTGCACAAATGGGCTCAAGAAGCTGCTACCAGGGGAAGAAAAGTTCTGCCTTTCTCCTCCGCTTTATGCAAAACCAGTATGGAAGGGTGACATTTCCCCATTTCTGCTGCTCCACATGGAGGTATTGTGTGTGCAAGTGTGGCAGCAGATGGGAAAACTCTTCTCTCTCACACTGTTGACCCATCGTGGTGTCTAAGGTGGGTGATGTTGGAGACCAAAAGCAGCACGTACTTCCTGTGGGCCCTCTTTCTTCAGTCCTGCAGATGGCCTGCTGATTGATTTCTCTGCTCTGCTCCACATCCATTCCTTTGGAAGTTGGCAGAGGATCTCTTGTCTGGGCCAAAATAGATTCATTCATAGATTCACTCATTAATGGCCAACTAGATTTCCAGGGTAGCTGGTCTTTAATGTGCTACTGGACCAAATATTGCTCTTCTACTACAGACCAACATGGCTACCAACTTGAAACTTTTTTAGAAACTTCTTCAAGGAGCTCTTACCCTCAAAAGCTCATACCCTGGAAAGCTACTTGAAATCTCTAAGGTGCTACTGGACCTAAATCTTGCTCTTCCACTACAACATGGCTACCCATCTCTGAGATAGGTTAGGTTGAGAGAGAATTACTGGCTGAAGTCACCCATTGAGCTTCAGGGCAAGGTGGGAATATGTGCCTATACTCTTGAAAAATTCTGAAAAGAATCAAAATGGGTCCAGACTCCAGAGAAAAATCAAAATGGGTCCAGAGAAGAGGGTCAAATTCCAGAAACTGAATTAATGCATCTGGAGTGATTTTGAAATTCTCCTAAAAAGGTTTCCTTTGGCTCCTTGATGGCCTTAAACCAAGCGCAGACTCGCATCCATCATATTCTCCACTAGATGGTGCTATAGATCTGTTTCGGTGGTTGTGCATTGAACACAATTTGATCAGCAACTGTGTCGCTTTCTCTGGGAAGAGCTAGTGCTGCGTGTGAATGAGATGTTAAATCTTTTGTTATCTTCAAGAACAAAAGATTTCCCCAGTATGTCTCAAAAACCACGTTCAGTTCTTTATAAGATTAATCAGCATGTTAACATGGCATCCTAGTGTTACATCCCTCTCCGAATCCTTACTAAATACGAGTCAGTTTTCAAAGTTTCTCCTGGTTTGTTTAGGATCAAGAAGAGGGGGGGAAAAAAAACAAGTTTCAAACTCTCAGCTTGGGGGAATTATTCTACTCTCAGGTCTTTATCTGATCCCACCAAGTGCAGCAACAAACCAACAAAAATTGTATTTACTTACCTTGTATATATTAATCCGGTTCTTCCTCCAATGAGCTCAGGGCAATGTTGCAGTGTAGTGGCTAGACAGTTGGACTAGGATCTGGTTCGAATCCTCACTCCAGGTTTGAATCCCCACCCTGACACGGAAGCTTTCTGAGGGCCAAGCTACAAGTGACGAATGACACTTGAATGGTAAGTGGATTGAGTAGAGGGCAAGTGAACAGGGAGAAATACACTTGCCGTTCAAGTGTCATTCGTCACTTGTAGCTTGGCCCTGAGTGACACTGGGCCATGACGACATGCTCTCAGTCTAACCCAACTCACCGGGAAGTTGTAAAGATAAAATGAAAGGTAGGAGAAAGGTGTATGCTACTTGCGGTCCCCATTGGAGAGGAAGTTAGGGTATAAATGAAGTAAATGAGATAAAAATAAATAGTTCTCCTTTTGAAATTTTATCTTCACACCAACTCTGAGAGGAAGAAGAGCAAGATTCGAATCCAGTAACACCTTAATGGCCAACTAGATTTCCAGGGTAGATGGTCTTTAAGGTGCTACTGGACCCAAATCTTGCTCTTCTACTGCAGACCAACATGGCTATCAACCTGAAACTTCTCCAGATACTTCTTCATGGAGCTCTTACTCTCAAAAGCTCGTACTCTGGAAATCTACTTGGTCTCTAAGATGCTCCTGGACCTAAATCTTGCTACTGACCAAAATGGCTACCCACCTTTGAGATAGGTTAGGTTGAAAGAGAATGACTGGCTGAAGTCACCCATTGAGCTTCACGGCAGGGTGTGCCTGACTCTCCCAAATCCTGGTCTAATACTCTCACCACTATAGACAGACTCTATGGTGCAGACCTATGATATGACTTCTCTTATCTTGTCAGAAGGCCACTTCCTTAAGATACTATCCAATGATGTTCCGGCACTTTTCCTCCCCTTTTTTCAACTAAAATTTTTGTTCACCATCTTGAGGTCAACAGGACTTTAAACTCTTCACAATCCAAGCCATTCTAGTCCTAATTCCCATCCTAAACAACATATTTTTTTTAAAAAAGAATCCCCTCCTTCCTTAAGCCCCTTCCATCTACCAGCTTTTCTCTTGGCTAAAAAGCAGATGTATTATTTATTATAGTCAAGGACCAGCACAAAAGTAAGTGCATTACTGGAAACATTACATAGAAATCCGTTAGATGAATAATGTTAAAAGAAGCAAATACAGTCCATTAAATTACTACAGAGCTACAATAGACTGTAGCAGCTGCAGAAACCCTGGGCACTTTATCCGTGATCCAAAGATCATTGTTTGAGACAAGAGAGGAGAATAGGAGTAGGAAATCATGTCTAAGATAATAAAAAGGCCAAAGCCATAAGATATGCCTAACAGTTTCAACTTTCCCATTTGCACAAAGCCATATATATTTCTGATATGCTATACCACAATATCTCCCTTTGAGAAGTATAGAAAATAGGACAGTAAATTGGGCTAAAGTAAAAGCTTTCCTACATTTGGGAAATTGTAGATTGGCCAGATAATAAGAATTCTTGTCCATGAAGAGATGATTTTTTTGTGGCAACTTAAATGATGTTGTATAAGAGCCCCATGGTGCAGAACTGCAGTCCAAGCTCTGCTCACGACTTGTGTTCGATCCTGGCAGAAGGGGGTTCAGGTAGCCGGCTCAAGGTTGACTCAGCCTTCCATCCTTCTGAGTGTCAGATCTGTGGCTAAATAATAATTGTAATCCAGTCTACCTTCTGCAATCAGACAAGAATCCAAAAGAGATTTACTGAAAAAGCAATCAATATAGTCCACTGGCCCAGAAGCAATATCTGGGTTGGTACACGTGTATTGTTACGAATGACAGGCAAAGCATGAGGTACAAAGTATCAGATCCCAGCAGGCCCAACATCCCCCCATAGTTCTCAAAACAATCTCTTTGAAGCTGAGAAAGTGAAAGTTTCCCAAGGTTGGAAAAGCGATAGCCAAAACAATCCTCTTCTGTGAGATAGTTGCTTGGAACATCTTGGCACCTGTGAATAAAGCACTTAGAGTACTAAAAGAATTAATATGGAGTCTCTTTGGTTACATGCTCAGAAATAACATTCTAACTCTGACACTGAGGCAGGTAAAAATGAGTGCCCAGTTTCCTGGGGGTAAAGTGTAGATGACTGGGGAAGGCAATGGCAAAAAAACCCATAAAAAGTCTGCCAAGAAAACGTTGTGATGCGACGTCCCCTATGGGTCAGTACTGACTTGGTGCTTGCACAGGGGACTTCCTTTACCTTTTTAAACAATGTTGTAGTGCAATATTCCGAGAGGGAAGGCAGCATGGTATATCCTGATCTCGTCAGCTCTCAGAAACAAAGCAGGGTCAGTACTTGGATGGGAGACCCACTATGGAAGACTCAGCAAAGGAAGGCACTGGCAAAATACCTCTGCTTCTCAATTGTCTTGAAAGCACCAGCAGGGGTCGCCATAAGCCATTTATTCCTTAACGGCACTTTACATGCACAGTGCAATATTCCAGATCTTTTACTTAATAACGGATTGGCTTTTGAGTATCTGAGGGCTATTAAACTACCAAGAGAATATCCCAAAGACGGTAATTTCTTTGAACGGAGTCTCCCATGTGACTGTGTTGATAGCCAAGAAATGTATTTCCATGCACAATTTACCTTCTATCAGAAGGTTCTCCCCAACAGGTAGCTTATGGGTAGCTCACCTGCTACAGCAGAGTAGCTCATGCATCCCTAAAAGACCCAGGAATCAATTGCAAAAAGGTCTGCTCTAGCCTTTATTTTTTTTAAGCTTCTATTTCATAGCATTTTTGTCTGTACTGCTTAGCTGATAACTTCACTTCTGGTACCCTTCATGACACTGAATT